>NC_064924.1:8681980-9281980 GCF_023897955.1 Schistocerca gregaria | reverse complement strand
TTGTAGAGACAGGGAAACAGAATATGGTTAGTGAACAGACTTGAGTTCAACACACCCAGGGGGGGGGGGGGGGACGAAGTGGACGTAGGTGGGCGTGTAGTCAGGGGAATGAGTGGCAGAAGGGGTGTGAGAATTACATTCTATAGAGGTGGAGAGGGGAAGAATGGAGGTGATAATGTGATGAGAGATAGGAAGTAGACATGCCTGTAGCTCAAGACTGGAGCCACACTGTTGGACAAAGCCTCCCCCCTGACTTCTGGTATTCAAATGACTGTGTGAGTAGGAAAGAAATAATGATTTGAATTGGACAACTGAGTAGTTGTGTACAACCTAATACAGTAGTAACTGAAACGAAATATTGGGGTGTGAATCTAGTTTGTAAATGGCCATAGCTCAGGACAGCTCGCCGATTGAACAGCGAAGGTTCAGCAGTCTCAGCATGAAGGCTTTCCACAGGGCTGGTGTAAAAAGCTCCAGACACTAAATGTAATCCACGGTGGTGGATAGTGTGGAGACGACGAAGGATAGACGGCCGAGCAGAGTAAACTATGCTTCCATAGTCCAATTTCGACCGCACTAAGGCGCGATAGAGGCGGAGAAGGACCACTCGGTCCGCTCCCCAGGAGGTACCATTCAGGACACGGAGGGTGTTGAGGGATCGCAGACAGCGACCCGAAAGATAGGAAACGTGGGAGGACCAGCACAGTTTTGTGTTAAAGACCCAAGAATTTATCGACGTCTGAAACTGGTATGTTGACAGGTCCTAGATGTAAGGAAGGTGGAAGAAACTCCGTACGACGCCAAAAATTAACACAAACGGTCTTCCTGGGAGAACAGCGGAAGCCTGTTTCGATGCTCCAAGAGTGGAGGCGATCGAGACAGCCTTGAAGGCGTCGTTGACGGCTGGTCCGTTGAGAGCTGCAGTAGATCGCAAAATCGTCCACAAAGAGGGACCCCGAGACATTGGGAAGGAGACAGCCCATAATTGGATTTATGGCAATGGCAAACAGTACAACACTCAGCATGGAGCCCTGGGGTACCCGTTTTCTTGGGAGAAGGTACAGGAGAAAGTAGTGTTCACCCGCACTGTAAATATGCGCTCTGCCATAAATTCACGAAGAAAAAGGGGCAGCCGACCTTGAAAGCACCAAGAGAACAGTGTCGGAGGATGCCTGTCCTCCAGCGGGTATCGTATGCTCTCTCCAGATCAAAAATATTGCTACTGTTTGGCGTTTCCGGAGAAAATTGTTTATAAGTGGAGAGGGCAACAAGATGGTCAACTGCAGAACGATGCTTTCGGGAACCGCATTGGGCAGGTGTTAAAAGATAGCGGGACTCCAGCCACAAAGCTAAACGGCAATTCACCATACGCTCCAAAACCTTACATACACTACTCGTGAGAAATGGATCGATAGCTAGAGGGGAGATGTTTGTCCTTTCCAGGTTTCGGAACAGGAACGACGACAGCTTCCCGCCACAGTCTGGGAAAGTACTGTCGGTCCAAATTCGATTATAAAGGCGAAGGAGGTAACGCAGACTATGGCATGGTAAATGCAGCAACGTTTGGATATGGATACCATCCGGTCCTGGGGAGGAATAGCGAGAAGAATTCATGTCGGAGTTCCCGTATGGAGAAAACAGTAGGTTGCATTTCCGCAGCGCGTTCCTTCGGGAGAAACGCTGGCGGGTAGTTTGAATAGCTCGAAATCTCAGCGAAGTGTTGACCCTAAGTATTGAGCGTTTCGCAGCGGTAAGAATAACTTCTGCAATATGAGTGACCTCATCGTCGACGCTAGGAAAGTGACGGTCATCGAATGTCACTAGAGAAGAAAAGAGTGTCCAATCGGCTTAGGCAAACTTCCAGCGTCTTGGGCGCATTTATGGCAGTTGTGGCTGCAATCGAAGGACACATGGAAAGTGGTTACTGGAGTGTGTATCAGCAAGAGCGAACCATTCGAAGCGCCGAGCTAGCGGAACAGTACCGACCGAAAGGTCCAAATGAGAGAAGTTTGTCGTGGAGGCAGACAAAAATGTAGGGTCCCCAGTGTTGATGCAAACAAGATCCGCTTGGTGGAAGACTTCTATCAAAGTGAGCCACGCAGACATGGATGTGGAGATCCCCAAAGCGGGTGGTGGGCATTGAAGTCCCCAACCAGCAAATAGGGGGGTGGAAGCTGACCAAGATGGAGATCAGCTCGTGCCATTGGTGTGGACGATGGAATGTATATAGTACGAAGAGTGAAGGTGTATCCAGAAAGGAAGTGTTTAAGGGGATTGGGTGATAGTGGACAGTATCATGAAAAATCATGAGTCCCTGTCCTGCAGTGGGAGATCAAATCGGACTGAATGTAAATGGGGGAAAGCAAAGCGGTCGTGGATACGCAGCTATTCCAATGGATAATGGACATAGGGTGGACAGAAAATGGAAGAATGTGAACAAGGTTGCCCTGCTCAGAGCTTCTGAACGACAGCGTGTAAAGGCATTCAGGCGAAGGCAGAAGATCCTGATCCAGAGGTTGTTCGGGAGCAGCTCCTGCAACCAGCGATAGGCGACCAGCAGTGCGCCTCGGCGACACAGACGACTGCCGAGGGCTGTTACCGCTAGGTGTTGCTGTAGATGAGACACGCCGTGGCGGAGAAGGAGACGAACTGGGTTTCGTATTAGCCTTCTTGGAAACAGGACGTTGAGATGGAGGAACTGATAGTTGTGAAGTTGAGTACATACAAAATCTTCACGAGTAGGCTTTCTTTGGAAGTCCGTGTGTCTGATTTTGGGGCTCATGATTTAGCAGAACACGATGAAGGATGACCCTTAGAGTGACCAGGCGAAAGTGGGAGGTTGAATAGGCGATCTTTGCGCTGGCCGATCTGACGACTGGGGCACTAAAAGTGAGATCACAAGTCTGCATGGCTGCCTCCTTTGTTGACCGAGGAGAAGCAAGGACAGTGCTGTAATTACTGTGTGAGGGACAGTGGACTTTCGATTGGCGAGTAACTTTCGAGAAGCAAAGGTCGACACCGTTTCTTTCACTTATTTCCTGAATGAGCCGTTCGTATTTAAAAATGGGGCAGTCTCGAGAGGAAGCAACGCTGTCACCCATACAGTTTATGGGACTAGGGGATGGAGGTGGACAAGCACCCTCATGGGCATCCTTGCCACACGTAACATTTGGCTGTATTTGAACACGACTTGCTGGTATAATTAAACTGCTGACACCGATATCAACGCGTATGGTTTGAGATGTAACGGCGAACGGAAGTTCTCATAGCCCACTTTGATTTTCAATGGAAGTTGAACTTTGTCAAATGTCAAGAAGACAGTATGGGTTGGAACGATGTTCCTGTCAACCCTTTTCATGAGTCGAACAGTCGTTATGCCCTGGTCAGACAGGTTGTTCTGAATTTCCTCGTCAGATAATCCGTCGAGGGAGCGTGTATAAGCGACCCTACGTGAGGAATTTGAAGTACAGTGCGCTTCCACCCGGACAGGGAAGGTGTGTAGCAGTGAAGTATGCAGCGAGTTATGCAGCGAGTTATGCAGCGAGTTTTGTGCCTGGAGGGCACTGACTGTTTCTAACAACAAGGTGCCATTTCGTAACCTGGAACAAGACTTTACAGAACCTGCAATTGCTCCGACACCTTTCACAATAATGAAAGGGTTGAGCGTGGAGACTTCTTGACCGAGAAACAAGGAACTGTGGCAATGATGGAAGAACTGTCCGTGACTGACAGTCATTGAACTTACGCTTGTGAGCAGACATAGTAGATGGTGAGGAAACCATTGCGGAAGTATCCCCTATGATTACCAGTGTCTTCGATGGGGCGCTCCTTGTGGGGGCCCTCTCAGAGGGCACTCCTGCCTTAGATGATTGTTCACACCTCAGGTCATACCTCCTGAGAAACGGACAGAGGGAACAATCGGCACTTTCGGAAGGTACCAGCTCGGATAATCACCCTTCCCTGGGCTTGGCCGTTACCAAGGGTATGTACGTGACTCACCTGTCTACCTGGGGCGGGGAATTTAGCGTTACCTTATCACCAGCTACACATGGGAATGCGTGGGTCGGCTTCAGACACGCACAGGGAGGAAAAAAGGGAAGAGGAGGAAAAGGGGAACAAGGAAAGAGAAGAAGAGGTCTCAAACGGCATAGCGGAGAAAATGGTAAAGAGAAGAGGTAAGGAAAAGAACGACAAAGAAAGGACAGACTTGCCAGCAGAGAAAGCGAGAAAGGGAGACTGGTAGTTTCGAGCATTCGTCTCCAAACGTAGGCACTAAACATACCACCAGAGGGGGAGAAAGGCAAGGAAAGAGGCGGAGGTGAGAGGGGGGGGGGCGAAGGTGGAGGATGGGGAAGGATGCGGAAAAGGAAGGTAGGCGGCCTGGAAACGAAGAAGGGCCACATTAGCTCAGGGTCCCGTGCTCGCAATGCACGTGTCCACAAATGAGTTGTGGACCCCCTGGCTGGTATATGTGCTCTTGTCGGAGATGACTTCACTGTAGGAATAGTGACAATGCTACCATAACAAATGGAACAACCTCAATGGCATAACTAGCACAGCATATTTGCAACTTAACAGGAAAATAGTGGCTCAATGCAGGAGTTTGGGGTCACATTCATGGGAAATAGGGTGCCAGCAATATGATAGCACAATAGTGGTCTAGTGTTGTTGACCAGATTTACACACTATTTATTAGTGGTACATATATGCAACATGCACAAGTGTTAAGAGCATAAAAAGCATACCAACTCCTGTTGCTTCATATGAAGCAACCCTCAGTTTTACAGTCAGAGATGTTATTTCACCACATATTCTCTTGTCTAGTAATTTGGCATATTGGAGAAATACTGCCCCATTTGAATACCCTTAAATTCAGTAACATATCTCCAACAGTACCTTTAGTGTGTTACTTTTTGTATGTATATCTTGTATCCAGAGTTAAGATTAGTATCTCAGTAATTGTCATATTTCCTGTGATTTTTTAAATAATGGGATAATGCTAATCGCAGATCCTCTTGTATGTCTATGTATTTCCAACAAGCATTTACAAAATTCAACATTTTTGCAGGTAATGATTCTGAAGCATATTTAAAAATAATTCTCCTCTGAGATTGCCTTTCCCTAAGGATTTTCCATTTTTAGATGTATTCGACACAAACTTAAATTCTTCAGATGATACGAGATCAACATCCGTTATCACTAACTGCACGTTTCACATTTACCTTATCACCTGGGCATCGAGTTTGCAAATGATCCATCCACTAATTTTCTGAAATGGAGTTTCTTTCCACTCTTCATTAAACTTCATTTTTTCCTACACATGTTTCAGTACTTCACTGAAACATTTTCTCTATAACCATGTAATGCTTGGATCTTTTAGCAAATGTATTGTATACATTTCTCCTCGTGTGTCTTTATTATGTTTTTATTATTCATAGCTAAGAATGCCACTATATTACAAAAAATGGTCAGTTCTAACATTATATCCTCTTTAGACTCTGTCTTCTACAAATGGGATGGATCTCTCATTTTCAATAACATTCTCTTATAGATCTAGTACCCCTAGTACTCCATGTAATTTTATGAGTATCTCTATTTTAGGGGGGAGGGGGAATTCTAATTGTCATTCTTAAGTGGTTGAAGGCAGAAAAATCTCTCGGATGATGTCCATTATTGTTTTTAGTATGTCCTCCATGTATCCCCAATATGCCTTTAGTGGCAGATGCATGTACTTTGTATTAATCTCCAGCAATTATTAAATAATATGCTTTAGGTATTCTATCAATCATTGTTGTGTATGCATTTGTAGGCTGTATTCTCACCAATTATATTCACCAACTTACCCCAGTGTCTTAAACGATAAGTATACCAATCAATTTATGAAAACCTATGATTTAACCATTTTGATCTTAACTGCAACTCCAGCTCTTACCTGTTCAGTTCTACTGATTGGTATATATCATAACTTAACAACTGATTTCTTTAGAGATTTGTAGTTTCTTCTTTGTTTCTGATATTACAACTATATCAGTTTTTGATATGTTTAATTCCCTTGTTATCTGTTGTTCATTAATGCTCATTCCTGTAACATTTCATGTTATCCTTATTTTTCACACTCGCTATATTTTTTCCTCCCTAGTCCTTGTCAAAAGTGTTTTTCTACTTGATTTTTGTCTGTACTGTTTTAATTTCATATTCAAAGATACTGACCTGTTGTAGGTTGGCAGCACTGCCACCTTTACGTGTCCTAGTACACCTGCTTTTTCTCTGGGGTTGTCTGCTCTTCAATGGCTGCCTTCACCACAGCTATGGATTCATCTCTCCAGGTTTTGGAGGGAGTCCTTCCCTGTTATTAATGAAGGTTGTCCCTCTACGGGGGTCTGTTTCTCTATGCTTAAGATCCCCCATCTCCCTGTGCCCACCACTCCTACATTGTGGACTGGTCTTTATCTGACTCCTAACCGTAAGACCTGTCTGGCTAGGGTGGCCCTGCCAGGAGCTTGCACTGTTTCCAAAGTTGCTATCTGCATCATACCAGGGTACACAAACTTCCTTGTCACAGTAAGGTGGCATTCCTTGAGATATTTAACATACATTTTTATTTTTCTTAATTTTCAGATCTACCACCAGACATCTTGGAGCATCTCTGGGCTGGAATGCCACAGAACTGGAAGATTGTGACACAGCAGTGGCGGCAACGAATTGGCAATAGCAACTGCTACTACTACTGTTAATTTTATTATTGTAGCACTTTTATTGTCTACAGCTAATGTGAAATACCCATCAGCAAAAATTTCCCATTAGCACCAATTCACATGACCCAAGGAGAAAGTGACTGACACAGACAAAAAAAATTTGTGTGTGGCATGCATTTAGTATACGAATCAAATGGTACTTACGCAACAATTACTAAACTTTATATCAACATTTCAGCACAGCTCTCCAGAATAAAATAAGATTTCTATGGTTATATGTGAATATCAACGTCTTCTACATAGCTTCACACCATTCGTCACTGCCAGAAGAATCTTCAACAGCGTTCCTGTAGGCATGTGTGGAACATCCTGGCGGATTAAAACGGCTCTTTGCCTTAAGACTCAGATGATGGATACTAAGAAACAGCATTTTCACTAAATGCAATATTCGAGGATGCGCAGCAATGCTACTGCACCACAAAGGGATACACAAAAATATCCACATGACACTGACAATTACTACCTACCAGCAATGACAAGACTAGCAGAATACAGTGAAAACATCTCCCAGTCTTCCAAAACAAGACACCGAAATTGTTTCAATATGATACCTGTTTATGTTATGTCAAGCTAAATCGCAAATCCAGCTTGCAGTTGTCTTCACAAGCAATGACTTCCTTCAAACACAGAACAATCCCTCTGGAATGGCCTCAATCTTGTAATAACTTTAAACATTTATCCCAAATATGGAGAGAGTGCTAAGACCGATTCATATTAAACTTCTACTTGGACGACGTTTGTACCATGATAAGGATAACCAAAGTGATGTTTATTTCTGTGTAGTCTAACGTTGCAACATAAATAATGTTACATAATGCATTCCACAGATTTACACCACCACCTTTGTGAGTATGATCGCTTCAATTCTTATTTTCATTCAATTAGAACTTTCCTTACATAAATATACTCTTGTTAACTTTTGTTGGACTTTTGTGTAGTTTGTTTGTACCATCGTAGTTTGATTTTAACTGACACCAAAACTTCCTAATACCAACTCGAGACTATGTTAAGCAAGAATCTAGTAATATCTCTTAAATCTTTGCTTCCATCATTTGGTAAGAGTTTCTACAGATTCACCTTTACGTAATAATACTGTTTCCAGATATTGTCCATCACTCAATTTCAAGCAAGATAAGTTTCCCATGCACTTTGAAATTAAATACTCTTTAAACAGATTACTTTTAGGGTGACAAGCTTGAAATTACAACCAAATGAATTACATGCAACAGCTACTAAGTAATCACATGGAAAGGTTTCTTTTACCCAAGAAAATGTCTTGCGAGATTTGAATTCGTACTGCGATACCTACCCCAAATAAAGAGAGAGTGTGACACAGACAGAGAAACAGAAATGCAACAGCAAACAAAACCGTAAACAAAAACCTGGGCTCTACTGCCTCTTTTGCCTTAAACGTAATTAACAATTCAAACAGAACAGACACAGGCGTTAGCACAATGAAAGCTGCTCATGTTCTCTAAATTAAATTGGGGCCACACATCACTTTTACTGAACAAATTTTTTTGTTTAGTTACATGTTGCTTACCAACTCAATCTACTGGAGTGATCTCTTGTATCAAGGTCAAACAGTTTGAATATACACAAGCCAATTCTAGATCTGCTGTATGAACGTAGTATTCAGACAACCAAGAACGTTTCCGAGGCTTACCCTTCTCGATACACATCAACCACTCGCAAAAAAAAATGAGCTAGCAATCCATAGACCACTCAAAAAACACAATTTCACCAAAGCAGTGTCGAATCAATGACTACTTCAAAATCCCGGAACCTACATATATTCCATAGCTTGGCCTAGGAAGGGAAACAAGTCGCAGCTACGTCTATCAACAGGGCCTAAATGAGAAAGTTGCCACACTGTCTCCATAAACTGCACAAAACATCACACTGGCTTCACCACCCAAACTCTTTCACCTCTCCCAAGCCTTACACACCAATTGCTGTGCCTTTATAAAACATACAGTGGATCGGTACATCTGACCCAAACCTACCTTGAGATTTTCTTTATCGGTAAGAGGTGTACTGGGAAACACTCTACTTTCTGATGTCATGCAATGGGAAGCATTTACATGAAGAAACATAACGCCACACCAAATTTCGACAGTGAAATAATTATTCCTTTTGGCCATCGAGTAACATCGATATCAGCCGGCTGCGTCAAGTCACTAACGCGTCACCTCTAATCAGCAATGCCAAATTGTTACATCACTGAAGTCATGCGCGTTCAGTACCTGTTGTCTCTGTGGCATGCTCGGGCCATGTAGAACATATTTTATCACCTAATACAATGTAGACATGTGATTATTGTATTCACTAGGTGTTATTGGCCATTTACTGGATTTGATGGACATTATTTTTTATGTTGAACGAAACCAATGCTTTCGACACGGCACAGTCGACATCTTCCTTCTGGACACCTCTTAAGTGCACCAGTTGTGTAACTTTACCTATTAGCTCTTTTAACTGTTCTGTTCCTGTATGAAATATGGGAAAAATAATTGTTTAAATGCCTCTGTGTCCTGTGATTACTCTAATCTTATCCACAGGAACCCTATTGGAGTGATTTGTGGGGGTTTGTTGTACATTCCTAGAGGCATGATTTAAAGATGTTATTTGAAACTATCAGTAAACTTTTTTGAGCACACCCAGGAATTTGTATGAGTTTACAGATTCAAGCTCTGTATCACTAGTATTATATTCATAGGGTAATGTGTTTATCACTTGGTGAAATGCACAATGTTACCTTTTTGAACACTTAGGCAAATTGGCAATAAGCGCACCACGTTCAAAGCTCCTCCCGTGGGGCTCACATCTCTCTTCTGAATACGTGCTTGCCCACCATAGGGCCCCAGGCTTCGGAGTACCTCTTCCCTTTCTGTGCTGAAAGTATCCTATTATTCTTCCCCTCCCTGGAGGAACATGATTTACATATTTTCGGGAATGCATTCTGAAGTTCCAGTAGTCTGGCATCTGTACAGTCCCTTGCCCTTTCTTCCTTCATCTCTTCTCTCTCTGCTTGTGTTAGAGATTTCTTCTTGTTTGTTCTTCCTTTGTGTGTGCTCCTGAAGGTTAGCCCATGCATTTGCTACATGTCTGGAGACTGGAAAAAAGTTCTGAGCTCCGTGTCAGCAGATAGGTTTCAAACATATCCTGGTACACGCCAGGCCCAGGTGATTTGCTTAGCTGTTATCTTCCCAATAGCCAATTGGTCCCTCTGTCTAGATTTCGGGAGATGTGACCTTAGGTGACACTGGCTATCATGGGGGATATTTTTGTGATGAGTCGATCAACATCTCAGTCTATGTCTACTAAATGTAAATGCTGTACAGCTAAAGATTCTATGACTCAAAGGTACATGTCACATCCTCATGATCTCTCCTACCAAAGGACGTCTGTCTCTTGCTTCAGTTAAGCTGTTTATTATTCAGAAAGGTGTGAATGATGTTTTGTGCCCTGTGAAGTTCTCTCACATAATGGGAAATTGATTCTCAAAACCAATTGTGATTTTCAAGCCCAGCTCCTCCATGGCTATCCTGTTTGTGTCGAGGCCTTCGTATAGGGTGACCAATATTGAACTAGATGAAAAACATGTAAATTAGTTATGAGCTACAGTAGACACACACTTTATTCAACATGTAAACGTCATTATGGATATTTGGATTTAGGTTATGACATGTTCGATATGGCTGCAATCCTTGGCACGGACGAATAGCAAAATTCTGCATGATCTGCTGAAGTGTCGGAACATTGATGCTGTCAGTGACCTCCTGAATGGCTGCCTTCAGTTGAGCAATATGATTTTTACACAATAGGTGGAGCCCTCAATGCCCACACCATGATGGCCAACAAAAATGGTCTACTGCCATGAGCCAGGTCTCACAGGATGTGGGTGCTGCAATGTTTGCATGTCTGGTTAATGTTAACCATTAATAATAGGCACTAATCTGGAGACAGTTTGGGTCAAAAGTTGAATGAAGGGTAGTGGTTTGAAGGGCAGAGGGGAAAAAAATGTGCCAAGTCAAGAGCCAAGGGGGAAAAACTGCGTTGAAGAAATTTCCGAGAATGTACGTCTGGAGTACAGCATTGTATGGTAGTGAAACATGGACTGTGGGGAAACCGGAACAGAAGAGAATCGAAGCAGTTGAGATGAACTACATACTAATGTTGAAAATTAGGTTGACTGACAAGGGAAGGAATGAGGTTCTGTGCAGAATCGGAGAGGAAAGGAATATGTGTAAAACACTGATAAGGAGAAGGGACAGGATGATAGGACATCTGATGATAGGATCTCTGTAGAGATCAAAAACTAGAGGAAGACAGGGATTGGAATACATCAAGTGAATAATAGAGGACGTGGGTTGCAAGTGTTATTCTAGATGAAGAGGTTAGCACAGGACAAGAAATCGTGGACTGCATCAACCCGGTCAGGATGGTGATCAAACACCGCCAAAAAAAACCATGTCTGCTGGCCGTTTTCGCGGAGTAGCGGGGTGTGTCTCCGAGCTGTGGGCAGATACGAACGGACAGCTGTTAGCAGAAGATGTCTCTTCCCTACTACGAGGTCTGCACTGTCTTCAACCCACGTTGGCACTGTGTAACAACGAGATCTGGAGCGGTGTTCTCGCAGGGCCGTGGATCGCCGCAGCTGAGCTCTGGGCGTGCAGCGTGGCCTGGCCGCGCCTTCCTGGGCAGCGGCTACTGCGTTCTGCCGGACAGTGTTTTGTTACCTCGACAGTTGCTGAAGGCCTGTTCTTTCGCGAAGTGATCGTTGGCGTGTGCGACATGTTTCTGATTCATTGTCCCACGTTTTAATCTCTGAGTTTCGTTTCTCTAATGCGACCCCGTCCCAAACCTGGCTATGTGTCCTTTTAAAGATCTTATTCGCTTAATTTCTTTGGGTTTATTTTACTTTGAGAAAATTTCTGTTCTCACCCAGGAGATGGGAAAAGCATACAAACTGACTACTGTAAAACGAGAGATCATTTTTCCCCGAGAGTAACCAACATTCCGTATGTAAAACAATTATGCATAGTCGGACACCTAGCGTCACGCAAAATAATGGTAGCTCTTTTATATCATAAGTAGGTCTAATTGCCCCTAAGACGAATAGAAATTGGAAGAAATTAAGCTTACGTATTTTCGAAGTGTGTCCCTAAGCTTTAGGACACAAGTGACCTCACGAATGACTGGGTTTAAAAATCTTTAACCCTAAATGCGCAGGGGAATCGCTTTCCAACTACATCACTACTTTCAAAGACCCCGTAACAGACCACGAGTATCAAAGTTACACATCACAACGCCCAAACTCTGTACAGTAACCACATCCCTCCGTTCTCGATACAGCAGCTAGAACGGGACACCAGCACAGAAGCTCGGAATCCAGTTAATCAGGAGTTGAGAGACGTGCAGGCAGGACTGAAGTTCACGACCTACCCTGAACTAGGCCTCAAACTCATCACCAGTAATTTGATGAAATGAGCTCACTACGTTGCCACAGCCTCCTCAACTGCTAATGATGATACACCTTTATTATTTACTGATAATGGAAACGGCGAGTTTCTTGCACTAAGGAAATGTCAGATCAACATTACAAAGTTTGCACAAAAGCTCATTTATCATTTGCCTCAGGTAGCCTTCCGCATATTTTAGGGATGATACACATCAGGGAAAGGAGAATTTGAAGGTTTGTATATAATGATTTGAAAGCTAAATATAGACAATCATTGAAAGTCAGGAAATCACAAAACATCTGAGATGGGGTGCTCAGATGATGAACCCACAGCAGGAAGTCTAAGAGCAGTATCTGACTAGTGTTGATTACACAAGATGGCACTGTAATCCGGGCGTCAGATATACCCCATTGTAGAAAGTGGCTTATTGTAATTTAACTACTGACAGACTTTCCATTCAATATAAATATCACTACAGTCCGATGACCCGGTCGATTGTGTATGAAGAATCCAGCTACTTCCAGGAGCAACAAATTTGAGTTCCATTACTTCACGTAATTATTGACTTAACATATACAATGCTATCATGATCTGCACATTATGAGGCATAATCACATGCTTGAAGTTTAACAACAAAACTAAGTGTTTCAGTTAAATTGCGTGACATTAGGCAGCGTAACTGACAGCACGGATGTATCTTGACAATTCATCCAGTACCAGAGGATGCGAACACCCAGTGATTTTCTCGCTTATGTACATGAAGTTGGCTTGGAAGGTTTATGAAAGATTTGCAATTATTGTAACAATAGCTAATTTATAAAGTAATCAGACGACTGAGGCTGTTTTATACATGAGAGTTCGGGTCTTTCAGGCTCAGAGGTTCACTGGTACATTTAGAACGTTTCCATGTTCAGGCACAGCAGTATCTCAAATGAATTACAGATATCTGGAAACATCACGTCGATATTTTGAATAGTCATGTTACTGAATTGGTAACAACGCATGCATAATATTAATTTACAACGAACTTATTTGTTGTTGTGAACAGAATTTCATGAAAATCACGTAACATCAGTTGATAAGTTGCAGTATCGTCAGGCAAAAAATCCTTACTTAGTCAAGCTTTATTTTCTACTATCCGTCCGATGTGTTTTGAGCTACAGCTCCATCTACACCACTGTATGGACACAACGGGCGTTTAATCTACTTCAGTTTTTTAGCCTAGCGACACATTTGTAGATAAATAATACTCTCTAACAGGAGACTTACAGTACACCACTTCTCTTTCTACCACTAACTTATTACCTGCGTCTGACGACGCAACTTTCATCTTCTGCAATGGTGAGAAACATTCGTATTTACGAATTTAAACTATTTGATGTGTTAATGACAGTACTATATTACATTTTGCACATTTAACCATATTACAGTCATGTGATTTAATGGTTAACTAATTTTCATTACCTAATTGACAAACTGAAGGAAATAATGTATTACTAGGAGATCCGACAGCTAATTTCAGTTTACATATATATTCAACATTAAATTTTACTTGCTATTTTATGTAACTGATTTAGGTACAGAAGCAGTAAAGAACAGTATGAAGTACGTAAGATAGGGGAGGGAGGGGGGAATGTCGCCAACTTCGGAGCCACTGGCCTTTAAACTATCACTGTCCTTCCAGAGCGAAGACTGGAATGTCTCGCTGAAAGGCTCGCAAATCGTCGGGAACGGATTTCCATTTTTGAGGTGCTGGCCAACAACTTGCATCTTTTACTGCATCTTGTAAGCTGGGTGCTTTCAAGTCAGGCAGTAATGATGGTGAGATGGCTGCAAGCAATGCATTCAGCGGACGCCACGATCTTCTTCGCCAAGTGAACGACAGCAGGTTAAGTTCTGGCTGGACCTCTTCTCTTATTCCTGCTGACTGATCTGTGGAACGATCTTCAATGACAAAATGATCACAATTCTTCCAGCTATAGTCAGAAACATACAAATGATGAGAATCAGTGCAGACATCTGAGGTCAGACACAGAACTTGGAACATGGTACCATCTGGCAGTCTGTGTACTGCAGACACTGTTTTCGGAGGAAGTACACCAGTATCTGATACAGCAAAGCTCCACCACAGCGTTCTATCCTCATCTTCAAATTGTCTTCGTAACTGGCCACCAAAAAATTTGCTTGTGAGAAGTCTACAGCATGGTACGTAATATCACTGGAGTTTTGAAACATCATCCTTCTTTGTCTCACTTTCATTTGTCCACTAGCCATCAAAGTCACTTCAGCGTTGTGGACCTTTCCAGGATTGTCCCTGTAGAAATTGCAGGAACTTTTGATTGTGTGACTCCAATATGCTCCAATATTTCTACTGGTGATCACACCTCTATGATCAGCAACAGTTAACAATCCACATTGTTTGAATCCTGAGAAGCATCCTTCGTGACGTGTAAGGCTTCTTTTTCGATCCATTTACTTCAATACTGATGCAGAGTAACGTCTCCATCTGTGATTCAAATTTTATTCACGAACTATGGATATTGTGAGTGATTATTGTAACACGTGTTTACACACGTAGTATGGCTTGTTCTCTCTCTTGCTTGGTCTTCATATCCAAAGAGTATTTTCAGGCGTGGGACTGACGACTTACATGGATCGTTTGTCAACTTGATCGCTGAACACCCAGCTTGGAGCGCCAGGATTTCTCCCAGGAACGTTAGCTTCCCGCTCACCGTGTGAGGCCGCCGCCCCCCCCCCCATTCCCCCCCCCCCCCCCGCCACTCCCCAACAGAAGGCAAAAATGAGAATGAAAGACACCCTCTGGCCTCGCAACCTAATACCATCGGGGTCGAAAAGAACAATAGTTGACCAAGAGAGGCCGACAGGAAAGGAAACAGAAGATCGTGAAGTAAGTAAAAGTAAAGTCAGACTTCGTGAACAGTTACAAGACCATTTGCATGAAAGGAACGTTGCTGTACTAAGGTTGTCAACTTTTTTAAAGTAATAAATCTAGTCTGACAGCCCTTCTTTAATACTGCTTACAAAGGAGTGGTGGTTAATAGAAAGTAACTTAGGTGTATCTGCACACTGTATGTTGTAGAAGTTACTTATTTAATAATGCTACTGATCTATTTGACATTGTGATCGTTACACAACGAAAGCTAAATTGAAGTTACATCTTACCTAAAAATAAGTTCTTGAGTTACAATTTTCTTAATCTCAGTTACAGTCGAAATGATTATGCAAGTTGTTACATCTGGTCACACAAAGTAAAGTATTCGTAACAGTTCAACTATAAACCAGTTTCTTTATCTACCATTTAACAATTCTATTAAGCGCAGAATTTTTGCAACAGGCTTTATTACAGTGCTTGTGAGAAATAACACTAATTTAAAATATTACAGTTTACTTTCAGAGACAGGAATTTCAATTGACTACTTGTAATACCAATTTCAGTTATGATAGACTCCTTGATTGCAAATATTTCATCGAGTTCTCTGTACTGAGGAACAATTGTTTCCCAGATGAAGTGCAATACTTCAAGCACATCACGAACTCTTTAAGAACTGCTTTGCAAAATGTAGTTTACCACTTCTGCAAGCTATTAAAATGTAAACATGAAAAATTATCGTTACACTAACTGTTTGATATATAACATATATCGTGACAGACAATATGAACACACAAAAATTCATATGAAGACAATGGAACGTAACGTAGGTACCATTAAGAAAATCATTGATTCTTTAACTAGCAGTAGAAGAGGTAGGCTGGGAGAGGTTAAAAAGGAAGAGGAAGCGAGAGGCTACAATAAGTGGGACCCACATGTATTTGTGAGGTTACATAAAGATCGAAGGTTAGACAAAATTACATTTATAGCCATGTATAAGCAGTAACCGGCATTTGGATATACTGGCGATCAGTACAAAATCAATTATTGGCTTCGTAATGTCCATTAGAATGCTGTCTTCAAATCATTTATAACGACTAGCCTCATTCATTGATACATTCCCAGTACTTTACAAACACCATGAGAGAAGGAAACCAAATATAACAATAGAAAGGTCCAATGGGATTACATAGTCATCTTCACATACTTATCAAAAAAATGTTTATCACATCAGATATCCTATATTTCTACATATACGAAGAAAAACTGTCACAATAAAAATGCATATAAAAGTGAACATAAGTTTGCAGTTCTGACGTTATACATTGACTGTCAGGACAAACGGAGAGTATACATGTGCATAGCAATACGGAACAATTTCTGCCAAATATGTCGTAAGATAGTATTAATTTATGAAAGTAAATTGATGAAGAGATTATGTAATTAAATTTCTCTCCACTCCCAAAGTGAACGGTATGTATAAAGTGCACATTCGTTATGAACATGGGAACCATACACAAACCCAGAGCTAAGTAAAGGGCACAAAAATCAAATATCATAATGGGCTTGATCATTAAATTGAACGTACTAAAAGACAATACAATGTAGTGATGTTAAGGAATATAGTAATATATTATGTATCTAGTATTCCTGAATTATTTAATATTGCTAAGAGATTTCAATAAATGATTATCAAGAAACTTAAGAGTAAGTACTGTATGCCAACTAATTGCAAGACAACTGATTAAAGTAACATAAGAGCTTCTAGATGTAATCTTAGACCTATGAGAGTAGTATTCCACTTTAGACAATGGGGGGCGGGAGGTCAATAGCAGTAGGCAACCGGCACTCAAGGTAATTCTGAGACTGCTTGTGGTTATTTCTTATGCACAATGACTAAACGAACCTATCCGCAACTGAACCAAAACAGAACGAAATACACTGAAGGCCAAAGAAACTGGTACACTTCCCTACTATCAAATAGGGTCCCTGCGAGCACGACGAAGTGCCGCAACAGGACGTGGCGTGGACTCTGCTAATGCCTGAAGTCCTGCTGGAGGAACTGACACCAGCAATCCTGCAGGGCTGTCCATAAACCCTTGGTAGTACGAAAGCGCGGCGATCTCTTCCGAAAAGCACGTTGCAAGGCATCCCAGGAATGTTCAATAATGTTCATGTCTGGGAAGTCTGGTGGCCAGCGGCAGTATGAACTCTGAAGACTGTTCCTGGAGCCACTGTTGCCATTCTGGACGTGTGGGTTGTATTTTCCTGGTGGAATTGCTGAAGTCCGTCGGAATGCAGAAGGGACGTGAATGGATGCAGGCGATTAATCAGGATCGCTACAAATGTGCCACTTTTCAATGTTATCTAGACGTATCAGAGGTCCCGTATCACTACAGCTGCACATACCCCATACCATCACAACCTCCACCAGCTGTAACAGTCCCCTGCTGTCGTGCAGGGTCCATTGATTCATGAGGTTGTCTCCACACGTCCATCCGCTCGATGCAATTGGAAACGAAACTCGTCCGACCAGACAACGTGTTGCTCGCCAACCGTCCAGTGTCGGTTGTTGTGTTGAATTGTTCACACGCTGACAGTATGGCCCATCATTGATATCTGCAGCAGTTTGCTGAAGGGTTGCATTTCTGTCACGTTGATCCATTTTCTTTCCACTGGTCCCGTTCTTTTAAGATCTTTTTCCGGCCGCATGATGTCAAACATTTGATGTTTTACCGGATTGCTGATACTCAAGGTACACTCTTAAAATGGTCATACGTGAAAATCCGGACTTCATCGCTACCTCAGAGGTGCTGTGTCCCATCGCTCGTGCGGCGACTAACATCACGTTCAAACTCAAATCTTGATAACCTGCCATTGTAGTACCACTGACCGATCTAACAGCCGCGCCACTAACTTTTTGTTATATAGGCGTTGCCGACCGGAGCGCTGTATTCTGCCTTTTTACATCTCTGTATCTGAATACGTACCACTTTCTTTGACGCTTCAGCGTACACAAAGCCAATAAATTTCTGATTAAAATTCTGACAAAAATTCTGGAACAGAGTGAGAAATGGGGGAGTTTAAATGCTCATGACTGGTAACATGCTTGTTTATCTACATATGCAATTCAGATTACACCTAGAACATGATTACCATTATTAATAGCAAAGTTCTCACTCTACCTAATGCACTTAACTAAACAAATACCTACTATGACAGTCCTGAGATGAGAATTGCTTAGAAACAAGATTTATGCAGTACATAATAAAATCGACAGATAATAAAGGGCATAAAAAGAAAGCATGGTTACAGTCAATTTGTTGAGTTGGCTCTTATAAATTTCATATTCGTATGATAGAATTGAAAGGTCAGCTATATAGTAGCAAGGAGAGCTGCTAATATATAATTTTATATAATCTGCTCATTGCTGAATTGCTGACTGAATAAGTCACTGACAATGCAATGAGGGGTTAGTCAAACATCTGTTTAAATTAAATCAGTGACTCATGAAATAAAAGTGAGTTACAGAACCAATATCGGCATACAATAAAACCATTGCAAAGCTGAAGAGGGCATGTGCCAGGGAACTGCATGCAACTAGTAGACAGTTACAAGCACAACAGGACGTAAAATTTACATGTTTTAATGGTAACGGATATAAAATTGCTGATTAGGTGAGGATACAAATTTTTGATACCAGATTGAGTTACAAGAGTGGGTGTTGCGCTTGCAGCACAATAGTATGAAATTACGTACAACTTATAAAAAGCATTAAACCAAGGGAAATACAATGCAATGTGCAAGGATAGTAGTAAATGTTTATACAAATAAAGTTAAAAATTCGTGAAACATAGCATTACTATTAACATTGCTGACTGTACAAGTGTTTGACGCCAGATGACGTTGCACATGTATGACGCTACATAGCGACAGTTTTAATTGGTCGTTTGTACTAATATAGCATGTAGGAAGAAGATAGCGGTCACAATCAAAATAAACTTGGTTCTGAACATAATGCGCAAAACTTAATTCGAGCAGTAAATTTACTTGCCTGTACGAAGTTACACACTTTGTGCCGACGTAAGTACAATAAAACAATCTACCAGTTCTTAACTACGAACTGCGTATATTAGTGCTGTAATAGCTACATGCATTGTATAGTGTAAGTGGTTACAGGGAATTAAATATTTAGTTCTGACTTATTAGCATGAAAGGAAACGGTATAGTACACTGCCTCCTTAAAACGGATAGTGGTAAACCACTTACTATTTGCGCCAAGCAGTGTATGAAGCTATTGCAGCATATGAACTTCCGACCTATTGGTACAATTAGCAGCACATTTCTCTCTCTGTTATAAGTGAAGCAGTGTACATAAGCGCTAAAGCAGCTAGATACACTGAATGGCGTAAATAGTTACAAAGATGTACATATTTAGTAGCGCCGTCACATTGGCACAATGAAACTAAATACAAACTTCTTTAAGATAATCAGTACAACCGTAATGAGCAAGTGTTTTGCTTCACTTAAATTAATGTAGTTCTCATGGGAGAGGAAGTCTTACATCGAGCATATGTTGAAAACAATATTTAGTGAGACCAAATGCAGAACATGAAAAACCTCAGTCATCAGAAGCATTCATAGCAATTTGAAATCCAATAGTAAACCTCTAATTCTTTATGCAATCAAACTCCCATGTTTTGAACTCAGTTGTAAAGCAATCTGAAGTTTAAGCTGTTCCATTGTGTTAACTATCTGACATAAGGAGTGTAAGCAAGAAAAAACTTAAGCGTTTTTGTAATCATGCTTAGCGACGCCCAACTAACTGATTATCCTCACTACGTAACACTAAGTCTGGCTAATTTGCGCGTCGTGAGCTATGCATCCTGGAGAAACAAGTCGCAGGTTTCATACAGTAAAACAAGTATTGTAGACCAAATTCTAAGATTCTCCCTTGAGTCATTTGGTTCCCAAAATTATCTTTTTAAAATTTAGTCTTTAAAATTTTGTTGCTCCTAGAAGCCATTAAACAGGCAAAATGCACCTGGCGCTGGGTGTCATCGACCGAGTTAATAGTGTAGTAATATCTGTGTACTTTCTGTGCTGTATCCAACATCTTAGATTTATTTCTATCTACCAGAAGTAGTGAATGGGGGCAGAGTGCAAATTTGCCTTATCTGACAGATGTTCTGTTTTAATACTGGTGTCACCCGTCAACCGTCAGTAACAACATTTTATAGAAAGTTATTAATTGGTTTGCTGGTACCTCCCTCCCTGCGTGCCTAAGAAACTAACGCAATTTAGAACAAATCACAGAACCAAAGAAATTCTCAGTGACAATAAAGAGCACGATATTCCTGGGCTTTCAGAGACTGAAAACTACACTGGGAACGTCCGTCTGGAAACAGATTTGGCTCAGCAGCTTTCCGATCCAGGATGCCTCCTCGTATTAGAAACCAAACAGTCACGGAATTATCTTCTGAGGGAGTTTCTCTCTTGCTCAAAATATTTTCATTGCTTAGTAGAATGATCGGAGTCATATGAAGGTGTAGTCCAAGAAAGTCCTGTTTCAAATTACTGAGCAAGCTGAGAATATTTACCAGTGGTTCTTTTAACATTTTTCTCTCATCCGTCGTCACGGTCAGCAAACTCTTTGGACGCTACTAGTTCCGTCTGAGACAAAAATAGAATGGCCTTTAAAGTAATCTGTCCCTGCTGTAGAGACGTTAAGTATGCTGCTGTAAATTTACTAACTTTTCCCATTAGCGTCCAAAATGCATCAATATTAAATCAGTTCAAATAAAATACACACTAGTTTCTCTTAAACGATTCATTCCATTCTTGTGAGCAACATTTGAGTAGACAGCTTACCGAAGGTAACCGTCAATTGGTAAACTTTTGACCTGTATCTTTCTGTAAGTATTTCAGGGATCTATGTACCTTCACATCCGTAGGCGACAACCTGTACGTGCCCTACAGATGATTGGGTGCTGCTAAGAAAGCAACGGAACTGACTGCTTGAGAATCTTCAGATACATGAGACGTAACCAACTTTGATTCCAAAAGAAATCACTGCACAGTGACTGCAGATTAAGACTAAGGACACTGCAATCAGAAGAGGAATGACTCAGCACATCAGAAGCTCTTCCTGGGTTAACCATCTGCAAAAGTGGGATCATATTAAAATAAGTGAACTGAACATTTAGAGCATTATCAGAACTAAATGCCAAAGCTTACAAGAGGTACTGTTTAAGCCCATCGTCTACATTCTTGTCCTAAATACTGGGATATGATATCGTCAGTGCAACGTATCAATGTCTACGGAGCTGTCACGTGTCCCGAGCAAAATCGTGAATGCTCACTTGCTGCCCGATTCCATGAACAATATTCGTCAACACTTAATCGGAATTGGAGAAGTGACCATACGTAATATCTACAAACATCCATGTTCTCCCTTGCCAATCCATGGTTCTTGCAACATACTGACATCCTGTACCAGATGCAATGGACATACAGTGACTTAAAAGAAACCCAAAACCAAAAACTACGGTAATGAAATTTCAGGAATACATTTGTCTAGGAGACGTATTTAAGTGTAACATTGCAGAATCACATGTTAACGTCAGCGCGAAATAAGCCATTGCAAATGTGAAATGCTGTTACACAAACAACCCGTGTAACTGCCAGAATGTTTAATCTGCATGCAAACGTGCATGCATTGTGTCTAATGCCAGTGTGTAGGACGGAGTTCCACGCCTGTTGCACTTAGTCAATACAGGGAAGGTTAACGCTTCTTGTGGATGACTAGCTGCCTTCAGATGATGTCCAGTATTTAATCAGTAGAAGACAGATCTAGTGATTGCCCAGGGCAAGGCACTGTATCTGTACTTTGTACAGCACGTTGGGTTACAACAGCGGCATGTGGCCGAGCATTGTCCTGTTTGAAATCACCCTCTGTAATGCTGTTCGTGAATGGCAGTCAACAAAGAGAATCTTCAGACTGACGTACAAATCTGCTGCCAGGGTGCGTGGGGCCGTCACGGCAGTCGTCCTGCCGTTATGCCAAGTTTCACCCTAGACGAGAACTGCAGGTTTGGGTCCAGTGTGTCCAGCACACAGGCTGGTTGCCGGCCCTCAACTGACCTCTCAACCACCACGGCCATCGCTGGCACCAGGGCAGGAATATTTCTTCAGGGAACGTAATTGACCCCCAGCCTGCCTCCCCATGAGCTCTGCCCCTGACACCACTGAAGTTGCAGACGGAACACACACTACAGGGCGTCTGGCTCAGATCAGCTCCTTAATCAGTTTTGACGAGCTCCTCATGTCACTGTGGTGCCAACAGCTGCTGCTGCTGCACATGCACTACCATGCAGCAAAGCTGTACGTCGAGCAAGATGGTCTTCCTTCTCGGTAGCGCTACATGGTGGTCTTGACCATACATCCCCATGACCACCTCTACCAGCAATCATGGACAGTGGCCACATTCCTTTTACGTTGTTCTGCAATATCGCACGAGGAATATCCGTTTTCTTGTAACCCTATTAAATCTATTCCCTCAAACTCAGTGCGTCTTTATCGCCCGAAAGGCATTCTCTACTAACGTCAGCGTATCACATCCAATCTCGAAAGCAAAGTTGACGACCGTTACATCGTCTATTTGAAGCAAACCTGACTTTTATCCTTACAGTGGAGCTACTAGTGGCTGTTACGCGAATGGAGCGATATCAGAACATATCTTTCAGATGTAATGCAATGGGCGAGTTGTGGCGCCCTGAAAATATTCAAAGTTCGGAGTCGGCATGGCCGCACGGGTCACTCGGCAAGCAGGGGCTCGTCAGCAGCTGCGTGGTGTCCAACATTAGCCAGAGCAAGAGGGGTAGCCACACCGCGGAGTCCAGGCCGACCGGGTGGCTGGGAACTCCATGTTTCAGCGGTGTCAAGGAATGGGCTTTGTGTCTAAGGAGATTTGTATGCTGGGAGTGCCAAAGATGGTTGACTTTGTGAAACTACAATGGCAGGCATTTCACAGTTCATGTAGAAATTAATAATAGCCAGAGGAATCATGATACCTTAAAAAGAAACGTGTATATTACCATTATTTGCAGGACAATTCTGATGGTGTAATCAGATTTTTAGTGTTTATTACTTTTAAGTTTAGTATCTGACGAAATTATTCAGCTAACAGTCAGCAACGAATTTCCCAAATCTAAACCGTTCATCCGATTTTTTCGATCGACATGTGTTCAGAAACCTATTGGTGTAAACCTAAATCGGCACGAATTACAGGCATTTAACGTGAATAGTACACGAGTTATTGAGGTCAAAGTGGCCGATTATTATTTATTGTATTACACGACGATCTGTTTGTGCCGCGCTCAACTGCGCAGTTGTCAGCGCCCATGCATATTCCCAACCTTTGCTCAGTCCGATCTCGCCAGTTTCATGAACGATAACACGAACACCCAGACATGTCGAGACAGGTGAAAATCTTTGACCCTGCCGGGAATCTAATCCGGGACCCTGTGCTCAAGAAGTGAGAACGCGACAGTGAGGCCTTGAGGTGCAGACAGTTACACGAAAAAAACGTTAGAAACATCCTTGTAAATATATTTATCCATCTAGGTCTTTGTTTATATCCGATACACACTATTCCTGAAGAAAGTGATAAAATATTTACTGTGTTTCAGAAAGCGCAGATATTAGGCTAGGCATTAGTTTCATATGTGTATTTGATTTGTTTATGTATTTAATGATGCGTGTTGGAGTGTGTTTATGGTCGAGCCCCAGGAATATTTATTTTTAAGTCACTTAAATGTAAATCCAGTATTTTGGAAGTGTTTCAATATGTTTGAGTGTGCGTTGGCTTGGAGACATTGCGGAAGTGCTCTAGCCAATCACAGCGCTCGTTACTACGGTATGCGACTACCGAGGTCAATGGAGAGACTGAAGGTGGGGCAGGAGCATCGGGTCGCACAGGACACGCAGTGCTGGACAGGGGAGTGCAGGAAATACTTTGAGAGTGCTGAGCATTTTGCGAGTGGTCGCCGAAGATAAAAATATTTCCTAGTGACAACTTGTGCACTTTTGAGATTTCCGTGGCTTCTGCAGTGAAGACGTAGTATGCGTGTAATAGTGAATATCTTGCAAGCTATGTTCGTAACTGATTACGTGATGTAGGAATCTATTGTTTCCCTGTTATTCAACTAATACTTCAATTGCTGGACCATCGACACCAAAAGCCGTTTTGCAGTAGAATTGCATCCTTCAAAATACTTCTGCTACCACAATCATTTAAAGTCATTAAAATAGTACCTGCAAATTTTAATTGCCACCTTTCACTTATAAATTTCTATGTTGCACTCAAAATTCGCAATTGCCGAGTAATAGGAACCTTCGACCATTCGATTCATGTGTATTCATATTGTATACGTCAGATTCAGCAGTATTTGGCCTGTAATGAGGCAACTAGGTATTACAGTCCCTACACAACGAAACACGCCAGAACTACGTACCCTCAGACTCAGTTTAAATATTAAGGTCGAATTTTGTTTATTTTGGAAGACCGCAATGTGCATACACGACTACGAGCTTTTGTTTATCTCTAACAGCTCGTCCTTGCTGCTGCTGCTGCTGCTGCTGCTATTTTTACTTTACAGTAGAATAACTCTTCAATATGCGGAAATAGATGGAAATAAAATCTATTTTACTTTGAATTCTGAATATTCAGATTCCTTCAGTTCAGCAGCTTGGAAAAATGGTTTTTAGTCAGACTTACGTTTTATCACTGATGATGGTCGCTGCAACTGAAAACATTGTCAGATTTCCCTCTTAATACTATCTCGCTTTATAACAAGTCAGCACAAATATTTCATTTATTAGGTTGCTGTTTAAGATTGTAGCATTTTTGTGTAACTTTAATAAACACACAATTTAGACATTCGTAATAAATTTTCCTTGGCTATTTAAATCTGTTTGCCGACGCTGGGTGTAACTTTTCGATTCAGCAGCTGTACGAATAGCACGGTTTCGAGGCGAGCAAGTCCTACGAATCGAAGTTTCTTGGAGGCAGTTTGATAGAGCGGAAAATCTGAACGATCTGAGAAAGCAAGATCAAGCGAATAAACTGAGTGTTAAATGAATTCGCAGCGCAATTCCTGTATAGCGTTTTTGTCAGTCTAACCATGTGAGCGGGCGTTATCGTAATCACATCAGGCAGTCTACGTTGCCGTCGTCGATGGATTGCGTCTGCAACACATCTCAGTCTTTGCGAAATATCAGTGATGGCGAGACCTCGTGGAAGCAATTCTGAGCACACCACATCGTCCCTGTTCTACCAGATGAATAAATTATCTTTTGTGGAAGCGCGCGTGTCCTTGTTAGCGGAGTTGCTTCTTTATTTAGGCTCAACCACTCATTTCTTTCTCATGTTAGTATGAAGAGACTATTTCCCGTGAGCACTAACGATACAGGGTAAGAATCTTTGGTGTCGCTCACGAGCAAATTTATGATACAGATGCAGTACCTATACAACCCATTTTTAATCCTTCTCATTGCATGCTAATGACTCGCGATGGTGGAATGATCACAGTTCACCACATTTGCGATTCCCCAGTACACTGACGTGTATGGATTAATGCGTGAAAGATTTTAAATCTTCGAAGGTCTTCCTGTACCTGGAGAAAGTCTCTAATGACGAAACTGTCCTTTTACCTAGGAAACAGTTTGTCGTGTTTTGTCCTGTGGCATCTCCACACACGGCGCTCATGTTTCTGTCTGCCTCCACTACTGAACTCAAACAGAAGAACATGTACGAAACTGCCATTTGTCCATATGGCACTGCATATTCTAGCTCCACTTCCTTCAATGACAAAATACCAGTATGGCAACCCATGTGAACAGTGAACTACAAATAAAAGTAATCCATCAATCCTTAGAACCGAATACCAACATGCGAAACGAAAAACACCATTAGCTTGAGCACCAACCCAATATAACCGTAATTCCTTAGTCCAGATTGAACCAAAAAAGCTGATTGGAACGTTTTCCTTGATAAATACCTTGCTGGATTCTACCGTCTGCTGGTATCTTCAAGACTTTAGTACGAGCAGTTACCACATCGACGAATGAGCCCATGTCCTGAGAATATCGGGAAAGATATTCTAGGCTGGCACAAGAAATGTGAGGATCACAACAATGGTTTTCGAAGTGGGGGGTTACAATTATCTGATGAACTGAAGCACAGCGTTGACACAAAAACCGAAGGGGGGGGGGGGGGGCGGCTAACATGGGACGTTGCGGTGGGACACGCGTCCACGATCCCGACAGGGAGGGTTGGCGTCAAGTCTGTGACATACGCCCAGACCTCCAGCACTTAAAGCAGCACAAGGGAGGAGGGACGTAAGGCTTAACATCACATCGATATACCACCACCTTGACCTTCTCGGACAGGGTGTCCCGCTCGAAAGCCAAAATGAAGGCGCCTGTGGCGACCCTACTATCTTTAGGTCCCCAGAAGACACGTCGTACAAAGTGGACACTGCGGCGCTCCAGATATGAACGGAGCTCGTCGTCAGACTGCAACATGCCACGATGAAAAATAAGTCCCTTAACCATACTGAGCCCCTTATGAGACGTAATGGAGACTGACATCACCGAGCTTGTCACAAGCAAGCAATGCCCATGTCTGTGCTGGGGATGCTTTCTGTATGAGGACTGCTCAAGACACCTTAGACATGCCCTCAACTTCTCCCAACGTGTCCTCTAAAGTTTCCACAAAAACGGAGGCTTTGTGGTCAGAAATGAATCCGAGGAGAAACGTCTCACCACGTAATATAGACCGCCGTTCCTCCCCTGGCGTGGGCAAGGAAGGGAACGATTGGGGGTCATACTGTAAAGCATTGTAGTTTCCTTTCTTAGAGACTCTTGCTAGTGCACTATTCGTGTGTCTTTTCATGGTGGTCCCACAAGCAGCTAGGGAAAGGAACGTCTGCCCAGACAGAGCCCGGCTTGCCTGGGTAAGCCTAATAAAACCGGGGGGGGGGGGGGGGGCAGGTTCCCCAGAGGTCGCCCTGTAGCAACTGTTCAACAGCCATTCATCTCCTCGGCGCGCAGCACACCTTGAGATTGAGGGTTTTTTATCGAGACTTATACCATCCTCGCGACCCAGGCAATTAAAGCAAGATCGCTGGGCTATGTACCATACAACGTTCCACCGTCGCGCCTTGCGGTGGTCGGTGAAGCACACTCAGAGCTTACAGTATTGAGGCCCAGTGGCCCTTCCCTGTCTCCATCTCAGGGACCCCAGGGTCGCCAAGCCCGTACCCAGCAACTAAATGCTGAGCTCGTGAGGGTCCCTGTGTAGTGCAAGTGTTAAACACATCAATGGATTACACTACGCTGGAACTTAAATTTCAGTAACTGACACTCCTTATTCCCCTGTTATTTATTACAGTAATACCTAAGCTGCGGCTCCTACACTATAAGGGAAGGAGTGAATGACGATTGGATTTACGAGGGGAGTGGGTTGGAAATAGCGAACAGACGGAACTGTAACCTCACTCCTCACCCCCATTCGTGTACAACCACCTCCTCTCTATTCTGTGAGTATTCACTGTTTCTAGCTGAAATTAGTGAACTCCATTAGTCTTTCTCCTCTCTGTCTTTGTTCCGAGCCCTTAATCTCCTGTAACCTTTTCAACTCTTGTATTAACCTTTCAATACCTTTATATACTTTGTCGTCTCAGTCAGCTTGCGACTTCTGCCTGTATACCTGAACCATTGTTGACAGAATCGACAGCAAACGAACACTGACAAGGACAACCATATCACCGAATTGTTCACAGTAACACTCCTCCGTACCTTCCTATTCATAACGGCTCCTATTACCATTGTGCCACTTTCTGCTGCTGTGCTGCTGCTATCTTATAGTGATGTGACCAGAAATCAGTCTTCTTTCCATTTCACTTCTCTCACCCCTACTATACCTAGAAAATGGCTCAGAGCACTATGGGACTTAACATCTGTGGTCATCAGTCCCCTAGAACTTAGAACTACTTAAACCTAAGTAACCTAAGGACATCACTCACATCCATGCCCAAGGCAGGATTCGAACCTGCGACCATAGAGGTCGCGCGGTGCCAGACTGAAGCGCCTAGAACCGCTCGGCCACAACAGCCGGCTACTATATATAGCTTAAGCCGTTGCATTTCCGTTTTCAGACTTTCTAGCTTCCTTAGTATGTTCAAGGTTCCGACACTCCATGCCCAAATCTTAAAACGTTATCCCTTCGCTGTTTATTCGATCTTTTTCGCATGGTCGCCTCCCACTCAGCAGCCCCTCCCAGAGATCCAAACGGGGGACTACTCGAGGATGTAATGCCTAGAGAGAAATCGTGACACTTTTTCATTTTAAGTACACATGCCCTGTGGCGAAAGTGTATTTGTCTTTAATGTATTTGTTTCCACTGTCTTCTGCATCCTCATGCGTTGATCATTACTGCTTCTTTCGCTTTGATGGGCAGTTTTCCATCCCAAGGACAAGAGTGCCCGAACCTCTTGTCTACTCCTCTGCCCTCTGACAAGGTGTTGGCAGACAGTGTGACTACCTATGCCAGAAGCCTTTGGCCGCCAATTAAAATTTAGACAGTGGTGGGTTTCGATCCCAGGATATACGTGGTTTTAATTAATAATCAAAGATGCTGCCCTAGACCAGGCGCTTCATTGGCAGAATTTTGGGGAGTAGTTTATCTATAAATAAGGCAGTTCATATAACTAGTGCTACGCATCCTTGAGGACTTTAGTATTTGGCATCTCCACAAGGTTGAATTGAAGGGAGGCTTTGAAACAAATCAGACGTACTGCTAAATTCTTTAGCACTAAATTTGATCGTTAAGCAGTTTAAACAAGCTTTATGAACTCCTACGCGAATCCCTGGAGGAACGGCGACGCTCTTTTAGCGAGGCACCATGGCGTAAATTTAGAGAACCGGCATTTGCGGCCAACTGCGGAACGTCTCTACAGCCACCTATGTTTATTTCGCTGTAGGAGCACGAAGACAAGACGCAATAATTCAGCTGTCGTATCAAGATGTGTAGATAGTACACAGAACCAAAAGAAGGGAGCACTCCACCGAAATGTGGGCTACTGTCGAAGGCTCCACAGCCACAAAGTGGGGGTGGCTCATTACGCAAAAGAAAACCATGGGTTCGTCTGGTATGGTCGATGCAGAGACGACACAGGATGTTCGAGTCCTTTCGGTAGAGGTGGAAGGGAGAACGCCATGGGACACGTGTCACCTTAAGCGCACGTATTAGACAGGGAGGTAGCCTCCCAGGAGTTGGCCCACGACTGTGTGAAGTGGGGTTTGAGATGAAGCCGTAAATACGCCGCAAGAGCTGTTATTGAAATGGGGGTGGGGTGTAAGTGACTGATCCCCCAGCCAAACGATCAGCAAGCTCACTACCTGGGATACCCACATGGCCAGGGACCCAAAGGAAAACTTAACAAGCAGCATGATAAAGATCAGTGAGACTCATGGATGGCCGAGACCAAGGGACAGCGGGAAAAAACACCAATAGCCTGAAGGCCACTATGAGTTCATACATAGCAAAACGCGGTTGAGTTGGAACTGTTTAATAAAGGTAAGGGCCTGGGAACTTGCCATCAATTCCACAGTAACATCTCCAATGCAGTTGGCAGGAGATGCCATGCCAACAGAGGATGTAAAGGCATATCCCACACAATCAGCAGATTTAGAGCCATAGGTGTAAAAACAGCACCCCAAAACATCCATAAAATTCGGCTGGAAAAAAGCAACACCATAGAAGGAACGGAATCTTTCGCACCTGGGCAAAGTTCCTTCAGAATCAGAGGCTGAGGAACTAACCAAGGGAAGGAGGGGGGGGGGGGGTGATGTTGGGACAGAACGTGGGAAACAAGACAAAGAAGGAAGCTGAAAATCACAGCGAACAGACGCAAGGCACAGCCCAACCAGTATACCCACCCTCAGGTGGGCGACATCCTTTGTCTGGGAACAGGATATAAAAGTAAAAATGAGTGGGAGAGGGACAGGCAGCGATTGCAGAAGGAACCAGAAGCTGGGATCGCGGAACAGGAAAAAGGGGGGGGGATCCCAGCTTCAACCAGTAGACTATCAACATGGCTAGTAGGGAAGGCTCTGGTGGCCAAACATACCACAATGGTGGACTGGATCCAGGAGGTGCAGTGTGGAAGGAGCTGCCGAATCATGAACTTGACGATAGTCCAAGCGAGACAGCACTAAAGCCCGATAAAGCTGTAGAAATGTGGAACGATCCACACTCCAAGAGGTGTGGGTAATGAAGTGAAGGACACTGAGTTTACAGAAACATCCTATCTCCACAAGTCTGATATGAGGCAACCATGTGAGCTTCTTGTCGTGAAGACCCAGGAAACTAAACTGTGGGACCACATAATCATCATGCATTGAGATATAGCTCCGTATCGGGGTGGACCATAGTACAGAGACGGAAGTGTACCACCCACGATTTTAAAGGAGAATTGAAACCTGTGTGAGAGGGTCCATGCAGAGGCACGCCGTATAGCACCCTGGGGCTGCTGCTCTGCAGAGGCCATCGAAGAGCAACTAACCCAAATGCAGAAATCGTCCACATACAGAGGAGGGGTCACCAAAGGACCAACGGAGGCCCCAAGTCCATCTATAGCAATGAGGGAAAGAAGTACACTCAATACAGAACACTGTTGGATGCCATCCTCCTGGGTATGTGGAAAACTGGAAAGTACAAACCCAAACCCTGAACAACCGATGGAATAGGAACTGACAGATAAAAATCTGGAGTGGGCCCCAAAGATCCCCGTCATGAAGTGTAAGATATGATGGTGCCAAGCTGTATCATAGGCCTTGATAAGGCCCAAAAATACTGCAACAAAATGGCGACGCTGTGAAAAAGCCTGTTGAATGACGGATTCCAGTCGAAATAAATGGATTCCAGACTGTCCCTCTCGGAAGCCACACTGGTAATGGGACAATAGAACCTGAGAGTCGAGAACCCAATTGAGCCGACGGGCTACCAGCCATTCCAGTAACTTCCAGACAACGTTTGTCAGACTAATTGACCAATAGCTTTCAGCGAAGAGGGGGTTCTTACCAGGCTTAAGGACAGGAACCACAATGCTATCCATCGATTGAGAAGTTAAGTCACCCTGGAGCCATATACGGTTGAGCACCCAGAAACATCTTAGTGCTCCTCAATATCGTATAAGTAATTGGTTATGAATGAAGTCTGGGCCAGGGGCTGTATCATGATAAAGTGCACAAAGAAGTTCCCATTCAGTAAAAGGTTCGTTGTAAGATTCTAACTGACAAGGGATATAACATAAGGCGTAAGCTTTGACCGACCGTTTCTGGTGAAAGAAAATCACCGAAAATGCTCTGCGACAATCTATGGGTCCGTGCAAAGGCCATTTGGGAGGGCAAGACCCGAGAGGGTACACTGCCGATGGCAACCTTGGAGAGAGCGAAGTGTAGCCCATACCAGTTACATAGGGACAGAAACAAAGCTTCCCCAATACACCCGTCTGCTCCGTTTGATTAAGTGACGGGCTTTGACGCGAAGGCGTTTAAAGGTAATAAGATTGACAGTGGACGGGTGCCTCTTAAGGTGCTGCAAAGCTCGATGGCGATCACAGATAGCAATGGCAATGGCCGTACTCCACGGGACTTGCCGGCGGCGAAATGGTCCAGATGAGCGTGGGATACCAGGGCTAGCAGCGCGAACTATCTCAGACATGTCACGTAAGACGTCATCAATAAAACCCGACAAAGAGGGAGAAAAACCGACCTGTGCAGTATAGAGGCCAATCGGCGTGTTGGAAAGAGCAACGAGGTAACTTGTCCATCGGGGAGCGGGAAGCAAAGGTCGTGCGGCGACCAGTGTAATGAAAGGGAGGGAGGGGAAAGATAAGTTGCACAAAAGGTACCACGACGCACTGAAATGGGTAGGGGGTGGGGCATCATTAGAAAGGCTCAAGTCGTGGTCTGCAAGAAACTGGTCTATGAGAAGACCCCAACTAGGTGGAAATGCACTGCCCAACAAGGGAAGATGAGCATTAAAATTTCCGAGAAAGGGGAAAGGAGGAGGAAGTGAAGGGCAGTCACGACAGCCTGTCAGTAGGTAGAAAGCTTGCAAACTGATCGCAGAATCCAAGTGGGCCCTAACAGACACCACTTCCAGTATACGAAAGAATACGATATGTATTATATATATATGGCACACCAGCCATTTGACCTGTGCGGATGCACAAGCAGTGCCCGAACTCTTACAGAAATCGGCAGTAAAGACGCGAGTAATGAGTATAATGGGCAGGGGCACTATGAATATAGTGTAGGACAACAAGTTGCGAATATGGGTCTCACGGGAGGCGTGCCGAAGATGGGTCCCTGCAGTCGCACTATGCTCTGTGGCTCAGATGAATGCCGGCACGGTAACTCTGCGTGTTCGGTCTGAGGGTTAGCTGCCCTCTAACAAAAAAAAAGTTTATGGATCACCGACGAACTAAAACAAGTGTTGCGACGTCCGTCACGAGCACATGCACTAACGAAAACTAAAGACTTAAAATGGATGGAGCATCAGATCTTGGGCTCAAGTCCCCGTCGAGGCACGTTTATCAACTGTCCCTGTTGACATATCAACGCCTGTGTGCATCTAGGGGATATTTATTTCACTGTAAAGTCGTTTCTCGTTGGGGAGGAATCTTCTGACGAAATTCTTATCACCAAATTTATCCTCTGAATGCGAAAATATTTTGTTGTCATCGATCTACATATGGGGAAACTATGATCATGATTAAGTAAGGGAAATCAGAGCTACAGATAGTGTGTTCGTTCTTCCTGGGTGCTATACGAGATTGGAATTTTAGAGAATTGAGAACGTCGTTCGATGAACCCTCTGCCAGGCGCTTAAATGTTTTTTTATAGTATCCACGCATGTGATGTTCCTAATTGCATTAGGTATTTCACTTCCTAATTTTAATTGCATATACTTCCAGAAAATTACATGAATTACAACAAATTTGCACTGACTTTGCTACTGTACTGCATATGTTCGTTTGAGCAAACAACTTCAGCAGTAGACACTGGCAACATATACACATTAACAGTAACAGATTTCTAGGCTATATCTCATGCAGAAGGCTTTTAGGCCTGTGATCCCTTACATCCACAAATAATTTGCAATCACCGTTACTACTTCGTCCATTTTGTAAAACACATACACATTATTTCTATATAACTGAGTGGTCTTTCACTATTAAGTGAACTTACAACCTAACCAGCACGTGGAAGACCGAACAAGGGCGTACTTCCAGATACAAAACCTCTGCTCCAGAGAATTAATCACTTTTTGAAGGGAAAACGGTTATTTCGGCACTTCCATACTAGTTCGAAGCACTGAATATTCAAGAAACCTCAATAGAGGCCTACTAATGTTAGTGAATTGGGACATTAACAGTGGTAATTTTGGCAATTTAAATACTGGTTCGTGCATCAAGTACGAAAAATCACTCCCTGACAAGCTGAGTATCTTCTGTGGCGATGAAGTAATGTCTTACATGGCTCATGAAAGATGCTCTATATAGTACTCTTTACGTTGTGACTATAAATTTTAGTACCAAACTAACATGTTGATGGTCATTTCCATCCTAGGTATTTTAATCCACTTTTCCAAGAATTTTTGCCTCATGGAAACTATCAAAAAATGATATTCCACCGATCTGCTTTGACTAGTGGCTTAACTGTATGGTCTGGGAACCACGAGAATGCGTGCCCAGCAATGAGCTTGTGACGTCGCTAATCGCTTAGCGAGGCCTAGAAGAAAGACGCGTTAACACTTACCGAGGTTGGTACGTTCGAACGAGAATTCCATCTTCTACGGGAAACCGCTATTATGGAAGCTTCACTGTATGATTAAATGATGGCGTCCTCTTGGGTAAAATATTCCGGAGGTAAAATAGTCCCCCATTCGGATCTCCAGGCAATGACTACTCAAGAGGACTTCATTATCAGGAGAAAGACAACTGGCGTTCTACGGATCGGAGCGTGGAATGTCAGATCCGTTAATCGGTCAGGTAGGTTAGAAAATTTAAAAAGGGAAATGGATAGATTAAAGTTATATATAGTGGGAATTAGTGACGTTCGGTGACAGGAGGAACAAGACTTTTGGTCAGGTGACTATAGGGTTATAAACACAAAAACAAATAGGGGTAATGGAGGAGTAGGTTTAATAATGAATAGGAAAATAGGAATGCCGGTAAGCTACTATCAACAGCATAGTGAACGCATTATTGTGGACCAAGATAGATACGAAGGCCACACCTACTACAGTAGTACAAGTTTATATGCCAACTAGCTCTGTAGATGACGAAGAAATTGAAGAAATGTATGATCAAATAAAAGAAATTATTCAGATAATGAAGGAAGACGAAAATTTAATAGTCATGGGTGACGAATTCGAGTGTAGGAAAAGGGAGAGGAGGAAACGCAGTAGGTGGATACGGACTGGGGCTAAGAAATGAAAGAGGAAGCCGCCTGGTAGAATTTTGCACAGAGCACAACTTAGTCATAGCTAACACTTGGTTCAAGAATCATGAACGAAGGTTGTATAAATGGAAGAACCCTGGAGATGCTAAAAGGTATCAGACTATACACTCCTGGAAATGGAAAAAAACATTGACACCGGTGTGTCAGACCCACCATACTTGCTCCGGACACTGCGAGAGGGCTGTACAAGCAATGATCACACGCAAGGCACAGCGGACACACCAAGAACCGCGGTGTTGGCCGTCGAATGGCGCTAGCTGCGCAGCATTTGTACACCGCCGCCGTCAGTGTCAGCCAGTTTGCCGTGGCATACGGAGCTACATCGCAGTCTTTAACACTGGTAGCATGCCGCGACAGCGTGGACGTGAACCATATGTGCAGTTGACGGACATTGAGCGAGGGCGTATAGTGGGCATGCGGGAGGCCGGGTGGACGTACCGCCGAATTGCTCAACACGTGGGGTGTGAGGTCTCCACAGTACATCGATGTTGTCGCCAGTGGTCGGTAGAAGGTGCACGTGCCCGTAGACATGGGACCGGACCGCAGCGACGCACGGATGCACGTCAAGACCGTAGGTTACAACGCAGTGCCGTAGGGGACCGTACCGCCACTTCCCAGCAAATTAGGGACACTGTTGCTCCTGGGGTATCGGCGAGGACCATTCGCAACCGTCTCCATGAAGCTGGGCTACGGTCCCGCACACCGTTAGGCCGTCTTCTGCTCACGCCCCAACATCGTGCAGCCCGCCTCCAGTGGTGTCGTGACAGGTGTGAATGGAGGGACGAATGGAGACGTGTCGTCTTCAGCGATGAGAGTCGCTTCTGCCTTGGTGCCAATGATGGTCGTATGCGTGTTTGGCGCCGTGCAGGTGAGCGCCACAATCAGGACTGCATACGACCGAGGCACACAGGGCCAACACCCGGCATCATGGTGTGGGGAGCGATCTCCTACACTGGCCGTACACCTCTGGTGATCGTCGAGGGGACACTGAATAGTGCATGGTACATCCAAACCGTCATCGAACCCATCGTTCTACCATTCCTAGACCGGCGAGGGAACTTGCTGTTCCAACAGGACAATGCACGTCCGCATGTATCCCGTGCCACCCAACGTGTTCTAGAAGGTGTAAGTCAACTAACCTGCCCAGCAAGATCTCCGGATCTGTCCCCCATTGAGCATGTTTGGGACTGGATGAAGCGTCGTCTCACGCGGACTGCACGTCCTGCACGAACGCTGGTCCAACTGAGACGCCAGGTGGAAATGGCATGGCAAGCCGTTCCACAGGACTACATCCAGCATCTCTACGATCGTCTCCATGGGAGAATAGCAGCCTGCATTGCTGCTAAAGGTGGATATACACTGTACTAGTGCCGACATTGTGCATGCTCTGTTGCCTGTGTCTGTGCGCCTGTGGTTCTGTCAGTGTGATCATGTGATGTATCTGACCCCAGGAATGTGTCAAAGTTTCCCCTTCCTGGGACAATGAATTCACGGTGTTCTTATTTCAATTTCCAGGAGTGTATAATCGTAAGATTTAGGAACCAGGTTTTAAATTTTAAGACTTTCCAGGGGCAGGTGTGGACTGACCACAATCTGTTGGTTATGACCTGTAGATTAAAGCTGAAGAAACTGCAAAAAGTTGGGAATTTTTGGAGATGGGACCTAGATAAACTGAAAGAACCAGAGGTTGTACAGAGTTTCAGGGAGAGCGTAAGGGAACAATTGACAGGAATGGGGGAAAGAAACAGTACAAAAAGAAAGTGTAGCTTTGAGGGTTGAAGTAGTGAAGGCAGTGGAGGATAAAGTAGGTAAAAAGACGAGGGCTAGTAGAAATCCTTGGGTGACAAGAAATATTGAATTTAATTGATGAAAGGAGAAAATATAAAAATGCAATAAATGAAGTAGGCAAAAAGCAATACAAACGTCTCAGAAGTGAGATCTACAGGAAGTGCAAAATGGCTAAGCAGGGATGGCTAGAGGACAAATGTAAGGATGTAGAGGCTTATCTCACTAGGGTTCAGATAGATACTGCCTACAGGAAAATTAAAGAGACCTTTGGAGAGAAGAGAACCACGTGTATGAATATCAAGAGCTCAGATGGAAACCCAGTTCTAAGCAAAGAAGGAAAAGCAGAAAGGTGGAAGGAGTATATAGAGGGTCTATACAAGGGCGATGTACTCGAGGACAATATTATTGAAGAGGATGTAGATGAAGTGGGAGATACGGTACTGCGTGAAGAGTTTGACAGAGCACTGAAAGACCTTAGTCAAAACAAGGCCCCCAGAGTAGACAATATTCCATTGGAACTACTGACGGCCTTGAGAGAGCCAGTCCTGACAAAACTACCATCTGGTGAGCAACATGTATGAGACAGGGGAAATACCCTCAGACTTCAAGAAGAATATAATAATTCCAATCCCAAAGAAAGCACGTGTTGACAGATGTGAAAATTACCGAACAATCCGTTTAATAAGCCACACCTGCAAAATACTACCACCAATTCTTTACAGACGAATGGAAAAACTAGTAGAAGCCGACCTCGGTGAAGATCAGTTTGGATTCCATACAAATACTGGAACACGTGAGGCAATACTGACCTTACGACTTATCTTAGAAGAAAGATTAAGGAAAGGCAAACCTACGTTTCTAGCATTTGTAGACTTAGAGAAAGCTTTTGACAATGTTGACTGGAATACTCTCTTTCAAATTCTGAAGGTGGCAGGGGTAAAATACAGGGAGCGAAAGGCTATTTACAGTTTGTACAGAAACCAGATGGCAATTATTAGAGTCGAGGGGCATGAAAGGGAAGCAGTGGTTGGGAAGGGAGTAAGGCAGGGTTGTAGCCTCTCCCCGATGTTATTCGATCTGTATATTGATCAAGCAGTGAAGGAAACAAAAATTCGGAGTAGGTATTAAAATTCATGGAGAAGAAATAAAGACTAATAGGTTCGCCGATGACATTGTAATTCTGTCGGAGACAGCAAAGGACTTGGAAGAGCAGTTGAACGGAATGGATAGTGTCTTGAAAGGAGGATATAAGATGAACATCAACAAAAGCAAAACAAGGATAATGGAATGTAGTCGAATTAAGTCGAGTGATGCTGAGGGAATTAGATTAGGAAATGAGACACTTAAAGTAGTAAAGGAGTTTTGCTATTTGGGGAGCAAAGTAACTGATGATGGTCGAAGTAGAGAGGATTTAAAATGCAGACTGGCAATGGGAAGGAAAGAGTTTCTGAAGAAGAGAAATTTGTTAACATCGAATATAGATTAAGGTGTCAGGAAGTCTTTTCTGAAAGTATTTGTAGGGAGTGTAGCTATGTATGGAAGTGAAACACGGGCGATAAATAGTTTGGACAAGGAGAGAATAAAAGCTTTCGAAATGTGGTGCTACAGAAGAATGCTGAAGATTAGATGGGTAGATCACATAACTAATGAGGAAGTATTGAATAGGATTGGGGAGAAGAGAATTTTGTGGCACAACTTGACCAGAAGAAGGGATCGGTTGGTAGGACATGTTGTGAGTTATCAAGGGATTACCAATTTAGTATTGGGGGCAGCGTGGAGGTTAAAAAATCGTAGAGGGTGACAAAGAGATGAATACAGTAAGCAGATTCAGAAGGATGTAGGTTGCAGTAGGTACTTGGAGATGAAGAACCTTGTACAGGATAGAGTAGCATGGAGAGCTGCATCAAACCAGTCTGAGGACTGAAGACAACTACTGTTAGTCTTACAGCGATAGGAAGTCAGCAGGCCTACTTATGATTTGTTACGGCTGTACTGTCATTATAGAAATTAAAATCGTGTCAAAATGATAGTTGCATATGGCACCACTTGTTTGAAACGTCGACTTAAGCAGATGAGACTACATGCTATAAACAAGCCGTAAAACCATTTGTATCTAGTACATCTTAAATTTCGTTTTACTTTTAATCAGTAAGACTTCATAATAAGAGATTCCAGTAGAAGATGCAATTCCCGTTAGTATGTACACGTCCAGCGACGACTTAACAGGTTTAGTAACTTTTTTCTGCTGAACAGCTGGTGAGTTAAGGCATGCCTTCATGACGAAAGCGCCGCTGCCTGTTCTTCTCGTGGGCCTGGTGCTTTGCCCTGGTAACATGCCAACACTCGGCTACTCGCAAAGCCCACGGGCAATCAATGCCAGTGGAAAGGTATTTGCTGAAGGTCTTGTGTTATAAGGAGCTGTGTATTTAAGCGCCGCAGTTAATATATACTGAAGTTACCTAGAACCAACCCTCTCCACAAGAGACAGCCGCCAGCACCAATGCTTCCACGTGTTTTGAAGTACACCTAGGGTCCTTTTATCACGTTGGTGCCGGAATAGTTCCATGGTATCGCAATTGTTTACTTCTGGTCATGTTAAAGGTGGAGTTTTGATTTGGTGGCACTTGTTAGTGTGTGTGTGTGTGTGTGTGTGTGTGTGTGTGTGTGTGTGTGTGTGTGTGTGTGTGTGTGTGTGTGTGTGTGTTTGGAAATTTTTCGTTATCTTGTTGGGTCATTTGACGACGCTATCTGAGTGGGCGAGGTTCGCTGGGAGTTACTTTCATTTTGCATATTGTTATGAATATTTTCGTGTCTGGTATTATTCGAGGCGTTTGTTTCTTGTGGTTTGAAAGTTGGTGTTTTCCTTTATCTCAGTAACTGATTTTAAGTCTGTGAGAAGCTCATGCCTTCATGCAATGGGTGATATGCTTACGATCATCATCTTTCCTTCATGGACAGGCGAGACATCTTTTGCCATTTCAAAATGCGCTTTAGAATGGCTATGTAGCCAAAATCTATATTGTGCAATAAACTAACTATGTTACGAAAGCTTTATGGGTGCAGTACAGCGTCATATTCTAAATTACTTCCTCTCATGAAACCAACGGTTTTAGTGGCCGCCTCCTGGATGTACTTATTGCTGCCCATAACTGACACGGGCTCTGATTATCCGCGTGCTGCGCCGCAGTGTTTCTCACAACTGATCAGTTTCGAAAGGTGCGAAGGATGTTCTCCGATAGTTACGACCCCCCGAATATCTGCACAGCCGTCGTAACGAACGGAAGAACCCGGCGTAGGCACGGCAGGGGGCAAGCTGCAGCCAGCAGCGCGCTTACCTCGTGTGGAGAGCGCCGACGGCCGGAATGGTTGTCAGCTTACCGACGAGGCGAAGGTGTGTCTTCCACAGCACCCTGAAGATGGATGTGCTACGCTCCACCAAGGATGAGATACATACTCTGCACACTGGCGGCGTATACCAGTTGTCAGTGTGTAGACATCGTAGACATCTATACTGTCGAAAGCGGTACGCCAGTAGCAAATGAGCATACGGGACCAGGAGCGTTACATGCGCATTGGGCAGTATAACAGACCTACAGACGCAGGAAACCACAACTACTGCGGCAGCGCAATTAAATGCAGTGACACCTAAGACGGCGAAATGCAAGATCGGAGAATCTACCAAAATGCTTGGCAGTATTCGCCAATGATTACCAATTATGGACTGCAGCGTATCACCACTTCCTCCACCAGCGAACCCATTACGATGAGCTTTTCCATTCTTCCACTAGCAAACAGAACCTATTAATTGCAGTTTGACGTCATGCTCAGCAGAACCATCATGGCAATGTAAGTCATTCAGTACGAAAAAATAACACCAGTAGACCCATGAGAAGGCCACTGCAACCGTAGTCCAAGAAATGGGTTCATCAATTATACTATTTGACTCGCTACCGTACGAACTAAACTCCTCTTTACGGAAGTTCAAGGCCTTTCACAATTGTCAATTGTCTGACAGAAGTATTCTTAGTTTGAATAGAATTTCACACACTCCGCACATTTTAAGGGCCCTACCCATCCGAGCTATCGGCTGACGGACCGACAGATTGTACGTGTGTAGGCGTTTTGACCGACCGAACAACACTCCATGTTCGGATGTCGGTGGAGTAGGCCGCACATCACCGAAAAAACTATGCCGTGTGTAGCGCTGTCGTGCTAACCTTCCGAGGAAAGTTTGTCTTGTCACCGTGCGCGGGATTAAATACACATGACAAGGTGCGAGGCGGTCGAAACCTTAAGGACACTTTGTGGAGAAATTGAAAAACTACAAATTAAAACTACAAATCATCGGACACGTTATGCGAATATAAAAATAGATGCACGAAATTAAAGACTATTTTTAATAAATCCGTAAGGGTTTCGAGTGGATCAGGAAAATTCCGTCGAATTTCTGTTTTTAGATCTTGTTTTCAATATTTGTGGGAAATTTAATATAAAAACTGGAATATCGATTAATCGCTGTACGGCACGTTAGTGAACACGGGCGGTAAGTAATGTCAAAGACGTGAGACGTATGCTAACGAATTTCCTACTTTGGCAAAACACTGCACTTTTTCCGTTACTACAAGATACTACACACCAAGAGCACCTACTCGTTCAATTTCCGAATAAATATTCTCTAGCACGTGTGAAGTTTTCTGGCCGCTATCAAACATTTCGGTTGATTAGAGTAATTCTTCGTAAGATATCCGTTTAATAAAATTTCTCGAACTTCAGGGGCTAACCCATCATCAAATTAAGGTTTTATTTTCTACATGCTACAGATTTGACTGGCGCTTCCGTTAATATACACAATGCGAGACTAAAGGCAAGTCATCTCACCTGCGCTACAGTAACTTTTTCGAAGTCGCGATAGTGATGGTAAACACGTAGCTGTGAAGCTGAATCTCACCATTGGAACAGAAAACCCGATACCAATGGCTTTGCGGTTAGAGCAAATTCTAATGGTAATAGCCTGGAAACGGTGATTGTCGAAATGTTGCCGGCACGCAAGACAGGTTAAGCAAAATCGCAGCACCTACCTACGAACGATATTTAAGCTATTTGTTTCAGTGTGAGGTAAACATTCGCACCGAAATGTAGTTAAGACTGACTCAGTAACAACTTACGTTACTTTTATTTTGATAACCTAACACCAAGCAGTACATGGAAGACTTACATGTCCAGACTGCTACCCTGATAAGACTACAATCAAAGAAATGTTTAAATTTCTTAGAATTTCAAGTAATCTAACATAATGGCACGTAAGGATGACTATTTTCCACAAATTTGTTAGTTTCAATAAAAATCCAAGCACTTACTGTCAGCAGCTTTTGTCACTGAAACGTCAAATTCAGCGCTAAGATCATATTCGGCTCTTCACTTGCCTACCATGCCATAGCACCTTCCCAGATTTTACATTACAAACGTGAAGTGTGATTTTTTTACTGTTCTAACAGTTGCTAAATAGTTAATTTCTTATGTATCTGTGGCATTTATTACGTAGTGTGCGCAACTGCCATGTTTAGACTGCCTTCGAATTTAAAGTTTTTTAAACTTACTTGTCTGTGCTACACATATCAAATTTTGCATTACCATGATTTATTTCTGTAGTAAAGTATAAATCACGTTTACTGTTTCACGAATCATTGAAATTAATAGTTGTGGGGTAATACAACAGCACTGAATTTGAGATCCTCTAACTTCTGCTATGGGGCAGAAATCAATGTCTCATGACTATCCGTTTTCGTTAACAATGATTTGATTTCAGCATGTCCGAAACACACGATTCATCCATTCCTACATAATTACGAAAACCATCGGCTCCCAGTTGCGTAAGTAGAGGAATTTGGGGGAACTTATTTCCTTGCATTAGTCGTTTTTTTGCCCAAGGCCGACTAATTTTTTTTAGCTTTGTTACGTCTAGAACAGCCAAGGAATACCCTCTTTGTTTCTGTGCAAAACCAAAGAGCAACTTTCAGAACAATCTCAATGAAGTTAAGGTTAGTAAATCACAACACACCGGCGCTGTAATCGCCGACTGCAATCTGTCGAGACGTGCCTGAAGTCTGCCAGGAAATAGGGCGGTCGGTTGGCCCAAATCCTGAAGCGTGTGTAGGGGGTCTTTGAACTGTTACAAGTTATAGTGGCCACCCAACTTATTAATACAGTCTAAATCTAAACCAGTTCCCAGCCTGGGGGTAAAAATAAATTTTCTGAGGGATAAAAACTATCAATTCTGTTTGTCACGAAACTATTTTCAAAAGAACATTACTATCCTCAATTCTGATGATGTAAGCTACCAATAATTACTTTTTCTGAACGGACGCTAAATATCTCAAATGTCTTCGAGCATTGGATATCTGCAGTAGTCCAGAAATTGCCTATTACTTGCTTCGAAGCAAATGAATTAATGAACAACACGATACAGCAGTAACTACGTAAGAGCTACGGCAGTGCTGTACACAGCGTTCGATTAGTATTGAAGTGGTCAGACAAAGTATTAACAACTTTAAGTGTTCCAAGGGAGTAGTGGAGCAATGAAGTGATTTACGAACAGTAAGCATAGCGCACACTTCAACTGGTTTGGTTTTTATTGGGGCTGCAGCGCGCAAGTCAACGAAGTGTCGTAATGGAGGGGAAGAACGCGAAACAAGTGTACTCTCTCTGTGGATAGCTAACTTTACTCGAGGAAGAGTTGTGAATAGCACTTGCGATGCATCACGAGCTCTGTCATTCATTGTAAACCCAAAACACACACACATACACACACAGTAAATATTCACGTTCCATCATTTTAAAAATAAGAATGTTCCAAGAAAAATCTCTCATTGTAGAATCCATTAGTTACCTGCATTGCGGTACGCCCAATACTCCCGGCTTACAAAACCGTTGCCAACTGCGATTCATTTGCATGAAAAATTTTGCATTTGACTACTACTCTACTATGCTAAAGTTCCCTCAGCAGTTTGTCAGAAATTAGGAATTAGCGTTTGTACTAATTTTGTTTTTTCGTTTTTCTACTAAGTATACAGACAACTAACATAAATAAAAATACGCAAGTAAAAATTGTTTCAGGAAGTAATTAAAGTTATCCAAAGCCCCATATACAAAGCACACATCGGTATCACGACTTAGAAAATATTGACGGTTTGTGCACAGACTACGTATAAGCAATCAACTACACTGTGCAGCACATGTTCCGTACTCACCAAGGACTGCAGCGATGAACAGTAAACTGCAGTGACATGAAGCCCAGGTGCACTGGTCGCGTAATACAGGCAACGTCCTCCTACTCACAACCGTAAGACGGGTTTTCCACGACGATCGAAAGCCACGCCACAAAGTACGGCAGTCAACGCCAGTGAAGTCAGTGGGCTGTAACGGTGTGCACAGATACTGAGAGAGACCACGTTACCGACTGTAGCGCCCTCCATACGAGGAATCGCCAAGGATCACTTCTTGATACCACACAATGCTCGTAATCTACAAATCAGAAGCGAAATCTCACGACAGACTTCCCAGGAACGATTATAGATATCGGATGTGTATTTTAATACGAAGAGTCTTGGTTTCTGGTGCTTAACAGCGTATTAATTTAAGACTGAGCTATTCGGCATGAATTAAATCGTTGGGTCGCGGAAAATAGTTTCAGTTAACCTACGAAGGAAATTTAATCAGGTCAATACTCCACTTAAGTAAGGTAGCGGGCAGAAAGGCGTCCACCTAGGATCTAAGAAAGTAACAGTGGCCTAGGTCGTCCTGTCTTTATTACGTATTCTTCTTTCTTCACATTCTACATCCTAGAGTATCTCCTCGCTATGCATTTATGTAATAAAAGTGTATCACCTGTAATAAACTTTGCAGTAGTTTTAACAGTTTATTTATTTGATGTATAATACTGCACATGACATACCGAGCGAAACTTGAGAAAAAACACAAACGGCACATTTAACTAACAATCAGTTGTTACGTGCTAATGTCCATTCTTCTTACCCATTCGAGGCTTGATGGTGGAGCCACGAAAAAGACGTTTGGATCACACAGGTAGCCTCTCAGTCTTCACTCCTAGGCTACGTGCCGGTTCGAAGCTCCACAACCAGCTCGGGCTGGACAGCTTACCCCACATGTGCCTGTTCTATGCGCACATTCAGCGTCTTGTTCGGATGCGATTCATATACGTCCACTAATGCTGTGGGAGTTCAGAACCCTTCGTTTCTGTAGAGAGTAATGAATATGCCGCACTTTGGGTGGGTCACTCATAGCCCTGGACTCATGCCATTAGTGTTAATGGTGAAGCTGCTATCAGCAAGTAGTTTCGCCAGTCACAGGGATGGAAATCTGTAACCAACTCGGATTGTTGTCAACCCAGGAATATCTTCATGGTGGAAACTTGAAGACTATTCATCATTTTGGAATATTCTCTCAAAACTGCTTCTTCTCTTCTTACCATAGGATGGACTATATGGCTGAGTATTGGGAGCCGGTATAGGGGAGCAGTTATCGTCCACCCAGAGATGATCCTTGCGGTTTTATTGAGCTGAGTGTCTGCCCTATTTTCGTGCGGGCGGTCTTAGCACACCGGAGCACAACACTCAGCTACGGAAGTTCGAAGCATTTCTACTGATGCTCTCCAGTTAGTACTACAGAGTTTTTTGATAAGTTTCTTGTTTCATCGCCGGCATTGATTTTTTAATGTAAAAATGTCTTTTTGCATCGTGATTCTGGTTCCCATTGACCTGTTGGTCCCCTTAAAGTTGGTTGTGTAGGTAAGTTCAAGAGTCGGAGAGAGACAAGGGCGTACCACATTCTGTAGGATCACGCTCGGCAAAGCATAGGGGTATTCAGACCAGCCTCCGGAACGGTGACAGCCGTACCTTATTAATGTAGCTGCCAATGACATAGCTGACACGTACTGAGTACCTTTAACATAAAGCCCAGGTTCCAAGACGAAGCTCGCTGGCTTGGTTTCTGACATAGTTGGCGAACGCTCTGAAGTTATTTGGTAGATCACGCACATAGCTGTCAAATGTGCGACTTTATTTACATAATGATGTATTTGTATAGGGTGTCTACTCAGGACTGTCTGTTCTTTGGTTCGTATCGATCGTTTGGATTCTCGAATGAGTTGTTCATCACTTCATCCTTCTAAAGAATACCTCGTTCCTCTTCTTTCTCCCTGTTTTCAGCTTGTTTTTGAGCCCGGCACTAGTCCAGCTAGGATATCCCACTTTTTTTTCCTGTGTCAGAACCTACCTTGTGTTTCTGTGCATCAATTTTTTCCAATATCGCAGTTTCTTTCCATTCCTTTCCGACATCTTTCACTCATTTCTTCCCCGTTAAGTCTGTTTCGTTCCACATCATTTGAGTCACATTTTTGTCGTTCACAATCATGATGTGCTTGAAAATCTCAATCTTCTCTTCCGTAACGTGCTTAAAACAACCTTCTTCTTGATCCATGTATCCAAAATTCACCCTGATTTTCCGTTCGCCAGATGCCTCTTCAAATTTTCAGACCCTTATTCGCCAGATGTATGCAGACTCCCTTGCCCAACATGGTTGCTTTAGATCCGTACATTTTGCCATTTCTGATTATTGGTGACATATTGCTGTAATTTGGCTGTAATTCAGCGGTTTCTCGATAGTGTATAGTTTCTGCAAGTTGTCATTTTGTAACAATATAGCTCTAATGCTCTACAGATTTATTTTGCTTTTGTTTCATTTAATGTTACATCGTTGAGCTTCTGTAAATGGGTTTGTTTCAATCGATAACATAAAATTGTATACTCCTCTCTTTGTACAAACTTTGATGTCATGATTTGATTCTATGCAAAGTAGTGTTTCTGTCATTTAAATTCTTTGCCCCATTTGGAGGGAACAAAACTTACTGTATATAATTGTAATTTCTGTGTGAATAGTTTTTTGTAGAAATGTCAATATGTGCAATTATTCTGTTTTGTTGAATGAATTTGGTTACTGTTATGTAAACTGCTGATCCCCACTTAGGGTTCTTAGTTAGTTTGTATGTAAAAGGTGTTGTGGTACCCCCCGGGAACGGAACTGTGTAACACGCGGAAATTGTGGTTGGCCTATGTAGAAAAGGTGGAACAAGAGTCAGTCGGGGACGAGCTACAAGTTGGGGACGAGCTACCAAACTGTGCACTGCCATGTAATAGTTGCACACTGTCCTGGTTCTGAGACAGGCTTTTTCTGCTACTTTCCAATGCCTCGGATGGATGGATAAATAGCTGGAACGACTCTGGAATTGGTATTCATCATCGCCACCAAGAAAGGTCAGAGTCCAGCCATTCTACTTGCAATTCCACCTACCAACATGCAATCGCTACCACATTGCGCAATCACTGTAATGGAGCACTATAGTAATGTACAGAGAAGGATCAGCTTAATGGATATGTTAGTGTGCTCAAATATAAGGTAATTTATAACTGAATTTATGTACCTACCTTGATTTTTCTCCTTATCATAACACCTCTCAGATTCCTCTCCGTTTGAACTAAAATGATTTCCGAGAGTCCTTACTGAAAGAACATTAAAGCCCAGTGTTTTGCTAATTGATGCTTCTTGAACATAGTAGAAAGAAAGTTAAAGTTAAGATGCTTGCTGAAAGTAATTTTCCCAATAAAACTGCTTATTAATGTACTGTTGCCAACTTCAAATTAAGAGTTCGTAACACTGAGGCTTATAAAGTTTTGATTAGTAAATGATCACATTACTGCCTGTTGCAAATCTCAGAAGGTGAGTCAGTGTCTTACATATATGTTAATTTTGTCTCTGAGTGTAGCAAAAGTGGAAATCTGCAGTGTGAAACGTAATATACTCATGTTTGCCTCCTGTGTATTAGAAGTGCTTATTAATAATGTAACAGGATCCACACTTTGTCTATTGGGTTAATGCCCGGTAACAATTAACAGAAAGACCACTAATTAGGAAAACCTTAATTTCTTTATTCAAATGATAGTGAGAACCAACCTGTTAGTGGATTTCAGTTAACTTTCATTTTAAATAGTAAAGTATTTAACTGAGAGAGACTTAACCTATATCCAATTAATGATTATGCAGTTAATAGTAATAATAACGTTATAAAGACCATTCAGTTTGTGTAAGCCCTGAAAGCAATAGTATGTTGCGGTATCTGTTATAATTTTGGTAATAGTTTGTGTTTCTCTAGCTGCTAGCTTCAATCTTAACGTAAACATATGTATGTGTCAGAGGTCACTGCACTCTCGTGTGACAAAGTATAGGTTGTGTTTATCCATTAAAGTTACCAATAACTATTTTCTTGAACGAGAATGTTAATCATTCTCTTGCCTAGTTAGGCTGGCGACCGTTTTCTTTACCCGTTAGACAGTGCAGATAGGCAAAATTTTGTTTGTTACTGTTCAACTATTTCCGTAATTCTGACTTTCACTTCCGATAAGCCACCTCCGTTAGGTACAACACGGTCAACACAACAAAGTTCCTCTCAGAGGGTAACACTGCTCTGTTGCTTTATACCATAATTGTTTTAACTAGATAATTATACACTCTGGAAATTGAAATAAGAACACCGTGAATTCATTGTCCCAGGAAGGGGAAACTTTATTGACACATTCCTGGGGTCAGATACATCACATGATCACACTGACAGAACCACAGGCACATAGACACAGGCGACAGAGCATGCACAATTTCGGCACTAGTACAGTGTATATCCACCTTTCGCAGCAATGCAGGCTGCTATTCTCCCATGGAGACGATTGTAGAGATGCTGGATGAAGTCCTGTGGAACGGCTTGCCATGCCATTTCCACCTGGCGCCTCAGTTGGACCAGCGTTCGTGCTGGACGTGCAGACCGCGTAAGACGACGCTTCATCCAGTCCCAAACATGCTCAATGGGGGACAGATCCGGAGATCTTGCTGGCCAGGGTAGTTGACTTACACCTTCTAGAGCACGTTGGGTGGCACGGGATACATGCGGACGTGCATTGTCCTGTTGGAACAGCAAGTTCCCTTGCCGGTCTAGGAATGGTAGAACGATGGGTTCGATGACGGTTTGGATGTACCGTGCACTTCTCAGTGTCCCCTCGACGATCACCAGAGGTGTACGGCCAGTGTAGGAGATCGCTCCCCACACCATGATGCCGGGTGTTGGCCCTGTGTGCCTCGGTCGTATGCAGTCCTCATTGTGGCGCTCACGTGCACGGTGCCAAACACGCTTACGACCATCATTGGCACCAAGGCAGAAGCGACTCTGATCGCTGAAGACGACACGTCTCCATTCGTCCCTCCATTCACGCCTGTCGCGACACCACTGGAGGCGGGCTGCACGATGTTGGGGCGTGAGCGGAAGACGGCCTAACGGTGTGTGGGACCGTAGCCCAGCTTCATGGAGACGGTTGCGAATGGTCCTCGCCGATACCCCAAGAGCAACAGTGTCCCTAATTTGCTGGGAAGTGGCGGTGCGGTCACCTACGGCACTGCGTAGGATCCTACGGTCTTGGCGTGCATCCGTGCGTCGCTGCGGTCCGGTCCCAGGTCGACGGGCACGTGCACCTTCCTCCGACCACTGGCGACAACATCGATGTACTGTGGAGACCTCGCGCCCCACGTGTTGAGCAATTCGGCGGTACGTCCACCCGGCCTCCCGCATGCCCACTATACGCCCTCACCCAAAGTGCGTCAACTGCACATACGGTTCACGTCCGCGCTGTCGCGGCATGCTACCAGTGTTAAAGACTGCTATGGAGCTCCGTATGCCACGGCAAACTGGCTGACACTGACGGCGGCGGTGCACAAGTGCTGCGCAGCTAGCGCCATTCGACGGCCAACACCGCGGTTCCTGGTGTGTCCGCTGTGCCGTGCGTGTGATCATTGCTTGTACAGCCCTCTTGCAGTGTCCGGAGCAAGTATGGTGGGTCTGACACACCGGTGTCAATGTGTTCTTTTTTCCATTTCCAGGAGTGTATATCATGACCTGCCTCCTACTTTAAGGTTATGGTACAGCGGTAGCAGACGGTAGTGTTATAATTTGATCGTGTTGTGGTTTTTGCAGTATGTAAGACCTGTCTAATATGGTCTTCTTCATCTTTTGGTTACTTGTTATTTGGCAGTAGATACTAACTGATAAGGATATAAAAAACTCTTACAACTCCCTGTCTTTCTTTTCTTTAAAACGACAGATGGCATTTCAGGTCCACGACACTATCGTGTAGTTACGTTACTTCTTCCATGTTGGATTTTGATGTGTAAATTGAAACCATTTATGATATAAAACAAAAATTAAAACTTATCTGTGTCAGTCACCTTTATTTTATTTAGCTTCTAGTAGATAATTGGTCTACATTAGCATTTCTTTTCATGGACGTAACTGTCTGTCTGTCTGAGGCTTCATTTCGTTAAAAATGTGTTATTATGTCCCACTTGTTATCATAATATGTCACTGAAGGCACACATTATAAACGACGACAAAACTTCTTACAAGATGATTAATCATAAGGCATACTATGTGTTGTTATGTATAAGCGTTTGTGCAACTGGTTATTACTAGACCACGCATTTTTAGGTCGTAAAAAGTGCATTTTTGGCACCTAAAATATGCTATTTTAGATCTTCATTTCGGCTTTATAAAACCTGAAATAGGCCCTACAAAGTACTATGTTGTCGAACTAACTACAATGCAAAATACACATAGTTGACATATGAGCATATTGTTACTCATTAAAAAAAAAGAATATATAAATATTCATAACTGCTCAACACAGCAGACGCTATACCACTTTCATCCTCAAACTGATCTCAAACCTCTTGAGTTTTCGTAACATAAAAATATAGTATAAAACACATACAGCCATACATAGAAATAGTGTAATATGTAATGCAATTAATTACTGATAAACCAGTGTTTTAAACATTTAGACCAAAAATAACTAAATAACTAAGACCTTATCTACGTTTTCCAGAGTAAAACTAATGCGCTTGTCAGTCAGTATTTATTTATAAGACGGAAAAAAAGCTCTTCCTCAACAGATGTGACAGGGGTGAGTTTTACTTTGGTCTCATGTTGGACAAGAATTCTGCAATCAAGGGGCGAGGATTTTCCGTTACTTATGTGTGCTGTTGTATACAAGTAATTCAGCCGCTTTTGCTCATACTTTTCCTCCCACTTCACTCGGCGCTTCATTAACTTTCTTTTTCACTTCCTTCAGTAAGGATATGCTCTCGTAGGTCAGTCTCCCGAGCCTTCTAATTCGGAAATGGCCCTCGCTGTAAATGTGTAGTGGGCTCTAATATACGCCAAGTACCGCTGGACTGAAGAATTTTGGAGTACGTGCTTTGCAAAAGTTACAGAGGCGGCATCGTACAGTAGATTTCCAGTTACCGTCTGCGGTGCTGGGAGGTGCTTATTGTAGCCCACTGCTACCAACCACCTGCTCCAGCGATTAACAACATGTTCATGTGGCTGGGGAAAAAAATTTCTTTACTATAGAGATTAATTTATTTACATTAGGGAATTCTAGCCATACTTGCTCTGCTATACGGCTGGTACCATGTACAGTCGTGCTCAAAAGTATCAGAACGACCTGAATTGCATTTCGCCTGATTCGCATGCAACCTACATAATGCAGCTGTCTAGCAGGTCCTCTAATTGCTCCTTGGTACAGTCCTTTGACTATTGAAAATGGTTCCAACAAGTCACCTCTAGAAAACACTACTCTGTATCGCAATGACTCAAGATGTAAAGTAATATTACGATACTACAAATATCAGGGAACACCTTATCACAGATAACACAGTCCTTAAGATATATACACTCACATTTATTACAATAAATGACATACCTGAAATGTTAGCACTCTCATTATTGCGTCGGATAGGTAATGCACGCAGCAAGTTCGTCATATTCATGATTTCCACTTCAAAGTAACATACCGTACTTATTATTTAACACAAAATGACATTAAAAGTTTAAGTTATTCACGAGCTGCTAGTTGAGAATATGTATGAACTTAAAATGACACGACGAACCGTCTCGTTCTGCATATGGATTCAAACCCAGGTCATGCAGACTAAGCAAAGATCTCGTGACTGACGGAAAGTAACAGTCATTTCTGATTAGGCATACAGAGAGTGATATACCTCGATTTCAGACAATATCAATTAGCAAATACCAACTTTAAATTACATAACGCAAACATTTATAACGGACGTGAATTCCTACCCAGCACGTATTGTCCCTGTTTACGAACTACGAGGGATGTTAAATATTACTTTTTAAGAAGTAACTTGCTTGAAATGCCGCGAGGTAAAGCTTTGTGTTGGACAAGGATTCGAACCCAGAAACTTAATTAAATAGAAACTGAAGCACAATCAACTGTGAAATATCGCGTTTTCTCGGCATTAGCTAGATGTTTTAACTGAAATGACGAGATGAAACATTAATTTTTTCCTTCCCAGGACTCCAACCCAGCACCTATCGCTGTTTTATTCTAGAGAAAACGAACGTTAAATATGGGTTTGTTACTCCAGGAGCATTATGTGAGCATGTGTGAACTAGAAATATTATGACTAAGAGTTCAGTGCTGATTGGGAACAGAGCCCCACACATATCGTTGTTGACTACACTCAAAGAGACTTCAGCTACCACAACGAATGAAAATACATTAAAAATCGAAATTACAGCAGATAGGTGTTCTCATGCTAGATCTTGATAATACATAATGAAATCTTTGTTGCCCTACCAGGATTCGAAACCATTTACGGGCAATATGTGGAGATGTCGAGGAATCTGCTGTTTTGAACAAACAACAAATTGTAGCCGAGCTGTATTGTCACGAAGGGATCAAATTCCGCGATGGAATAAGTGTCCTGTGATCCTACATACCGTTTGTTTCGTCACTAGAAATAAATAACTAGTATAACAAAGGTTACTGGTGATAGGGTTTCTACATGTCGCCGCTCCTGACTTTATTGTGGCTCAACCTAACGTCTACTTAGTAGAGAACGAGTATTATTTTTAAAGTGAATTTCAGACCACAATGCCATTATATCTTCTTCACTTGGTGTAGCCAGGAGAGAATGGAATCTGCCTCTCCCTATCTAAAATCACTGAGCGAAGTGGGAATCGAACCCACGCCATAGACATAAGAACCTATCATCATCCCAACAGACCACCAAATCCTCTCCGCACTGGCTCATTTTTCTATCAAAACGCCGTTGTGCCACACTGGCTGAGAATTTTGACACACAGGCTTCCTGTATCAATTTGCAGCACGTTCAGTGCATTCATTTACTTAGTTGACCGAATCACCATGAACTAAATGCCTCGGCTACCCAGTGCATACATTCAACTTTATTTTGTAATCACCTAATTAAAATCACGTAACTGCCACCTACACAGAACTGCCAACTGTGTAGGATGCAGAAATGTAAATAGGAAGTGTTCGTTTCCACTTGAGCTACTCTATTGCGCTATCTGTTGGTTGCAAACATCGTGCAGTGCAAAAGAAAAGGTATAACTGTTTGTCTCTCATAAGTATTGACTTGGCCATATGCATTATCCCACAACTCTGTGGAATGCAGAACTTCTGGAGGAATTGTTCTTGACTTCTGGGGCTGTTGTAGCCACGTGTCAGCTAGTAGCGTAGTGCTAAGTATCGCGTACGGTAGATAACGTGTCTGGAGTTCGAGTACATTCAGTGCTATATTTCTTAAAACGCAATTCTGCTGTCTGCTAAAGTTATCAATCTAATGGAACTTGTAACATAATTCTCTTCACTTCTCAACCCAAAATAGTCGCATGTGGGAAAAAGGCTAAGTTCTGTGACATTTTATTCTTTTCAGGTGTAATAGACAACCAGGCAGCAGACGCATCTCGAAAATTTTGTATTATGCATGGGCAGAGCGCATCGTGCCAAAATACGCCGGAAAAGTATTTTCTACATTAGCTGTCGTCTGGTAGTGGCATTTTATTCTTCTTCAAACCTTGTTTGACAGATTTAACTCTGAACAAGTTTTCTACATGCATGTAATCAATAAACTGCATGTGCGTTGTCTGACTGTTATAGATAACATCAGAGAATTCGCATATATCGTTGATGATTAATTTCTCTCTCATGTTTACTATTGTTTTAACAACACTAAAGGAAACCTTACGAAAATTGTAAGCTGTATTATAAGAAATGTAATAAAACTACCCACAATAATCTTACGACGAAAGTCTGTTTTAATAAAACTGAGTATCTGTACACGAGTGTGCCCCTATCGCCACGAATTGGTAAAATACTACTCACTTAGATTTTGATTGGGTCTGTGCTTAATTGGTATGCTGTGTCATACTCGAGAGGTATGCAAATGTGGCATTTCCTAAATAAAGTTTTGTATTCCTAGAAACCCAAAATTTGCTTGTCAGCAGCGGAAAGAGGCGTTACCTGTTCTGCAGTATTGTATGTTTTTCTCCATTGCACTATGAGCCGAAAGTATTTTCTTGCGATTTCCTTATCGATTTTTGATCCGACTGTTCGTAGCTCTTTCACAGAAGGGGTAAAAACGCTACTCTCAGTGAGGCTGAAACTTCGAACCATAACAGACAGTTTTTTACAGGATAGCACGTTACCACAGAGCTGGCGGAGAAGTATGTGTTTAAGCTTCCTCTTACAAGAGCAATAGTGGCTAGAACTTGTAAACCGCTATTTGAAGGACGAGATTAGTTGCGATTTCCACGTGTAACGACTTTCCTGGGCTAAAAAATGTAAATTTACAATCTTTTGTTACACCTCAAGCGATAATAACTCAGATTATTCAATGGAAATGACAGGTAAAATCAAGTGAACTTTGAGGCTTATTTCCGTGCACGCCAGGAAGTAACTCGTCGGTCACAGAGTTGCCAAACATACATTGCCGTGTTGCCAAATCTCCGCCCTTAACGCGGAATTTGATCCCTTCATGACAACACAGCTCGGCTACAATTTGTTGTTTGTTCAAAACAGCAGATTCCTCGACATCTCCACATATTGCGCGTAAATGGGTTCGATTCCTGGAAGGGCACTAAAGATTTCATTATGTATTATCAAGATCTAGCATGATAACACCTATCTGCTGATGGATAATAAATTCGATTTTTAATGTATTTTCATTCGTTGTCAACACTAACGATATTTGACGTTTTTGGCTCCCAGTGAGACACAGAACTATTTGCGAGATCACTGTAAGTTCAAGATGTTATTCCGAGCTGCTGGTGGAGAAAAATTTGGTAGCTGAAGTCTCTTTGTGTGGGGCTCTATTCCCAGTCAGCACTGAACTCTTAGTCATATTATTTCTAGTTCAAAAATGCTCACATGTCGCTGCTGGTGCAACAAACCCATATTTTACCTTCGTTTTCTCTAGGATAAAACAGCGATAGGTGCTGGGTTGGAGTCCTGGGAAGGGAAAAATTAATGTTTTTCAGTTAAAACTTCTAGCTACTGCCGAGAAAATGCGATATGTCACAGTTGATTGTGCTTAGATATCTATCTTATTAGGTTCAGGGTTCGAATCCCTGTCCAACACAAAGCTTGACCTGACGGCATTTCAAATGAGTTACTTGTTAAGAAGCAACATTTAACTTCTCCCGTAGTCCGTTAACAGTGACAATAGGCGCTGGGTAGGAATTCGCGTCCGTTAAAATAGTTTGCGTTATGTAATTTAAAGTTGATATTTGCTAACTGATACTGTCTGAAATCGAGGTATATCACTCTCTGTATGCCTAATCAGGAATGACTGGTAGTTTCCGTCAGACACGAAATCTTTGCTTAGTCTGCATGACCTGGGTTTGAGTCGATATGCAGAACGAGACGGTTTGTCGTGTCATTTTAAGTTCATACATATTCTCAACTAACTGTCCGTGAATAACTTAAATTTTAATGGCATTTGTGTTAAATAATAATTACGATATGTTACTTTGAAGAGGAAATCATAAATACTACGAACTTACTACGTGCATTATCTATCTGACGTAATAATGGGATTCGTAACATTTTAGGTATGTCATTTATTGTAATAAATGTGAACTTACAAGCCTTAAGGACAGTGTTATCTGTGATAAGGTGTTCCCTGATATTTGTAGTATCGTAGTATTACTTTACATCTTGAGTTATTGCGATACAGAGCAATGTTTTCTAGTAGTGACTTGTTGGAACCATTTTCAATAGTCAAACGACTGTACCAAGGAGCGATTAGAGGACCTGCTAGACAGCTGCGTTATGTAGGTTGCATGCGAATCAGGTGAAATGCAATTCAGGTCGTTCGGATACTTTTGAGCATGACTATACATGCAGTATCAAAGGGTAGAAAATTTGAAGCAACTGAAACGCTACAATCATATTTGCAGCGGCATCTGGAAGGCAGAAGCACCTCGTTCCTATCCCGGCCTTTTGGATACAGTACAATCAAAGTGTGCAATTGTTTGCTAGTTACTCTTTGGGAGCTGTTTTGAACAAATCAGGTAAGTGCTAGAAGTGGCATCTGTGTCAGACGCACCAACAATCAGATTTACAGTGTACCGGACAAGGCTGTCAGTATTTTGATCAACATAAATCCATGTGCAAGATTCCGTGATAATCTCTCGGATTCTACGCTGTGCGTCAGTGGAAACTGAATCCACATAATTTTTACGCAACTTTGCCATTGCTGGAACAGACTTATTGCAGTAATTTTCAAGAAAACCTTTGAAATTCGAATTTTCCAGTTTTCAAAAAGGGATGTTTTGTGCCACCATAGCATGACACAAGTCACCGCTGAAATGGTTCTTTCTGATGGACTCACCAGATTTCTTTGTTAAAAGCGTTTGCCTTTTTTTTCGTTCAACATTTACCTTATGTAATGCTCCATCTGTATCCTGACACCAAGGGGATTTTTCATAACGCACGTTACCAAGGGGTGAGGGGAGGGGGGGAGCTTACTTTGTGCCCACCCGAAAAAAATTAGAAGAAGTAAAATTCGTTAATTGTTGTTGAATTATATCAACAACACACTTTTTAAAGAGATGTTGATTTGTTTGATTTGTAAGAATGGTCTCGAGGCTCAAATCACGTTTTATCACGTTATTTGCAATATCAACACACTTTCAATAATTTATACTACTGACTTCATGACCATAAAAAAGATAATAATAATAAAATTAAAATAAAATAGAATATTGGAAAAATGCAAACTTCTTTCATTGTTGTTGACTTTTATTTTCAATATAATTTTTAAGAAATACTGGTGTGTAAATATGGCCCTGAAACACTAACCACTGAATAGCACACTCATTGGGGAAAGTGAAAACTGTTACGGAGACTTAAATTTGTGGGTAGTGTTTAACTGGAAATTTTAAAAGATACATGAAGTCTGGCAGAAGAATTCATTTGAAATAACAAACATTTCTCAGAATTTTAAAATAAAAAATTAACTGACTAAATTACAGCTTTTTCGCAAGGAGAGCATGAAGTACTCCCAACCCTCCCCCATTGGTATTGCGAGAGGTAAGTGGGCCTTTTTATGACTCAGAGCTTACTACAAGAAAGAAACCGTAAAGTGTGTAGCGGTGCATATAAAAAGTATTTGGTATTGTTAGAGTACACTGTACTTCGTTTTGGAAAAATAAAAAAGACAAACAGAAAACATACAATAAAATCTGACAATTTTAGTTTTCCATCCATACTGCCACTGAACAGATTTTCGTTACAACTCAAAACTTTAAGCAAATTAATACCCGGTGAATCATTTTAAGCACATGAATGTTTTTACCTATGGGTATGCTATTTTTACACTGCTTACTTTCCCTTTGTACAAACATTGAGTTCAGTAACCAAACTGTTCTGGTCTCTCTTAGCATGATATTAAGCAATATTTTGAAAATAATGTGCTTCAGGAATGCTCTGGTGGGGAAAGATATAAGGAGAAATTTGCACTTCTGAAATGACGGGAAGTATTAAGAACATAATTTTTCTGTCCATCACATAGTGCGGAAGCTCTAGTAGCCACAGTCTTACAGGACTGACTTTGAGTAGAGAGAAAAAATGTTTTCTGCGACAATTTGTTAGTGCAGGTTGAAAACATTCAGGGAAGATCTTGATTGATTTATGACCCCTCCCCTTGCCCTTACCATATTGCTCTGTTAATTGATGTATGACCACCTGGGGATAATACGTCCTTCTGAGAAAGCTCCCTTAACCCTCCACCACCCCCTCCCCTGCCGCTCTGGGAAACCCCTCGCTGATACAAGTAGACTAATTAATTAAATTGATATATTAATTAACTCCTTCCCCTACTGGCAAATCCCCAGCCCTCCTCTCTGACCCATCATCCCCCTACCCTCTCTCACCTCTCTGAAAACCTTCAACCCTCCCCCATCCCCCCTCGCCCTCACCAATACAACCACAGTTTCAGGCCTGAAATTTTCGAAACGCCACCTCCATCTTCATTAGTTTGAGTGACTAAATAATTAAATCAATAAATTAATTGACCTTTCCCCCTCTGGCAAATCTCCCCGGCCCTCCCCTCCCACATCTGGAGACTGACGAGTCCATGCTGGGAAGGAAGGATCTCATAGCAAGAAATTCAATTACAAAGCACAGGATATGTTGTTTATTTATAAAATTCAATTTGGAGGTGTTGTATTTCTGTTGCTCATTATTCGCTGCCCTATTGGAAGATGCACGTCTTGCAAAATAAATCGAAATGACCTAATTGAATAGATCGTTTTTTTTCAATCATTTCATTTATTAATCTAATGGCCCACCCAATGGTCTGTTGTAGATATTTCCTGACATCGTCGATGCAGTTTGTGTGTGTATGCTTAAACCCCACCCTTAAGTAGTGAAAGTTGCTGTCTTCTCCGGAGTTGACCTAAGTTGGGCGTCTGTTTGGTTTAAACTTCCGTCTGTTAGCCACCTCTTTGAGTTGTTCTGGATGTCTGTAACGTTTCTCTTGCTATTTCGTTCAATGTGGCCATGTGGCGTTGCTGGCCTTGATGTCTGTGTATTGCATTTTGCACCCATGTTAACTCAACGCTTCCATATTGACTCTGGTTTCACGTAGGCACTGTTCTATTTTGTACTGGACTTGTATTCCCTATCCGTGTGTATTTATTAAAACTATTTCTGGACAAGTGGTATGGAACCGTCCGTCACCACAAGTTTAATGAGTTGTAGTTTGGCAGCGTGAGGGCCTCGCCTTGCGGAAGACGACGCCGGCCGGCCTGATGGAGTGGAAGGACGCTCGGAGCTGTGACAAGCGACAGACGACAGTTCTGCAAACGGCTCACTGAATCAACAGACGTAAAGCAGTTTATACGCATTTCCAAAGCTCCGTCGAAAGCACACTTTAGGGGTGTGTCTCAAATAGTTGTATTTTCTCCTGGAATGGTTGATGGCTTAAGAATTTTACGGAAAGTAATTGCAAGATTTTATTATGGTAACGCACAGAGACCTTAACATTTTCAAAGCAAATTACTATTACGGCAACGAACAGAGACATTTTCAAAGTAAATTACAGAAATTTGGGAAGGTGGGTTGAAAGCTCATTTTCGGGTGTGTCTTAATTTTTTTTAACGGTTAACACTTGTCTTAAGAATTGGAGGATTGAAAATTTTCCGAAAGCACTCGAGTAGGTCTGTAGTTTTCTCTACGTGTTTCTTTTATTTATTAATGACGTAATTAAGTAGTTCAGCAAGTCGAGTTTTGTTTCTTCTTCAAGTGTGTGTGAATTCCTAAGGGACCAAACTGCTGAGGCCATCGGCCCCTAGACTACATATACATCTATATCCATACTCCGCAAGCTACCTGACGGTGTGTGGCGGAGGTTACCCTGAGTACCTCTATCGGTTCTCCCTTCTATTCCAGTCTCGTATTGTACGTGGAAAGAAGGATTGTCGGTATGCTTCTGTGTGGGCTCTAATCTCTCTGATTTTATCCTTATGGTCTCTTCGCGAGATATACGTAGGGGGGAGCAATATACTGTTTGACTCTTCGGTGAAGGTATGTTCTCGAAACTTTAACAAAAGCCCGTACCGGGCTACTGAGCGTCTCTCCTGCAGAGTCTTCCACTGGAGTTTATCTATCATCTCCGTAACGCTTTCGCGATTACTAAATGATCCTGTAACGAAGCGCGCTGCTCTCCGTTGGATCTTCTCTATCTCTTCTATCAACTCTATCTGGTGCGGATCCCACACTGCTGAGCAGTATTCAAGCAGTGGGCGAACAAGCGTACTGTAACCTACTTCCTTTGTTGTCGGATTGCATTTCCTTAGGATTCTTCCAATGAATCTCAGTCTGGCATCTGCTTTACCGGTCGCGCAATCCGTGACATGGTGTCTCAAACCGAGCGGCCACTCCGGGTGGCCTTTGTTTCTTGTTATTAAAGTGCACAGGCTTAACAGTGCTTTCTTTCGATGTTGCTCGTTGCGTCTATTTATATATGATTCCTGTGTGCATGTTGTAGTCTTACGAGGACTTCAGTTGACTATTTCTCATCTCCCTCCTTTTATGCTCTGCGTTTAACGTGGCTCTCGGATGTTCAGCGGCGCTGCCTATTTCTGTTGTGGAGGAGCTTCCAATTGAAGGGGTCGACGTCCTTAGTAATTATAGAGAAATGGGGTATACCTTTTTTCTGCGCCACATCTCGTTTCTATTTGTGCACCGTCCAGTTCTGGACGGACTTTGGAACGTTTCCGATTTTATAAAAAAGGGTTGCGTTATCTGCTGTGGAAAACTCCGCGGAATATTTCGCTACGTGCCGATTTTAACTGTATGTTGCGTCTTTTGGATCTGTTTCCCTGTCCTCAATTCTCCCGAAAATTCCAAGATTTAGTTCATTTCTTGAAACTGCAAGACGATTAGATCTGTGAATATCTGACTCGTCAAATTTACATATTTTACTGCTATTTCTAACTGTAGCCTTGACAGATTTTATTCATCTGATTGAGTGCGTGGTTGGTTTTCCGCTGTCGATGTTATTCCAACCAGTATTTTGTCGGTGCATAGGGACAGTGCAGCTAAATAAGGGACGATCACATAAAATATGGGACTTCTGGTCACCCCACCCTGGTCAGTCCGACGAAGAATCAGCAACGCTGGTGCGCTGTTCCTGGTCGATAGCGAAGACTTCCGGATCCACCCGTGTGCAACAGTAGTAGGTTGTGGTGTTACACTCTGAGACTGGTAATTGTGGCGAGGTAGCCGTGTCTCCCAGTAACGGCTGCCGTTGCTCAGTAGCGTGTGCCAGATGTCGCTTTACTGTAAACAGGCAATCGAGTGCGAACGTGGTGTACGTCATCGACCCGTGGGACCGCCTGCCTTACGAGATACAATGTTGGGGTACTTATTGAGCGAAGTGATGGCTAATGTTTACCTGACAACACACCACATAGGTCTCGTTGTTACGATGGCATCAGCGGATCTCACTGTGCCGTGCTAGGTTAAAGAAATTTTTCTAGTTGTAAGTAGGCTGTTTAGGTTTTTTGTATTGGTAACGCCACGTAGCGCTTTGTATGAAAATCATTGGCTGTGCTGTGTGCAGTCTGTGGCTGGTTGGCATTGTTGTAATACTCGCCATTGTAGTGTTGGGCAGCTGGATGTTAACAGCGCGTAGTGTTGCTCAGTTGGAGGTGGGCCGCCAGCAGTGGTGGATGTCATGAACTGCTATATATATTATGACTTTTGATGATATTAAGGTAAATACATTGTTTGTTCTCTATTAATATCTTTCATTTGCTAACTATCCCCATCAGTAGTTAGTGCCTTCCGTAGTTTGAATCTCTTATTTAGCTGGCAGTAGTGGCGCTCGCTGTATTGCAGTAGTTCGAGTAACCAAGATCTTTGTGAGGTAAGTGATTTGTGAAACGTATAGGTTAATGTTAGTCAGGGCCATTCTTTTGTAGGGATTTTTGAAAGTCAGATTTCGTTGCGCTAAAATTATTGTGTGTCAGCTTAAGCACAGTCATGAATAAATTTTCTAAGGGGACGTTTCATATAGTATGTGGCGCGACACTGTCCTGCGGCTTCGCCGCACTAAATTTCTGCTGAGGTCCACTGTCTGGTCATCCAGAAGTGGTGGTGTTGTGTTTTCCCCTGACCCGCTCTCGGTGGTGAAATGTCATTCTTCGCACCTGCCTCGTATCGACTCCACCGCAATGCAAGCGAGATAGCTTCGCTCTGGGGCTTTAAAAATTCTAACCGTTTACTGCCCTGTTGCCGTACAACAGCAGGTGAGGTTGACCAGCTATCTGGCCAGTGCTGTCCAAGTTAAATGTGCCGGCACAGTTGTTTGAGCGTATGATTTCTGCCGATGTCCATGTAACGTACAGAATAAACTTTTTACTATTGTGGTACTCGACTGTACTCGAGACATGTTGGCTTCCGCTCCATGTGAAGTGAAATCCAGCGAGATTCCAGTAAACGAAGAAGAATACATTGTATAATATTTACATCAGTTTTACTGTTGTGAATAACACAGTATAGAATCTCTGACTGTGGCTCTTGCGGAAGGATGGATTGTCATTTCTTCCGAAATTCACATACCAGACTGAAACTGTTCCCAGCGGAGTTTAATTCGTTATAAAGAGGGATATACACAGTTCAGTATTAACGTCCAATAATAATTGTGGAGATATTTCTCATCAGAAAATATATTATTATACTTCCAGCTTATCCAACTTCCTAGGCTAACTGACGTTTAGAGAATGGCTAACGCAGATTGTCGCCGGCGGTAGCTGGCATGGCGGCCACGTACACGGACGCGCGGGACTGCGGCGGCGTCGTGCTGCTCGTGGTTGGGGACGGCGTCGTGGCCCGCTGCGTCTCTGAGCTCACGATGGCTTGTGTGGCGTGCGGACGTGTTTGGCGTTCGTGGTGAGAAGAAGTTGTCGGAGTGCAGTGCAAATTTTCCACGTGGATAGCCTAAGGTGTAATTTGTCACGTTAAGCATTAAAGAGTAGTTCTGAGACCGGAGTTTAGCCCTGAGAGGTCTTGTTTTCGCGATAGTCAATGTATTCTTAAGTGCCGTGTGGCGAGTTTCGTTGGTGGAGGGTCAGGCCATTCTCTTCCCTGTCGGCCACGGCGCGATACGCTTTCTGTCGACTGCGCGGAGTGCAGCGGGCTGCCGTGACGGCGAACGCGAATGGTCCTGACAGCGCAGAGTGCGGCTGCTGACTGCGGGAGCCGCGGCTGTCCGCTGCGTCACGAGTCCCGGACAGCAGCGGCCGACTCTGCGGGCGCCGTCTACGGGAAGCTGGCTGCAGGTATCGTCAACTGGCCTGTGGCTACATTAGGTGTGAATAACCCAAGAAGTTCAGACCCCTGCTGGCAGTGCACCATGTCTCAACATATTTAACTGACCAGGAATTCTTAGAAGAGCTCCTCGAAATAAACCTGTGTGAACACATTACTAAAGACGAGTTCAATAGCGTGGTTAAAATAAAATTTAAAACAGGACCAAAGGGCAAAAGGACAGTAAACAATATTTTAAAAGTGTCGCCAAGTATACGGTTACTGCTGCTTCAAAATGATAGGGTTTTCATTCAGTTTGAATCTTTGTTCATCAATGACTTTGTTGACGTACAAAAATATTTTAACTGTTGGCTGACTCTTCAGTCACCGTTCGAAGCGTTGCGACTAGGTCCCAGTACGCGGGAGATGTGCAAAACTGGGACTCAAAGTGTCAGAATGCAGGCAGGAGAATCCTGTTGGCTGTATACCTATCAAACCCAGAAATAGAACACCCGATTAGGCAGGGGGCGGGACTGTCCTACATATAAACAGCCCTATGAAAGACAAATAGAAAGCACCGAGTACGATGTTCTGGACAACGTCCATTGATAAGGAGTGCTACCATAACTGTCAGAATCCCACGCATCTAACACATGCAGGAACAGACGTAACTATTAATATAAACAGGCAAAGGTAGAAATCGCCGTCAACTAGAATGAAAGGCTGGCGGCGAGCCGTTGCCTTGTGGAAAAACATGGGCTTTCTACAATCCCCAAATGCAGATAATAATACTAATGTAATGCCTCAGCTGTGGCAGACAATACATTTTGGATACTTCAGCATTACCGACAACACAGGAGATATGTGTATGCAGAGTGCAATTGAATAAGAAGTTGCCAGGCACCTGAACCATCACATGTTTGATTGGACCGTCTTCCAGGCTGGCCTTCTTTTGCGAGTTGACGAACTGGAACATGAAATGCACACGACATAGTTCAGAGAAATCTTACGACGTCCTTGAACATCCTTAGGATGAAGACGTCATGGAGTTCACAAGATATCCAACACTACAGGCAAACACATACAAAGACTACCATACACTCCCCGCCCAACAAGGAGAGTGCAATACAACCTCATGTAGGCCCTATATTACACTTGTCCGTTTTGCCTATGGGGGTAGCACACACAGTCACTACGAAAAGTAAAATAGTGAAGTAGCTGAACAGAAAGACACATCCTTCACCGGCACAAGAGACACAACCACCCCAGAAATGGACATACAAGGGTCACCTTTCACAAACAAGTCCCCAGAAGAGATCAGAAACAACAAGTCATTATCAGGAAAAATGCTCAGAAAAAACACGTCGAATTCCACTAGGAACCATAAAGGAGGAAGAACATGCTGCACTGCAAAATTACTCGAAACCGGAGCAACAAACAAACAGTCAAGAACACCAACCAGACACAACCAAGAACCCCAAGCTGAATAGCGTTTACCACATAAACTACAAAAACTTAGAATCTAACCTACGGCTTAGCAGACGAGAAAACAAGGATATATTTCAAACAGCTCTCCGCTATGTAATACGAATCAAGCATGAAAACAGGGATAAAATCTGCTTCCCGACTGCAGGACAAACTGACAGGGTGATCCTAAGAGTTGGAAATCTGCCAATGGATCCAAAGAACTAAGTAAGTTTTTATGGGAGACATGTGCGCGAAGGGGAGAGAGCCTAAATGTAGAGAAAGTATACAAGGACTACATGAGAGCACGTGGACGTGTGTCTCTAGATTTTAAAGAAACCACATCTAAGTGTTTTTCCTTGACTAGACATCCCTTATGAAGGCAATACAACTAAACTGCCAGGGCACTACCCCAGTAAACATTTAACTAGGTAGGCTGTAGGAAGAAACAAAAGCAGACATCGCCTGTGTTCAGGAACCCTTTCTGCGAGGTGGTAATATTTCAAGGCTTCCCTTACATTACAGCACAATTGTAGGTGCACCGAACGCGAAAGCCACGATAATAGTAGTTAATCAGAACCTGATAGTAACACAGATCACCCACTTTTGCTCGGAACCCATCGCCACAGCAGAAATAACAGACAGACAGGATGTATGCCTCATGTCGTCCATTTACGCTCAGTACTCGTATGATGTAGAACCTTTATTAGACAAAATAAAAGGCATTGTACGGCACTCAGAAAGAAAAAGGCTGCTCATTCTAACCGATATCAACGCGACATCCCCATTATGGAACTGAGAACTGATAACGGAGGAAAAATAGTGGTTGACGTGGCAAATGAATGCAACCTCTTCATACTGAGTAGCGAGGGCCAGCCGCCTACCTACTGCGGAGACACCAGTGATGTAAGTAACGTAGGTCTTTCTCTAGGGAACGCAAAATCTCTTCCACTAGTCAAGACATGGAGCGTATGGGATAAAGTCATACACAGCAACCACAACGCCATCACCATAAGCACAAATATGTCATCACACATAACATGGACCACGAACAGCAGCATTTACTCATAGAAATAACCAACTGGCAAAAAGAGATATTGTTGAGACGTCTTCACTACACACAGTTCAAGGCAGTATAGATCACATAACGCATATACTGACAGAGGACCAACAAAGAGAAAAGGAAGCAGCTATACCACGGGAAAAAACTGTGTGTGGACAGAAACAACCGTGATCGACATAACTGGCAAAATTAAGGAAGGATTCATGGGACAAAAGAAAGTACTACTAATGTTGTGTACATAGTTCTGCGTAGTCAGCGCGCACACAACTTTCCCACTAGAGCGCGCCCCGCTAAACACAACAGTGCAGGTGCAGCGCTGTCATAGAGACGGACCAAATTCTGCTTCCGCCGATCCGCGGATTAATATGTAACGCAGCCAATGAGATTGCTGCTAACGTAGAACCTTTTCTCCTCGCGGATCACACTCGCGCGCAGTGATACATGAAAGCGTGATGTATTATAACGAGTGTGTAGACCTCCGATTAGTCAGTCTGCATCAGTCTGTAGTCAAGTTTCAGTCTGCGCCTAATAAGATTATCATATTCCTGTACATAGCCATGAAGATAAATGTATAGACACTTTGTCAAGTATCAGATATATGTGAGAATAAGATTAACGTACCAAGACCAAAGGAACTTCAGATTGTCAATTGTAAATAGCATCCAGAATCAAGTTAAGTAATTTTATGCTTGTTATTATTTTAATAAATGTGTGTGAAAATTAATCAAGTTCTGTTTAAAGTTGGTCACCGTCAATCTGCTACTGTAAGCGTGCAAGTGGCATTTCTATCGTCTGACCTAATGGCAGAAGATAAACACGCCACGATAAGACCACGAGACATATTGCGGACACTCGCCTACTTCGTTAGAGCGACAAGTCAAAAATGTGATGGTGTATGTACCGAAGGTCTTACAGTACGCGCCGATCAGAGTGACCGAGCGGTTCTAGGCGCTACAGTCTGGAACCTCGCGACCGCCACGGCCACAGGTTCGAATCCTGCCTTGGGCATGGATGTGTGTGTCCTTAGGTTAGTTAGGTTTAAGTAGTTCTACGTTCTCGGGGACTGATGACCACCGCAGTTAAGTCCCATAGTGCTCAGAGCATTTGAACCATTTGAATCTTACAGTACGCACACAACAACTAACAAGCAAAGACAGCTCCTTAAAGACAGATAAGACTTGACTTGTATAGTAACGCTAAACAGAAATACCAGAAAAAACTATAGACAACAAGGCGAGCCTACGGGACCAATTTCGTCAAAATCCAGCAACAGATCGACATATGGGACAACCTTTCACGATAGAAACAAAACAAGTTAAGACACCGACAGTTCCGTCACCAATAAAACAAGCTGACGGCACAGTGATCAGAGGATGGAGACGCACAGCAGAATATCTTCTGAACAGGCTATTCCCACATGTCGACCCCACACAAGACGAGCGACACCGCGCTGTCCTAAGACTAAGCATGAGGCAAGCAGGCTTAAAAAACCGAAAAGCAACCGCCCCAGACAATATACTTTCAGATACATTAAAACAAAGGGTAACACAAATCACACCTTTTTTTACTAACGAGGCACTACTAACAGGCAGAATTCCCAACTTTTGGGAAACTGCTAATGTCGTAATAATGAGGAAATCACAAAACAAAGAGCAAAAGACCACAAAACGTAGCGACCGATCTGCCTCTTAAACACTCTCTCCAAGGAACCGGGAAGGCTCGCCTGTGACCGCCTACAACCCTACAGTCACCTCCTCGGGCTAACGCAGTATAAATTCGGCTTCAAGGAAGCTAGATAAAAAGAAGACGCCGTCAGCCAAGCACTGAGAGTTACAAATAGCGTAAGTGACAAATACGTGGCCGCCATAAAAATCGACACAGCCGAGGCTTTGACAACCTGTGGTGGCCGTCCCTCTTCGCCAGGTTAAGGGAAATGAGGCTATCAGCTTCCCTCGTCAATAGCCTCCTCGACTACTGCAGAGGCAGAGTGTCGGAGTGGAGGGCTGGTACACGATGTCAAGACAATAACGAAGGGATGTCCACAGAGCTAGAACTGTGGAGCAATATTTTAGGATATTGTAATCGAGCCCTTGCTGAAAATGCTGGGTGGTGACGATAGGGTAAGAGGTGTGGTGGTACATGCAGATGACCTGCTCGTAGTGGTGTCAGCCAAGTCGAGAGTAACAGTAGAGACAACAGGCACGTAACTGCTTCAGAAAATTAAGACTTGGTGCAAAGAAAATAAATTAAAAGCCTCTCCCATAGAAAATGTATATTTATTGCTCAGAGGGACATTACAGAGGAATCCAATTCTAAGATTAGGCAATACAAGCATAAAGAGGAAGCAAGCCACACGTTATCTAGGGTTGCCAATTAGCTAAAAACAGACTTTTAACTATCATATCAAAGTTACAATTGACAAAGCCTCCAAATACATCTACAAACTAGCAAGACTCAACACAACTCAGTACATATTATCTATTAAGCCGGTAAGGACCTACCACATTGCGACATTTGACTCCATCACATGGTTTGCTGCAAGTGTGTGGGCTCACAGACTGAACTTAGACTAACAAGACAATTGCAAGACAAGGAGTCACCCCACTCTGCATTGTTGCCAAATGTATTCAAGATGGCGGAGATTGATATGGCAACATCGCGATGATGTCACTGCGGGAAGTTCAAATTTTGGCAGGAAAACAGGTCAGTTGGGCTATCTCTCCAAACATATGGGAAGAGACACTGTGTCACGGACGTGTGAGTGCTCCCCAGCAGAACTTGTGCAGCGCAGTCGGAACAGCAGGCACGCCAGCTGCGAGAAACTCACGATGACCTTTTCCTTTGACAGCAGGGGCCCGCTGCTCACTGAGGTTCAAGAACACGACGCCACAATTAATGCCCCTGGACATGTACATGTTTTGCCCAAACTGAAGCGTTCCATCAAGTCCAAAATCCCAGAAATGTTGACGCACGACGTGATTCTGTTGCAGAATAATGTCGGACCACAGGGCACCGATGTTGTTTCGATTACCCTTCAGAAGTGTCACAGGAAGCCCCTACTCATCCTTGGGTGGGTGACTGTGGAACATCCACCCTAGGGCCTGATCTGGCACCCTACCGTTACCACCTCTTCAGTAAACTGCTAAACAGTGGGTCAAAGGCGCTGGTCCTTTCTTCAGACTAGCGGTTACATAGGTCTTAGTTTCACTGTGGTATAAGGCCACTGAAACGGGCGGAGATTATGTCACAAAATTGCATTTTGTCTGTCAAGAGTGTGTCAAGATATGTAAAAGTTTTGAAGGTGTAGAAAGTAAAATGCATGACCAAAAAATACATTATGCAATCCTTTCAGAGTGATTCTCTTAAAAATGCGGCCACCCAAGGCTACACGGCAAAGCAACAATTTTGTACGAGAGGGTTGCCGACGGACAGTTCGTAGAAGCGCACTCACTGCACAATTGTTTCCACGTATGCGCCTGACGTAACAAGCGAATCCGCACGGAGGGGTGCGGCCGGCTTGTCCGACGCTAGCGGGTCAGCATGCCGATACATCCCGCTCTCTCTTCGGCAGTCGCCATCCGTCGCTAAGCGAACGTCATTTCGCCGCCTGATTTCCGTGGAACGCAATCAGCCATCAATAACAGTTACCTGCAGCACACGCTGGGGGCGACACGGAACGGCAGCCGCTGCAAAGCTGCTGCCTGGAATGAGACCAGCACTGGATGTGTGACTCGTCATGTTTCCTGTCTTGTTCATACATAACTGCTGAACTACGCACCAAACACATTGACGATAATGGAAAGTCTAGCTCCATGAAGCAACAGTCGATATGAATCGCACTTTGTGGAGATGTTCGTCACATAACGTCAATTCAATGGTTAAACTTTCACCCCGTTTGGAGGTGATGTCCCTCATCATCAATGGTATTATGTGTGGCCTTAACAGGTAGAAGAAGACCGAGAAGTGCTGTTAGGCTGTTTTTTTTTTTTTAATAAATATGTTGTATTTTTCATGTGTTTTGCTAATACATAGCAATTTTTCGTTCGTCTTCCTTACAACATTTGCTACTTGATCGTTCCAAGTTAAGTTGTTCGTAGCTATAATCCTAGGTATTTTGTTGCACTGAAAGTTCCTAGATTTGTGTGGTTTATCAAGTAACCGAAATTTAACGAACTATTTTTAGTATGCATGTGGATAACCCCATACCTTGTCATTCAGATGAAATTTCTAACTTTAGCATAATACAGATGCCCTGACTAAATAGTTTTGCAATTCATGGCTCTGAGCACTATGGGACTTAACATCTTAGGTCATCAGTCCCCTAGAACTTAGAACTACTTAAACCTAACTAACCTAAGGACATCACATACATCCATTCCCGAGGCAGGATTCGAACCTGTGACCGTAGCAGTCCTGCGGTTCCGGACTGCAGCGCCTAGAACCGCACGGCCACAGTTTCGCAATTAGATTTGACCTCCTGATGACGTTACTAGATGGTCATTCACATCATCATCTCTGTTTTAATTGATGAGTTTCCTAATTACTTCGAACTATCACCTTGTTGACAGGAAATTCTCTCCAGCTACAAGTGCTATTTGTATTCGTTATTTGTTGGATAGAAATGTGACAGCAGTAACGTTACTATACAGGTAATTTGTTTGTTTGTGATATTACATCCGAGCATTCCTCATTTACAAGAAAACTAGAATTGCGTAACCTGCTGGCATTTACCCTCGTCTATTTCCAGTCCCACCCCAACCTGCACGATATCGGCTACCGTTGTGAAGTCATAACCCATGACAAGCACAGTTCTCACAATGCCTTACTGAAAGGTCTGCTTCTTCATACTACGCTCCCAGTCCAGCTGTGCGCCTATGAGAGGAATACAACTTGTACACGAGCTTTTCCTACTGCTCATTCCCTTACCATCGGAATTTCTTAGCCTGCTTGTCACTGATCTCCAGCCGAGCTACAGCCGCTTCAGTGTCAGTAACATCATCAGCATTACGCCTCTAAATTACCATCAGCATGACATTCATACATCGTCACACCAACGTATGTCGTTCCAGTTCATCAAACTTGCACTTTTTATCATCGTTTTTCTTTAAGATTGTTGTAGTCATTACCTATACAAATGAAGAACAGATATGCATCAGTGCAGCCGGCACGCCGCAAATTAACGAAATTGTGAAAATTAAAAAAGCGTATTTGTGATTTTTAATTGTTGTCATTAAGAATACTCAAAATTAAAATGCAAATGAAAAATTTCTGTGGTAAGTGATAGTTAGCATAACCGTATTAAATAATTACAAAAGGCAATTCACATCAAGCCATCAGCAACGATCTGAGGTGAACTTATCATGCACTGTCTGCTTCGTATTTAGTTCACTGGGCTTCTTTGTCTAAGAATCATCATGTACTTACAAACTGGAAGAATATCAGTTTGTCACATAGTCAACAGTAACTCTGCAGGCAATCAGTGGCGGCTTGCGTGTAGGCACTGTGGAAATGTAGCACCTGCTATGTCCGTCCACTTCATACTATTAATAGTGTTTAATACAATGAATTCTTTATTTATACTTGTACAATGGACACAGACAGCAAAAATCGCAACAGCAAGAAGGAGTTGTCCGATGTAAACGTAAGTTGGTAGGCGTGTTCGTGCATGTGGAAGGCTGTGTCCGCTCTGACGTCGCGGCGGTCGCAGAGGACTGTCGCTAGATGCGCCTCTGTGTGGATGCAAATCAGTTTTGCTTTAAATACACGTCGTACCGGCGGTGGGCGGTAATTATCTTTGAGACTGGACATGCTGAGCTCATGTTAGTCGGGAATGCCTTTAAGGCAATAAAGGCACTGACTTTGAACATGGCTACGAGAAGCAGGATGTTCCTTCTAAAACACTGCACAAGGACTGTGGCCACTGAAAACGACAGCTGGCAGCGGTGGTCACGAGAATGTGTGGGCGCAACGAGACCGGACTCCGGTCGACCGCGTGGCAGTACTGAGAGTGGAGACCGTCGTTCCCGGCGTATCGTTCTGGAGCGTTGAACTGCGTCTGCAGCAGCAGTCTGAGCAGCAGCTGGCTCCACAGCGACACAGCCAGCTGTAACAAGTCAGTTACATCGAGGATAGCTCGAGCCAGGCGCCCTGCAGCGCCCTTCTAGCTGACCCCAAACCATCGCTATTTGCGGCTCCAGTGGTGTCGAGCGAGAGCTCACTGGAGGGCAGCTTGAGGTCTGTCGTGATTTCTGATGAAAGCTGATTCTGTCTCGGAACCACTGTCGGCCAACTGTTGTTTGTTGGGAAGCCAGTTGATGGCCTGCAGCCAACCTGTTTGCGTGCTAGACACACTTTACCCACACCTGGAGCTGTGGTCTGGGGTGCGGTTTCGTGTGACAGCAGGAGCACTCTTGTGGTTAACTCATGCACCCTGACTGCAAATTCGTATATCAGCATTGTCACAACGAGTCGTTGTTGTACTGCCATTCATGTACAGCATTCCAGTGGTGGTATCCAACAGGATAACGCTAGCCCACAACCGCTGCTGTAACCCAACACGCTCTACAGAGTCTCGACACGTTGCTTTGACCTTCTAGATCACCAGATCTGTCTCCCGTCCAGCACACGTGGGACATCATCGGACGACAACTCCAGCGTCATCCACAGACAGTATTAACCGCTCCTGTACTGAACGACCGAGAGCAACAGGCGTGGAACTCCAACCCACAAACTGTTATCCGGCATCTGTACAACACAATGCATGCACGTTTGCACGCTTGCATTCAACGTTGTGGTGGTTACACCGTTCATCCATGTGCCAACATATCAAAATTACATTAATCTGTGCTCTTGAACTGTTGATCACTTAATTATCTTCCCTAGGCAGAAACATTCCCGAAATTTTATTTCTCTACCTTAATTACTTTTTGGTGTTGCGATATTTTCTCCTTCAGAGTGTAATCACTGTGCTTAATGTCATAAGACATCCATCAACTTATGAAAGAGACACAAAAAACTCCGCGTGGAATTCCGCTTCACACTCCCAGCAGCGTGGTTTTCGGTTGTTGAGCGCATGCGCCCACAGGAAGCTGTCACAGAGGGTGCCGCTAGCGAGAGGGAGACACAACACTGTCGCTTCTGCACTGCCAATCTGGTGAGGTGACTCCTGCTGGGAGACGGATAGTCTTCCTTTTTAATCCAGCTGTGTTGTGCTGAAAAACGGTGTTTCATTTTATTGAATGTGATAAATTGTAGAATGAGACTATAACTCTGTTTCCAGCTGTTCTTTCCGATTACTTTTCTTTCAATTCTTTTGTGAGAAAGAAAAATTTAACCATGGCCCTGTATCCCCAAGAAATAAAGTCTGTGACTATAAACCACAGGATTCATGAAAATTTGTAACCTTTAAAAAGTAATTCAGTCAATAACAAATTCAGATCAAACCACTGCAGAGGCAATAGTAATTTAAAATACATGAATGATGTTAATTTCAATTTTTGGTTATTCGAATGAAATTATACCTCATGCTGAAATAATTTGCAACCAAATGCACTCTCAAGAAATTAGTGTATTTAAACGTAAAGCACATATAACAAATTTCATAAGTGTTTTTTAGGGTTTGCCGACTGCCTTGCCGTAGTGGTAACGCCTGTTCTTGTCACATCACCGAAGTTAAGCGCTGTCGGGCTGCGCTAGTACTTGGATGGGTGACCATCCGGTCTGCCTGACGCTGTTGGCAAGCGGGGTGCACTTGGCCCTGAGGAGCTACTTGATTGAGAAGTACCGGCTCCGGTCTCGTAAAGTAACATACGTCCGTGAGAGCGATGTGCTGACCCAGTGCCCCTCCATATTCGTATCCAGCGACGCCAGTGGGCTGAGGATGAAGCGGCGGCTGGTCGATATGGTTGGACCTTCATGGCCTGCTCGAGTGGAGTATAGTTTAGTTTCATTTTAGGATTAAGAAAGTAGAAGTTCTGTGAGAATCCTTCAAATACACCCATGCCAAAAGCAAGGGAAGTGTGTGATAATAGACCAATATTCTTCCAATGAGCACACAGTAGCTGCTAAATTGTACTTCAGGGAATGCTTCATCAGATTCAAGAATGGACAACGTGCAGAAGACGTAGCACTGACCACTACAGCTTATCTCTAGAATTACAAAGAAAAGCTTGAAATTGAGCAAAAAGTGTTAAGTTGTGGGTCTGATATTCACAAATACTGCAGATTAACTGAGCTGCTCATATTTACCTTGAAACACAGTCTGGCAGAGGTTGTTTGTGAAATTACGTAACTTATAGAAAGTGATGTTAACAATTCCCATGACTTCATGAGAGGTAGAATGCTGATTTTCGACGCTGAAAAAATAGTAAGTTTACGAAAAACAGCTATGAATTCTAAAAGACTAAATGCGCTTAAAGCGCTTTCAATCGAGAAAAATGTTCTCTGTTATTATCCAGACAATAAGGAACACATTTTTCATATTTTCGCACAAATTAAAAAAGAAGAAATGATTTAACTTTTAAATGCTTGGATCAGACTCGAACTGTAACAATTTAGGTTCAAGTGAGCAAAAATGTTTGATTATGTTCTTTTAGGATTCTATCAAGTTTCTGAAAATTCTGTATTTATACACGGTGGTTTCTGTTTTCATCATATCTAAACTGAGGCAAAAATTTTTTCTAGAGCAGCTCCCTCACTAGTTTTTGCTACGAACTGACAGTGCAGACATAGTTCAGCAAACCTGCTCTGCCGTACTCATGTCAGGTGTCCGGCCTTGTCCCTAAATACCCTGGTTACTTTCGCTCGCATAGAACTGAGCGCCAGTACTGGTCGTTCGGTTGTTCATTCCTTGGCGTCAGACTTCTGAAAGTAAATCAACAACGGTTATGGGCTGCGAGCAGATCACGTGAAGGAAAAGCGAGTCTACAGGAGCCATTTATAGTAAAATCTTAGTCAACCGAAACGTCTGCCAACTACCCAAACATTTCAAATAATAAGGAAAAAAGGAACACGTACTGGACGGGGATTCGAGGCGAGGGTGTGCTGGGCCGCTACAATGCCAAAAATAGTGCATTCGAGTGGCTGTTTCTTTCCATTGCGTACTTATTTTTGTGCTATGGCGACTAAACGGGAGCATGTTGTGATTACTTTCGCTGACCAGCTAGCTACTACCCATGAAGCTGAGAAAGGAATTCTACTGAAAACGTTGTAGCTAATTACAGAGTTGGTGACTCTGTCAATTCAGAATGAGTGAAGTCGTGATCAAAATTTGTAGAGTAATCTGTGGAAAATGCAATAGTAAAAACAGTGAACACTTCCGAGAAAAGCGTTTTCTGGCTTGAAACTTCAAAAAGAAGCTAAAATATTGGCTGTTCCTAGGCGAGGAAAGAAAAGATTGTTCTTCCATCAGTGGGTGGTTAATCGGGTGTAGAAACAGATATGGCATTCCGCAATAGAATGTGTGTGGACTAAAGTTATTTGCAGACCCGGACGCGATATGTTTTCAAAACAGAATTTGGAGATTACACCCAAGGCTACACTAAGCAAAGATTTTTAGATTTTGCAATGGCCTTAAACGGGAGTTAACTTCAAGATGATGTCCCCATAACCTTTCATCTCCCTCAAATGAAACGTCTGCTTCGGGACACAAAATGAAAAAAGAAACGCTTCCGACACACGTAGACTGCCCCTAACGTGTTTCGGGAAGGTGTTCTTGATCAATGGTATTTTTGGATAACTTGTGAACTCATTGCCAGATGGTTTAGTGATCAGTTCGTAGCGAAAGTTGAAAAGTTATAACTAAAAACGTCTGCTTAACAAAGACATCGCATGATTTCTCAATGCGCCTACATGCCGTTGCGAGTTAAAAAGTTGCGATATTGTTGTGCATTTTCTTCCCCCAAGTGTTACGTCTGTATCTGTCACTGATTCAGGGTATAACAGCTTTTGAATAGTGCTACCTGGAGCTGTTTGTGAGAACGATCCTGCAAAATAGTGACACGCAAAACAACAATTCGAATTATGCGATGAGGGAAGTAAATAAGAAATACATAATTTGTTGGTGAATGCAGGCCTGATAATGTCAAAGCAGAAATTCTTCATAGGTGCTGTAGAAAATTGCGTGATTGGCATGAGGAAAATGATTCGTAAAATTTTGAGACCTTGACAGATATTGTAAGGAGAATTCGCCGGTAAGGAGACATGGATACTTGCGATGTAGATGAGTGGGTAGTGGCGGAAGATTCACAAGAATTAACGGTCCAAGAAATTGTGGAAACAGTGTTCCAGTGAAACAACTGACGCGATCTAAGGGGCGAAGTAGATAATGTGAATGACAGAGTGACAGCGGCGATGGTTTTCGAGTACTGGTGGTAGGTCTGCATTAATAATTTGTCATTCGAAAACCTACTTGGTATAGTGTTACACAGAAATAACGGTATATGTTTTCTTTTTATAGCAGGTTTCTCCAAGTATTGGTGAGCAATGCACTGTGTCAACGCCGGCTGTTGTCCTTCTAATGAAACGATGGCGGGACACTGCTGCTCGAAAACGTGGCAGAGACACAAGAAACAAACAAAAATTACCGACTTTTTTGAATGAATAATTCGCATGCAACAAACTAAAGTATTACGTACAGCGTATTGTATAAGAATGTAATGTAACCCTAAAAAGGTAATTCTTACTTTGATGAAGAACATAAGTATAGCCTACAAAGGGATTTTTGAATTCGTTTGATCTTCAAATCTTTTTAAAAGTACTTACTGTAATTACAATACAAAGTACTGCAGTACATGTTAGAGATTCATGGGCTAACCAAAGAAACTGTTACCCAAAACGTCTTCCCCTCCTTTAATTCGGTTGTACTGTATAATACCAATCGACAAACACGGGGCACGGTAAACTGGCCCCAGTTGCAAGTATCCTATTTAACAGTTTCCACGGCCAACAAAAATTTGCTTTTCAATGTTTCATACAATTATTGACGGAAATTAAAATTTTTTATGTTGTCATAATTTGTCGTTAAGACTTATAATCGTACGTTGCAGGTGGAACACAGTAAGACAAGTACACTCATGCTCATAAATTAAGGATAATTACAGAACGTGGTGCCACACAACGTGGCACTCCAAAAAACTGGCGCTAATAGCATAGGCACATAGGCAACACACACGACACAGTCTACAATATTGGTGATAAGTTGAGAATACCGTCGCGGAACAGATGTGCTACAAAGCGCCACTGTTTCCTATGCATGTACCCCGACATCACTATGTGAAATGATCACCATGCACACGTACGCAGGCCGCACAACGGGTTGGCATACTCTGGATCAGGTGGTCGAGCAGCTGCTGAGGTATAGTCTCCCACTGTTACACCAATGACTGTCGGAGCTCCCCAAGTGTCGTAGGGGTTTGAAGACATGCAGCGATACATCGACTAGAAGTATCCCAGACGTGCTCGTGGGGTTTAGTTCTGGAGAACAGGCAGGCCACTCCATTCGCCTGATATCTTCTGTTTCAAGGTAGTTCTCCACGGTGGCAGCTGGATGGGGCCGTGCGTTATTATCCATCAGGAGGAAGGTGGGACCCACTGCACCCCTGAAAAGGCGGACATAGTGGAGCAAAATGACGTCCCGATACACCTGACCTGTTACAGTTCCCCTGTCAAAGACGTGCAGGGGTGTACGTGCACGAATCATAATCCCACCTCACACCATCAAACCACGACCTCCAAACAGGTCCCTTTCAAGGACGTTAAGGGGTTGGCATCTGGTTCCTGGTTCACGCCAGATGAAAACCTGGCGAGAATCACTTTTCAGACTATACCTGGACTCGTCCATGAACATAAACTGGGACCACTGTTCTAGTGACCATGTCACTGTGTTCTTGACACCAGGCTTTACGGGCTCTCCTGTGACCAGAGGTCAGTGGAATGCACCTTGAAGGTCTTCAGGTGTCTGTTCAATCGTCCGTAGACTGTGCGTCTGGAGACAACTGTTCCAGTGCCTGCAGTAAGGTCCCTAGCAAGGCTGCCTGCAGTACTCGGTCGCCGTCTGCGGGCAGTGATGGTGAGATATCGGTCTTCTTGCGGTGTTGTCCACTGTGGAAATCTCGCACTGTAGCGCCTGGAAACGTTTCTTGTCTCCTGGAATCGTTGCCTTAATCTTAAGATCACACTTTGTGGGACACGGAGGGTCCGTGCTATGACTTGCAGTGTTTGACCAGCCTCCAATCGCCCTAGTATTCTACTTCTCATAACATCATAACATCATCAATATGTGTTCTTTGAACCATTTTCAACACACAGTCACCATGAGAATGTCTGAAAACTTCTATACACTTACTCGCTGCACCCTACTCTGACATGCAGCAGCACACCTCAGCGTATGTGGACTGCTACCAGTGTCACTGTGCGACTGTGCGACGACCTGTAGGGAAGCAGTCTACCCATGCCATATAGAATTCTTATGCTTTCCATTGCGTGCCAGCCTAGTCCGGTGTAACTAGCTATGGTGTCAGAAATGTTGTGCAATGACTTAAAAGTAAAGTAAATAATCTGAAAAGTTAATAGTATGTCAGAAGCGCTACTAAAAATGTGTTAAGTTTCAGTTTAATACCTTTACCAGATTTCGAAATTTGGATATTTTACGTAAAAACATCAGTGCAAGAGGAAGGAGCTACAAACTTCAAAATTAATATTGGGACTCCTTCTTCATTGCAGTTTAATGGGAACACCGTGCTGGATCTCACAAAATAATATTTTGGTTGAAATTCATGATTTTCTGTTTTTGTGTCCTAGAAGTACGGAAGCAAGATAGATTAAGTAAGTGATGGACCTCTTAAAATAAGACCTTGACAAATCAGTTGTACCTGCCGGAGGATGTGCATCAGGTAGTTACGGACTTCGTCAACCAGCAGGACTTGTTTTAGCCAACAGTTATCTCCAGCCTGATGCGTCGGTGGGGTGATTTCCTGAATGCCCACAGCGATTTTTCCTTATCGGCATACCGATTCTGGACTGTACGGCTTTTAAGCAGAAACTTTCTAATTGTTCTTTATCAAATTAGATGACTGACAGGCATATGTGATTGAGCTCAAGTTGAAATTTTATATAATTACGACCATATTTTTTTAGTTACTGTCATCTTCTTAGTAATCGTTTGTTTAGGTAATACGTTCTAAAAAGACTTTTCTGCAGCACCAAGCTCCACAGCTCACATTACGCGCTCCACTAGTAAGTTAAGCAAACACAGACTGAACCATTAGAGTCTCCTATGGCAAATCTGAAAGTGGACAGCTTTCATCTATACTTGTGTGATGATTTAGTGTCATCTAATCTGCCATGGCTCATTCTAAGGAACACAACGTTTTAAGACCTTCCTGAAATATACCAGGAAAGTCGACACTTCAAAAATTATTTGTAACAGATGTATGAAAAGGCTACTGCTGGTATTAAAACAGACATTTATGACCACTGCATTTGGCTTTCAGTCGACGGGACTACAGACGTCTACGGCAGACCATTCTCAGCCTCCAAAAATGTACTGAGAGACAGCAGAAAAGTTTCATACTACACAGCTTAGAAGTGTGGTTCATTGTGTACTGCAGTTCCAAAATGTTATATGATTGTAGCGTTTGGCCACAGACGTGGTCATACTCAGGTACGCATAACAAGTCTGTGTCTTTGTGTGAGTGACATATGATAGGATTTCTTCCTTAAAACGCGTCCCATTACTGTATCACAAAAGGAGAAGATAGTTGTAGCACCGGTAAATATCTCAACTGCTTGTAAATTTTTCCGAGTTTCGACATACGGAATAATAAGTCGCTTATTTGCCACAAAGAACTAGAATGGCTCTGTCAAAAATATAATGACGGTTTCTATGTTAATATTGAAGTCCATTACACTTTCAATTGAAGGACTCCAAAAACGCTAAGAACAATCTTACAAAAACCAAATAATGCGGGCGCTAGTCATCACCCATATTGTCTGCTTAGCATCGGTCCCAGGGCAGGCTCACAACAATGAGAAAAGCGCGCGACGTGACTCTGCCGTTGCTTAGCAACTGTCTACTTCGAGAGCTCAAGTCTCCCGGGCGTGTGTCGGAGTTCTTTGAGACGAATACAGTGATTAAAGAGTTTGCTGCCGTTATTAGCACATAGAAGTTAAATAAGGTTTTGAAAGAAGGTTAACTGTTGAAGAGAAGCAGACTTGTGACCGAAAACAATGGAGGTAAGTGACCAATCCATATTCAGCAATCGTAACAAGTCCACGCTGAAGTCTGATACTGTAGGCAACAGTTTCAAAAGCTGAAACTGCTGAATGCTGCGTGTCCTAATGAGAGTAAGATAGAGCGTCAATCCGAGCATCACCAAAACCACTTCCAAAGTTTATACGCGTATTTCCTTAGTATTTGGCTTGGGAGTCTCCTGTGAATCGTGAATCACTCTGCTTCGACAGATGTGCTCCCCAAACCGCTTTACGGTGTGTGGCACAGTGTGTTTCAGCACTCCTGCCTTCCCTCTTGTATTCGCACGTGGTACAGGGAAGGTGTCCTGTAAACAAACCATCGTAACGACTCCAATTGTTCTGATTTTCCAGCAGTTAGCATTTCGTGAGAATATGTTGCCCATCTTTCATCGACACGTATGCTCTTGAAATTTCTACAGTACCATCTTCGTGATGAACAAAATCTTGTGGCGTCTGCGAATGGAGTATGTATTTTGAGCATACCGTAACGTTATCGCGCCAACTCAGCAATACATCGATGAAATGGACCGACATTAGTTGAATCAGGAGAGATCGATTTCGATTTGTTTTGCGTTTGTACCGTGAATGTAAAACCGCAGCAGTAAAACAAGCATCCCAATTAAATAACGTGTTTTGTCAATTCTTACGAACCTATTTGGATTACCATTAAGTCCTTTATGTTCAGTACACATGAAGGTAGAAGTGAATTAAAATATGTGATTAGATGCATCTGGAAAGAATTTTAGGAATAAATAATTAAAAAACATTCCCAAATACGGAATCATTTTCATTATTGCCTCTCGTTATCAGAATTTGCTGTTCCACTGCTTAGAACCATTCATTATGTGGTACGGAATTGAAGTGATTCGTAGGACAGCGTTCATACTGAATGTCATTATCAGCTTAGCATTAATATTACCATTGAAGTTTCTCGAAATATTTTATAGAAGTGTACATGTTCAGTAAAGTATGTATTACATAAGTTTTCTTAGGCATTAGAAGGTAAAGACACTGCACCATGCATGTCACCATGGGATGAACGTATTAACCTTCCTCCATTCCGCAGGATTTTGCATCTAAGTACGAGATAAGAGGACAATTTAGATTTTAACAACTTGTTTGCATGTTACTGAAACTACGATCTTCGGTATTCTTATTCGGACACAACGATATATCAGTCACAAGAAAGGTGTACCATGAATATAATTAGTTAAATGTTGTCAAGTCTGATGCACATGTTCACCACAAGATGTACGCTGCAAAGTCACCGAATTTTCTGATTGTGCTGCGGCTGTACATTGGGCTGTGTTGTAGCACCGGTAACTGTTTACAGTAAACGCAACTAGGAGTTAACTTGCGAACCTCATGTGCCTGATCATGATATATTTACTGTCGGACTATTTACTGAAATTTATAACTAATGCAATGAAAGAAACTGTTTAGCTTTGTTGGTCTTAGGTATCATTCCCTACTTAAGAGAAAACCCAGAAAGAGGGATGGATGTGGATGCTAACCATGGCCGATTTACTCCATGAGGCACTGTTTCACTCTTCATCTCTAAACAAAATAATGAAAGATTTTAGTAAGCTCCAGGAAGGAAGGAAGATAATGCAAAGTTGATTCCTAGGATCCAAAAATTCGCCACCTGATTTCTAGAGCTACGTTGGACCTTCGGCTTATCCTGTGAAGCTCTATTTTCACAGATGTGGAAAGTTGGTTTGGACGTCTCGTCGACTTTCGGATTGGGCAAAGGTATACTATTAAATGGTTTCTTAAGTGGCTAAAGAAAATGAATTAAATTTCACGTGAGATTGCTGAATGACGGTGTGAGTAATTTTAGACGTATGAAACTCCAGAGCGTTAGCTACTCCGCCAACGCCACAACATGGCTACAACCTTAGAAGAGAAATCGTTTTGTGTGTTGGAATTTCCGTGAGGTCAGTCCATCGTTCACGTCTAACGTCATTTCGGCGGCGATATAGCAAGAAGCCAGCTCTGCACTTGTAGAGTTATTAATGGTATACAAAATCCTTGAAAGTCGGTTGTATACCCACAGGGAAGGCCATTGGTCAGCTACTCACGTGTGATGATAACGTCGAGCATATCCGAGATGCGTTCACACAGACCCCTCGCAAGTCCACAAGAAGACAAGGACAGGAATGTAAAGTTCCTCAAACAACGGTGAGGGTGCTTTGAAACGACGTCTGCATATGAAGGGGGAGGGGGCAGGCTACACAAGACTTCCCGGGGAGGCCACCCCAGTTAGGCTGACAAGCAGATTCCAGGTGCTATCTGTGGCTGACAGTCAGATGCAGTCGCTTGCCCTATTTCAAAGGAAACCTCTCGGCCTGCAACATCTGGGCACTGACAAAGGGTTGGATTATTGGTAGCAGTGTGGTCCAATGTCAAGCGCGTTATGGAGACCCTTAGGGATATGGATACCAAGGAAGGGAAGAAAGCCCGTGTGCATACCCGGTGGGGCCAATCCAGATGTGGAACGGGTCCTTCCGGATGCCATGAAGAGCACAGGGAGCAGCCAACTGCAGATGGCTAATAGAAAGTACTGGTGCTCTAATCGTTATAGGTACTTAAAGTTATGCTTAGACGACATTTTTTGCGAAGAACCTAACAGTGTTCAGAAAAAAAATAGGCTAAATACAGCTGGCAGTCGCGTGTTTGTTGCTGTTAGAAGCGGTTTATCTTGTACCGAAATGGAAGTAAGCAGTTCCTGTGAGTTAGGATGGATACATGTCATTCTTGACAAAGGGAATAAAATAATAACTGGATCGTTTTACCGACCTCCCAGCTGAAATAATACAGTTGCTGAAAGGTTGAAACAAAACTTCAGTCTAATTTCAAACACGTACCCGACTCATGCAGTTATGCTTGCCCTCTATATGTTGGTGAAAATACGTGTTTAAATCCGAAAGTACCCATGGAACATCATGCGAAATTGTGCTAAACGCATTCTCTGAAAATTATTTCGAGTAATTAGTTAACCAACCTATCAGAATCCTAAATGATTGTAAAAACACTGTTGATCTCTTAGCAGCAAATTAACCTGAGCCAGTAACGAGCATCAAAACGGATACAGCAATTAGTGAACACAGGGTTGTCGTAGCGAGCCTAAGTACCGTAACTCCAAAATCCACTAAAAATAACTCTATTCAAAGAACCAGATAAAAATTCGGTTCACTGTTTCCTGACAGAGAATTTCCATTCCACATTAATTAACAATGTAAGTGTAGACTTGATATAGCTTGAATTGAAACAAATAGTATCGACAGCAATTGAAAGATTTATACCAACCAAATTAAAAAACGACCACGCAAACCAGATCATAACATCGCTGCAGAAATGACGACAAAGCATGCCAAACTTAAACGGACGCAAAACACCCAAAATTGCCAACTTTTTACAAAAGCTCGAAATTTAGTGCGGATATCAACATGAAGTGCTTTTATTAGTCCCCATAAAGGACCTTTCTTCTCGAAACCTGGTAGAAAATCCAAAGAGATTTTGCTCGTATGTTAAATATCTAGCGAGAAGACTGACAGCGTTTTCTTGCGCGGTAGCAAAGGAAATACTATCGATGACAGTACTACCAATGCAGATTTGCTAAACAAAGCCCTCCGAAATGCCTTCAACAAAGAAGACGGGTTAAATATTTCATAATTTGAATCAAGAACAGCTGCCAACAATTATAACTTTGCATTAAATGTCCTCGGAGTAGTGAAGCAACTCAAATCATTTAATAAAGCAAGTATTCCAGTCCGGAATGTACGCGAATTAAGTTCCTATGAGAGTACGCTGATACAATAGCTTCACAATTAACAATATAAACAACAGCTCACTCATCGAAACATCTGTACACAAGGTCAGGAAAGTTTCACAGGTCGCACGAATACTCAAGAAAGGCAATAGGAGTAATCCACTAAATTACAGTACCCTAGCATTAACGTCGATACGCAGTCGGGTTTTGGAACATATATTGTGATCAAACTTTTACCTCGAAGATTTAAAAAACATCGTTCTTATGAAACAGAAGTAGCTGTATACTCAAAGATGTATTGAGTGGTATCTACAAAGGATTTCCTATTGAATCCGTTTTTCTAGATTTCCAGAAGGCTTTTGACACAGTACTTCACAAGTGGCTTGAAATCAAACAGCGTGCTTACTTGGTACGGCCTCACTTATACAAGTGGATACGTGATTTACTGTCAGAGAAGTCACAGTTCGTAGTAGACCGAGAAAGATTGCGCAGTGATTAGCACACTGGACTCACATTCGGGAGGACGACTCGCGTTCGGCCATCCATATTTGGATTTTCTGTAATTTCCCCTCAATCGTTTCAGGCAAATGCCGGGATGTTTCCTTTGAAAGGGTACGGACGATTTCCTTCCCCATCCTTCCCTATACAGGGGACAGAGTTTCATGGACATGATACGGGATTTGGAGTGGGCATCATTAAATCACAAGCGTTTCTCGTTGCGGCGGGACCATATCACGTCATTTGTGTCACCAGTTTGCTCCTCCGAGAACAAAAATGTTTTGTTGACGCTGACATGCATGGGGAGAAAAGATCATGTTGATTAAATAAGGAAAATTAGAGTTTGCACAGGAAGGTATATGTGTTCGTTTTTTCTGCGCATTGCTCGAGAGTGGAATAACAGAGGATTAGTGTAAAGGCGGTTCGATGAACCCTCTGCAAGGGATTTAAGTGTGATTTACAGAATATCCATGAAGATGTAGATATAGATGTATACAACGAAAGTCTGAAAGTGAGGGTCTTGATTTAGACCCTCACCCTCAAATGTTCCACGACGTTACCCCTACAGCAGTATGTCAGCTCAGAAATCATAAGACGCTGGAACACCTATCTTTAACGACTTCATTGGTCCTGGTTTTCTTACCTGATAAGCGCTTTCAGTCGCTCGGACACTGTTCTAAGGAGTTCCAGCCACGGCTTTTAGAGACTGTGGCTGGTGCATCCTGCAGTATGAGCATACTGAATGAGTGCCCTTGCATTCTGAATATCTCTTCTTGCTCGACAGTACCAGGCCTTTAGGATGTGGGTAATTCTCTCTCTATGTCATAACTAGAACGCTTGATAAGTTTTGACAAGGGAAGGTACAAAGCTCTTTTCTCTCTGTTTACGGCCTAGACACCGACAAGAGCACGTGGTTCCACTGTTTGCTAAAATTAAATATAACGTCAGTTCTAGACTGATCAAAAGAATTAACCATCGAGCGAGCTTAGCATTGTATGCTAGCACGCTAGCACTTGCCAGTCACTACAGTGGGTGGACTGTGGCAGTGAGTTGAAGCAGCTCTGGATGATGTGTCCGTATCTTCCTTCTAGGCTCAGTTCAGCACGATGGACGACCGAATTAAAGCTAATATCGCTGAGGAGGCATTTCTATGTATCTCACACTTTGTACGCCCCAGATCACATGCAAATTTAAACATGTCTTCTTGTTGATCTTGCACATACACGCGATGAGTAAAGCTTCGTTACTGGTTAATCTTCCTAGTGTTACGATTTTAATGGCTAGAAATGCACCTTTTTTGGGTGGTTGATTTACCATTAAAGGGATACACTAAAGGAGGAAACAGAAAGGTAGCTCTAAACTCTGTAACCTCTAGGTGAAAAGTGTTGCTTTTATCATTCGTGTTATGTGTTCTTAAGACGGTATCTTCTTATGTCAGGGTATAACACTCCTGTCTCTCTGCTGCTGTACCATAACCTTAAAGCATTTGAACAGTAACAAACAAAATTTGGCCTATCTGCACTGTTTAACGGGTAAAGAAAACGGTCGAGAGCCTAACTAGGCAAGAGAATGATTAACATTCTCGTTCAAGAAAATAGTTATTAGTAACTTTAATGAATAACCACAACCTATACTTTGTCACACGCGAGTGCAGTGAACTCTTGACACATACGTATGTTTTAGATTGAAGCTAACAACTGGAGCAGCACAAACTATTTGCAAAATTATAAAAGATACCGAAACACACTATTACTTTCAGGGCTTACACAAACTGGATGGTCTTTATAACGTTATTATTACTATTCACTGCAGAAACATTAATTGGATATAGGTTAAGTCTCTCTCAGTTAAATATTTTACTATTTAAAATGGAAGTTAATTGGAATCCACTAACATGTTGCTTCTCACTATCATTTCAATAAAGAAATTATGGTGTTCATAATTAATGGTCTTTCCGTTACTTGTTACCGAGCATTAACACAGTAGATAAACTGTGGATCCTGGTATACTATTCATATGCATTTCTAATACACAAGACATACAAACACTTAGCAAACATGAGTATATAACGTTTCATACTGCAGTTTTCCACTCTTACTACATTGAGAGACAAAATTAACATATATGTAAGATACTGACTCACCTTCTGTGATTTACAACAGGCAGTAATGAGATCATTTATCAAGCAAAACTTTATAAGCCTCAGTCTTAAGATGTTTTAATTTGAAGTTGGCAACAATACATTAATAAGCAGTTTTACTAGGAAAATTATTTTCAGCAAGCATCATTAACTGTAACTCACTCTCTTGCCACATTAACTTTTACTTTCATTTAACTATGTTCAAGAGGCATCAATTAGCAAAACACTGGGCTTTAATGTTCTTTCAGTAAGGACACTCGGAAATCACTTTAGTTCAAACAGAGAGGAACCTGAGAGGTGTTATGATAAGGAGAAAAAGCAAGGTAGGTAGATAAATTCAGTTGTAAATTACCTTATATTCGAGGACACTAACACATCCATTTAGCTGATCCTTCACTGTACATTACCATAGTGCTCCATTACAGTGATTGCGCAATGTGGTGGTGATTGCATGTTGGTAGTTGAAATTGCAGGTAGAATTGCTCGACTCTGTCATTTCTTGGTGGCGATGAGAAATACAAATTCCATAATAGTTCCAGCTATTTATCCATCTATCCGAGGCATTGGAAAGTAGCAGAAAAAGCCTCTCTCGGGACCAGCATAATATGCAACATTTACATGCCAGTGCACAGTTTGGTAGTTCGTCGACGACTCGTAGCTCGTCCCCGACTGGTACCTCGTCCCCGACTGACTCTTGTTCCACCTTTTCTACATGGGCCAACCACAATTTGCGCGTGCTACACAGTTTCGTTCCCGAAGGGAATCACTGCTCCTTTTACATACAAACTAACTAAGAACCCTAAGTGAGGATCAGCCGTTTACATAAGAGCAAACAAATACAATAAATAAAACAGAACATTTACACATATTGACATTTCTACCAAAAATTATTCACACAAAATTACAATTATTTACAGTAATTTTTGCTCCCTCCAAATGGGACAAAGAATTCAAATGACAGATACACTACTTTGCATGGAATCATATCATGACATCGAAGTTCTTACAACGAAAGGAGTATACAATTTTATGTTATCGATTAAAACAAACACATTTACAGAAGCTTAATGATGTAACATTTAATAAAACATAAGCAAACTAAATCAGTACAGCTTTAGAGCTATGGTGTTACACATGCCCCATGTTTCGTTGAAGTTTCCCATCTGGGATACTTCAAGGAAGCATCAATATCACCTAAGTGGTGTTGGCTACAGACAAAAAAAATTTCCATCCAACTTCAGTTGGGAGAGAAAAAAAAAATACGTATTACAAACATACAGTATATACACTAAGAAATTCCAAACACTTGTTCCAAAAACATTTTCAAAATAAAGCATTTACAGTAATTATAGTTTTGACACTGGTTTAAGGATACTAATTTTTATCATTACACAAGATATATTTAAGCATGTTCATTTCATATGAACACAGTTCAAATAAAAGACAAACTGTACACAAAATAATCTGCATATTAGTAGAATAGAAATAGCCTTCAAAAAAATATACATACACAACAGCACAGTAACATTCTAACTTAACATAACACAGATGAGATTTTCAATATTTTCAAAGAAAGTAAATATTCACAGACAAACAAGCATGTTCATAATCACAGTACACTTTGCAAGGTTCAGCAATTAATGAAATATTGAAAATTTCAGTTTGCTTCCACATATGCACAAATATTTACGCAAACAGCTATGAGAACCTTTTCCAACTGACTCTTTAAATACCAAAGTAACTTTTCAAGGTTTTTGTTTCAAAGTTTTTAATTTTAAAGCTGCTCTTCATTAATAGGAGTGCAAAATGTTTGTTGCACATAAACACACTAATCTATTTAGACTCTATCTTTAATCATCAATGCTGTGTTTTAAAACAAGGCAGTCCAAAACTTTAAATTATTTCAAAAATCCTAGTATCCAAACAACTACATCCATTTGAATAAGAAAGCTTATACATTTTATAATAACTTTTCACTGACTCCAATAATTACAGTTAGTCCATAACACATTGATCAAAAAACTTACTTCACTGCTTGCCTCAGCACTAGCATTCTATGTTACTCATACTGCCCATTGTTGGTTTGGCAGTCTTTGTATGTAAACATTTAGGTGTAAAACACAATTTAGATTAAGAACACTAAAAGACACATTTTTTAAATTAATACACTGCCCCATCTTCTAGGTTTGGCAGTTCGTGGCCACTTATCAACTTCTTGCCCCACAATGGCAAGTCCTTTGGCTAATACTCACACAGCATATTTGGTAGCACTCAACTTCAGGACCACAGCATTCTTATTCTTTTGTCTTGGTTTGCTGCCCAACAACATATTTTTGACCAGGTTATTGTCATCATCTTTAAGTTGTTCATCATTATGTCACATCTTTGTTACCAACTGGATTAATGGTATAAAACATGACACCTGTAACTTTGAAACAGTAATTAGACACTGGTAACAAAACCATTTCTTTTCAAATGACAACATCAGGTAATATAGTCATCATTCCTTAAGAAAATTTTGAATGACATTTTTGGTATAATGACAATGTTCAGGAGTTATTTGAGAGTCCCAGATTTGTGGTTTTTCTCCCCTCTTTGTTACTCAGTAATATTGCTTTTAAAGTAAATATTAAATTTAAGTACACATTTAGGTTATCAAATCTGTCAAGGTCGAAACAATACTTTTACATCCTACTACAAGTGATTTCTGCCTACTTTTTGTGGTACAAGACACATCTATTTCATATACATTAGTCAGGCTTATCTCCTCAGTTTTAAACATACATACGGTTTTTCAACACCATATGTACCCTCTTTTCAAAAGCATTTACATTTAGTCATAGTATTCATTTACCTTGTTTTCAGTATTCTTACCTTTTCTCATCCATATTTCTCTTTCAATTAAATTTCCATTACATTTTTCCTTTACAATACCCACTATACTTTCATTATTCTTGGTCATTTTCTAGTGTACCCAATTTAATTATTGATTTACTTGTCCACAAGCAATACACTATCTTACGTTATTTCTACACTTTTCAGTTTATTCTGATAGAGAAGAAGGAAATAAGATAGTAAAAGTTCTGAATGATGAAGAAGAAGGTTGACAGCATGAAAAGAAACAGAAGTAGTGCTGGCAACGACTCGGGTCCCTGGTGCTCGTCAGCCACCTGACAATGCAAAGAGTGCATGTTGCCTGAGGGTTTAACAACTCTCATCTGAGGACATGTACCTTTAAATACACAACATACTGCAAACATGAGCTCTTTTGTGATTTTTAAGTATATTAAAAATAAATTATTATTTTATAGAGTTCTTTGCACTCTCATTAAGTTACTATAAACATAATTAGTCACAAAGTTTTAAAGTCTGTGTCACACTACTTGCCCCTATCTTCATAATTAGACTGGCAACAATAAGTATTCAATTGAAAAGCAGAGTTAAGCTATAAAATAAACAACAGCCTGCCCCAGGTCTCAAGATCAAAAAAACAATAATCTACATTCAGGTAAGACTCAGATACAATAAAAATAAAGTCATGCATTATATTAAGAGTGTATATACATTCAGCAACCTGCCCCCAGTCTCTTTATTAACAAGGCAGTCTTTTATGGTTCATAAAACAGTTACTAAGTCTGGTGGCTTTTTAGGCCTTTTATTTTCTACATCATTCACTATGCTATTCAGATCCTGCCAACGTTTTGTTTCATCAGGTGGCTTTTTAGGTTTTGGAATTTCAAAGTCTTTAGCAAGGCAGAGTATTTCCTGTTTTGCTATTATTTTATCTGATGTTTCGTTTTGTTCCTGATGCAGGTTCCTGCAAATTATGCCCCTGTGCTATATTACTTAGTGATTCTTTCGTTTTCGATCCAGTTCTGCTTTCTGTATCTAGCTTTGGAAAAAGGTCACTAATTTTCTCATACCCTCTTTCAGTAAACGTATATTTACTTTCGTTTACTCCTGAAAATTCATCTTCACTGGAGTCATTACTACTCTCTTCCTCACCATCAGATTCACTTAAGTACTCGACTTTTGAACAATAGAGAAAGTTAGTATATTCATTCTTATCTGTATCCATATACCCTTCATCATCTGAACTATCATTGATTTCGTTTTCGTCATCAGATTCGAGCAGGAAAGCAGCTTTTAAACAGTAGAGCAGATTATCGCTAGATGTTTCACCTAATTTGTTTTTTGAATTATTTTCTACACAATGCATATCGTTTGGACAGTCACACACTTCAGCTGTATCACTTTGCACGATTTCAGCCTTAACTTCATACTTAGTATAATCGTCATATACTTCGATAACTTTCATTTCATTTTTCACTTTGTTATCATTCTCAGGTAATCGTGTGAAATTCCTACTAGGCCCTTCTGCATTAAAATCAGTAAACACATTTCCATTAACAATAATTTCATCTGCACTGCTTATAATGTCTTGTTTACTAACGTCCTCTACATCATTTTCACCTATTATCAATTGTGCACACGTGTTTTGCGTGGCATATTCTACCTTTCTTTCCTCTTTATTCATCATAACCTCCCCCACATCCACGTCTTTTACCTCATACACGTCATTAACAGTACAAATATTCTCCTCTTCACTCGCCTTTTCTGGCTCCCTTTCATTCTTTAATGGTGCCTTTTCGCACGATTCCGATATAATCTTTATCATATGACATATTAACTTTATTTTCATTTTTACACTCGTCTGTTACTGAAACCGGCCAACTGAAGTGTCCGATCCCGCCTCTTCTGTTTCTCTCTACGGCAGCCATCTTGTTCTGACGTCAGCCATTTGTGTGTGCTGCCAAGTGCAAGGTATATTACTCCGGCAAGAGCAGCCCCCGTACACAAATGGTCACGTGACCTCGCACTGAGACCACCACTATGTATCACTCCGCGCCCGTCTTCCGTAGGTGCGTCCTTAACCTTCCTGCCCCGTATTTTATATCTTTCCTTCTCAAATTTATTGGTTGACATGTTTTCTTTGGGCCCAAAACCGGTTTCCGCGTGAATCCGGCCTGTAACGCACGCGGTTTTCAGTTTTTCATTTTGTCTCTATTTTGGAAATTCCGCGCCATGTATCCTCTGCCGCGCGTACTGTAATTTCCCCTGCCTCTCGCGCGAATAATTGTTATTATTATGAGGACGAGATTCGCGATTTGTTCGCCAGTGATCTTCATCCTCTACCCTTTCCAAGAACGCAGAAAAAGTTTTGTGGGTACTCCCAACATATCGTTTAGAATCATCAGGCAGTTTCTGCAAAAGAACCCAAACGATCTCGGCTTCAGTCCTTCTTGCTTTTAGGTGTATCAGTTTTCTATATCACGATTCGCAAAACTCTTTCATGGTTTGTCTATGGTTGCTATCATACAGCCTGGTCATTAGAAACTCACGCCACAACTGGTCTTGTTTTTGTTCCGACCAGTATTTGTCAATAAATGTTTGCTTAAAGTTTTCAAAAGACATCTGGTTTGTATCCAGATTCAACCCCCACCGTTTTGCTTCTCCCGTTAATGCACTGATTACAACATTAATTTTTTCCTGGTCAGTCAAATATTAAGGAAAATTTCTTTCGCAATTCTTTACAAAATCAAGGGGGTGCCATCCGTTATGCCTCTTTGCAGGGTCGAATTTTTCCTCGCCCTCTAAGATTTTACTGAAAGGCATTTTTTCAGTAAAATGTGTAGATCCTGATTGTATTTTTCTTTCCAAGTCATACATTTTGCCTTGGATTTGTGAAGTGTTATGTTCACATTTCTTTTCGCAAGTAACAATCTGTTTGGTTAATTCTCTACTTGTTTCTGTTACAGAGTGTTTAATCTGTACAAATTCTGCATTACATTCTGTTTGTATTTCGGATTTAATACCGAATACCTTTTCGTCCACTTAAGTGATGAATAAGGATACTATTTGATCTCGAATTTTAATTACTTCAGTGTCAAATCTTTCGTTAATGTCATCAATTTGTCCTTGTACGTTGGCCATATTGCTACTGATGACAGTAATTTCGCTTTTAATACTTTTGATTTCATTACTCACTATTCCTACCCTTGAGTTGACTTCTTCAAGTTGTTTGCTAAGTCTGGTACCCTGCATTTCGATTTGTTTACTTTGTTGCCCAAGTGCTGCGACTTGTGCATTAATATTGTCATTTTGCGCAGCATTATGTTGTCCTTGTGCTGCAATTTGATGCCCCTGTGTTTTTTTCCTTTATTGTTATTTTAATACCTATACAAACAGGTAGGGTGTCCAGCGGCATGCTACGTCGCTCTTCAGCCATAGTGTTGACAATGACAGAACACAGGTTGGAGAAACAGAATGAACATAGTGACGGGCTAAAAAATAGTGGTCACAGATACACAAAAAAACACGGAGCCGTTCACACTCGACGATAACGACACCGAAAACACGTTAACACGGCACACAGAACACTGACGAATCCGATGGCACAAGGAAACGTAGAAGCATAACGGCGGACACTAAAAACACAAAGCGACGTCACACACACACGAGACACAGATGGCGATGATCTCCGGTGCGCGAAAATCCACGTAGCGTGTGCAAGTCCGGGGACCTGCCAAGAGGGGAAGAAAGGTGAGGGGGGAGAGGGTGGGGAGGGGAGAACAAAGATGCCAATGGCTGAGGAGATGGGAGGAGGGGGAGAGGGATAGGGGATGGGAAGCCCGGGGAGTGGTGGGGAGAAAGAGAGGAGGGAGGGAGGGTGCCCAAAGGAACAGACACAGGAAGAGGGAGGGAGGATCAAAGTTGATAGGAGGGGTAGATGGAGGGGAGGAGGATATCATCAGGGAGGGGAAGCTACCGGAAGCCACCTTGGGAGAGGGTAAGGAGGGTGGAGAGATGGAGACCGGGTGGGACATGGGAATACAGGCGCAACAGCGGGCGGGGTTGGGAGAGGATGGACGAGACAAGTGGATGAGGAGGGTCGAGTTTGCGGGAGGCGTACAGGATCGGTATCCTTTCAAGGAAAAGGAGGAGGTGGGGGAAAGGAATGAGATCGTACAGGATCTGCGTGGGGGAGGGGAGACGGATGCGATAGGCGAGGCGGAGAGCATGGCGTTCAAGGATTTGAAGGGATTTATAAAAGGAAGGGGGGGGGGAGATCCAGGCTGGATGGGCGTAGCAGAGGATAGGGCGGATGAGGGATTTATAGGTGTGGAGGAGGGTGGAGGGGTCCAGACCCCACGTACGGCCCGAAAGGAGCTTGAGGAGGCGGAGTCGGGAGTGTGCCTTGGCTTGGATTGTCCGGAGATGGGGGGTCCAGGAGAGGCGACGGTCGAGGGTGACGCCAAGGTACTTGAGGGTGGGAGTGAGGGCGATAGGACGGCCATAGATGGTGAGATAGAAATCAAGGAGCCGGAAGGAAGGGGTGGTTTTGCCTACAATGATTGTCTGGATTTTGGAGGGATTGACCTTGAGCAACCACTGGTTGCACCAAGCAGTGAACCGGTCAAGATGGGATTGGAGAAGGTGTTGGGAGCGCTGCAGGGTGGGGGCAAGGGCAAGGAAGGCGGTGTCATCGGCAAACTGGAGAAGGTGGACGGGGGGTGACGGCGGCGGCATGTCCGCCGTATACAAAAGGTACAGAAGGGGGGAGAGGACGGAGTCTTGGAGCACACCGGCGGAGGGAAAAAAGGTGTAGGAATCTGTGTTACGGATGGTGACGTTGGAAGGATGGAGGGAGAGAAAGGAGCCGATCAGACGGACGTAATTAACGGGAAGGGCGAAGGTTTGGAGCTTGAAGAGGAGACCGGAATGCCATACGCGGTCATAAGCACGTTCGATGTCCAGGGAGAAAAAGATTGCAGAGCGATGGGAATTAAGCTGTTCAGAAAGGAGATGAGTGAGGTGAAGAAGAAGGTCGTCAGAAGAGAAGGATGGCCGAAAGCTACACTGGGTGATGGGAAGGAGGCGGTGCTGGTGGAGATGCTGATGGATGCGGCAGGTGAGGATAGATTCCAGGACCTTGCTGAAGACCGAGGTAAGGCTGATGGGACGGTAGGAGGAGACAGCGGATGGCGGTTTACCAGGTTTAAGGAACATCAGGATACGTGAGGTTTTCCACAGGTCGGGGTAGTAACCGGTGGACAGGACTACATTGTAGAGCCTGGCCAGGGTGGAGAGGAAAGAGACAGGAGCTTCACGAAGGTGACGGTAGGTGATACGATCGTGACCAGGAGCGGTGTTGCGTTTGGTGCGGAGTGTAGCAATGAGATCCTGTGTAGTGATAGGGGCATTGAGTTCTGTGTGTGCAGTGTTGTCCAAGTACTGGAAACCAGGCACTAGGGGAGGGACAGAGGTGTCAGTTCGATCGCGGACATCCGGGAAGAGGGAGTAATCGAACTGGGGATTGTCGGGGATGGAAAATACATCGGACAGGTAGGAGGCAAAGTGATTAGCCTTACTAAGGGTGTCAGGGAATGGGTGATCATCATGGAGAAGAGGATAGTAGGGGGAGGGCTTAGTTCCGGTAAGGCGACGGAAGGCTGACCAGAACTTGGACGAGTTGATAGGTAGGGTGGCATTCAAACGGGTGCATGTCTGTCGCCAGTCCTGGCATTTCTTGGCCGCGAGCAAATTACCAATGTGTCGCTGGAGTTGCCGGTGGCGTCGTAGTGTGTCCGGGTCACGCGTGTGGAGGAAAGCACGGTAGAGACGACGGGATTCATGGAGGAGGAGGACGGCCTGTGGGGGTAAGGTAGGACGGTGGGGGTGGATGGCGACAGTAGGAATGTGGGCCTCCACAGCCTCAGACAAGGTCTGCTAGAGAAAGGAGGCGGCATGGGTTACATTGTCAGGGTGGCGGTAGGTGAAAGGGGGGGCTATCAACCTGGGTGGAGAGGGTATCCCAGTAGGCATTCCAGTTGGCACGGGAATAGTCATGGATATACTTTGGGAGAGGGTCATTATGAGGGTCGGGGCGGGGGCGACGACCATCTGAAATGGTGAGGAGGACAGGGAGATGGTCGCTACCAATAAGTTCCAGGACATCCACCGTTATGCGGCCAAGGAGGTTAGGGGAGGAAAGGATAACATTGGGAGTGGAGTTGGATTCGGGACGGATGTGCCGCGTGATGGGGATGAGGCCCCCTTGAAGGGAGGAGAGGAACCGATGCCACCGCCGTAACTGGGCGGCGGAACGACTATGGATGTTGAGGTCGGCGGCGATCACATAGGAGGAGAAGGTACGGTCAATGTGGGAGAGGAAGTCGAAGGGAATAGGGACGTTAGAGCGGACATAGACGGTGGCGCACATGACGGTAAGGCCAGGGAAGAAGAGACTAAGGATCAGGTGTTTGGTGGGGTTGGGAAGGAGAGGTTGGAGCCGTACTGGGATCTGGCGGTGGTGACCAATGGCAACTCCACCACGCGCAATCGGGAGGGGATTATCGGAGCGGTGAAGGAGGTAGGGCGACGTGTGGATGGTGTGGTGGGGTTGGAGGAAAGTTTCATTGAGGAGGAAGGCATCCACGCGGTGGGTGGCAAGGGTGTGCAGGAAGAGGTTCTTGTTGGCGGGAAGGGAGCGGATGTTGTTGAAAAGGATACGGTGCTGTCGCGCCATGACAGGGATTTAGACAAGGGTGTCAAGATGGGAGAAGGTGAAATGGGCCTGGTTGTTGGAGTAGGTGGCATACATTTTCAAGTGGAAAATGGAACGGGCGGCGAGGGAGACCTGTTGAAGGGTGTGAGGGCGCTGGAAAGGGTGGACGTTTTGTAAGACAATGGTGGGGAACCTGATGATGTCCTCAGCGGTGGGGGAGGGGACGAAGGGAATTGCCAGGAGGGGTGGGAGCGTCCAGAGGACGGACAGGTACAGTGAGTTCAAGAGTGGTCAGAGGGGGTCAGGTTTTACACTTTTGGGAGTAGGTGGGATGGGGGAGATTGCAGGTATTGCAGGAGGGGATTGTAGGTTAGGGCACTGCCGGAGGAAGTGTGTTTGTTTACAATGCGGGCAGGTGGGGGCCTCGCGGCACTCAGCTGTTGGGTGTGCGTTATAGCGCAGACACCTCTGGCAGCGCAGGGATTGAGGAGGAGAACGGGAGGGGTCGACCTTATAGCGCTGGTAGAAGAGGAGGGCACCCTCCTTCAATAGACGGTCAATGGAGGGGGCATCCTCGGAGAAAACCCTCATGAGGCGGGTGGGGCCGGACGAGTTGAAAATGCGGCAGACCGCCTGCACCTCCAGTGTGGGATGCGCCTTGAGCTTCGCCAACACCTCCTCCTCCGTGATCGTCGGACTGAGCCAAGTGATCACAGCGGTGAGGGTCGGTGGGTGATGCGGGGGTTGGGGTTGGCGGGTGGGATATGGAGAAGGAGCAGGGGTGAGGGAAGTGTTGGGGCCAAAACAGGTGATGGGGAGGCAGGAGAGGATGTCAGTATGGAGGGTAGGGCTGGTGGAGGAGATGAGAACGGAATCCCATCTGGGAGTGAGGAGAGAGACAGGAGCACCAGGGACGTGTTGACGGAGGAGGAGGGAGAGATTCCGGGCCTCGAGAAGGGAAGGATCCGGATGGGAGAGGAGGTATTTGTATAAAGAAGGGGGTGAGGAGGAGGAGGAAGCAGAGGGAGCAGGGGCAGGTGGGGCGACATCCATGGCATCCTGGGAGGGGGAAGGAGGACGGGGCGGGGCCTTTTTGGGAGCAGAGGAGGTGGCGGTGCCACTAGGGCGTTTAACGGCGGCAGAAGGGTGGGTGGTGACATGAGGGATGGGAGCTATAGGGAGGTGGCAGGAACGGGCAGGTCTTGGCGTGGACGCAGCAGACGGCGCCGGAGATGGTGACAGTGAAGGCGACGGCGGTGGCGGTGACGGCAAAGGCGATGGGGAGAGTTGGGCGTGGGCAGTGGCCCGACGGGCCACCACCCTAGCTGGAGCTGCAGTAACAGGCTGGGGGAGTGGGGGGAAAGGATCAGAGGGAGGGGAGCGGGAGGATGAAGCTGGAGAGGGGGCGACAAAGAGCGAAGGCGAAGGGAGAGTGAGAAGAGGAGGGATGGAAGGAGGGGGTGTGACTGGGCACACCATGTAATGATGGTGGTGGTGGCGGCAGAGGGGGACGTGTAGACTATTGCCGTGGTAGTAGTGGTCGTAGTGGTGGTGGGGGCTGACATGATGACAAGGATATAGAAACGTACACAGGACAAAAAGGAAAGGGGAAGAAGAAGAAAACTGGGGACAGACGAAGACGGACGAAGACGAAGACGGACGGAGACGGACGACGACCAGAGTCCCACACTGCTGGCGCGGAAGCTGAAGCTGACGCCGACGCCGATTGGCAGGAATGCCTCAGCTGGCGCCGCTACCGCGGACGGGGCTGCTGCTGCAGCTGCTGCTGCCGCTGCCGCTGCTGGAGGGCGAGCTGGCTGGCTGGCTGGCTGGCTGGCTGGCTGGCTGGCTGGCTGGCTGGACCGCTGCTGCAGGAGGGGTGGCCGGCTGCTACAGGCTGGACCACTGATGCTGGTCGGGACTGCAGCTGCTCGGCTGGCTGTCTGGCTGGGGCTGGCTGGCACCTGCAAAACTAGCGCTTCGATTAGTGCTGGAATGGCATAACCGAAGGGCGGTAACCTTGCGGAATACCGCCGGAGATCTGATGCCCCTGTGCTGCGATTTGTGCCTTAATATTGTCACTTTGCGCAGACAGTATTCTAAGCAACTCAGTCAAATCTAGTGTCTTTTCACTTTTAGATTCTACTGCCTTTTTGTGTTTAGATCCTACACCCCTTTCCGGTTTTGGCGATTCAAACATATCCCTCGATTCATCAGCATAGCCACTGTTTTCGACAGCATCGCCTACATTTGTCTTGCTTAGCATGAGCGACGCTCATAGCGTCTATCTATTTATTTACCTCCGCGTGATAACGTACGTAATTATAACTCGCGCGTAATGCCATCTGTTGGTGTGCTGCCTGAACTGCTATCGATTGCATCCTGTTCTCGCGTGTCTAGATTTATTTCTAGTTTCCTGTCCATTTTAGCTATTATTAAGTACTGATACCTTTTATTTTCAATTTAACCTGAACATTCACTACCAGTTCTGTCAAATAAGTACAGGTTCGTGCCGCTGAACGATTTACGTTCACTCTATGTTTGTAAAATGCTAACTAGTTATACTTTTTTCCGTCTGTAGGTGCAAACTGAACAACGTCTTGTCAAAGCAATTATGGTATAACGGAACAGAGCAGTGTTACCCTCTGAGAGGAATTTTGTTGTGTTAACCGTGTTGTACCTAACGGAGGTGGCTTATCGGAAGTGAAAGTCAGAATTACGGAAATATTTGAACAGTAACAAACAAAATTTTGCCTGTCTGCACTGTTTCATGGGTAAAGAAAACGGTCGAGAGCCTAACTAGGCAAGAGAAAGATTAACATTCTCGTTTAAGAAAATAGTTATTAGTAACTTTAATGGATAAACACAACCTATACTGTGTCACACGCGAGTGCAGTGAACTCTTGACACATACGTATGTTTTAAGATTGAAGCTAACAACTGGAGCAGCACAAACTATTTGCAAAATTATAACAGATACCGAAACACACTATTACTTTCAGGGCTTACACAAACTGGATGGTTTTTATAACGTTTTTATTACTATTCACTGCAGAATCATTAATTGGATATAGGTTAAGTCTCTCTCAGTTAAATACTTTACTATTTAAAATGAAAGTTAATTGGAATCCACTAACGGGTTCCTTCTCACTATCATTTCAATAAAGAAATTATGGTTTTCATAATTAATGGTCTTTCCGTTACTTGTTGATGATGATGAGTCCCATACTCCTTTACAGAGCTTAGGGGAGCGACGCGGGAGACCCGCGCCGCCTTACTAGGCAAGGTCCTAGTGGAGGTGGTTTGCCATTGCCTTCCTCCGACCGTAATGGGAATGAATGATGATGATGAAGACGACACAATAACACCCAGTCATCTCGAGGCAGGTGAAAATCCCTGACCCCGCCGGGAATCGAACCCGGGACCCCGTGCTCGGGAAGCGAGGACGCTACCGCGTGACCACGAGCTGCGGACAGTATTCATTACTTGTTATCGAGCATAAACACAGTAGACAAACTGTGGATCCTGGTATACTATTCATATGCACTTCTAATACACAAGAGAGACAAACACTTAGCAAACATGAGTATATAACGTTTCATACTGCAGTTTTCCACTCTTACTGTATTGAGAGACAAAATTAACATATATGTAAGTTACTGGCTCACCTTCTGTGATTTACAACAGGCAGTAATGAGATCATTTACGAAGCAATACTTTATAAGCCTCAGTCTTAAGAACTTTTATGTTATCGATTCAAACGAACACATTTACAGAAGCTCAATGATGTAACATTAAATAAAACACAGGCAAACTAAATCATACAGCATTAGAGCTGTGGTGTTACAAGGGGAACGGTTACTAATGGGCATTTAATTTCCCTTCTCTCGTAATACACTTGTCTCGTGATATACTTACAAATGTATCAGTATTTCTGCAACATTTCCTCACAGAAAAATTAAAGACCAGGTTATAACGTCGAGAAGATGACCATATCTCTGGAGAAATATCACAAGCACGAATTAAACAATGCTGGTCAACACAGTGAACTGTGAACCTCTTCAGTGGGTCCCGCCAGGCATTGACCTCGGTCGATGTGAGGTATCAAACAGAAGAGCATAATGAGGGTGGTCGGACAAGTGTGTGAACCCTTGTCATCACGAATATGACAAAACTGTTCTCTTGGTCCCTTTTCTTGGATAATGCTGACTCACGAGTTCAACAGAAACCCTCCAATTAGTTAATTAATCATTCATTCTCTCTGCTATTGCGTATACGCACAAGTAGTAAGGCCTCGATAATTGCTAATCATCTTGCTGTTGTAATTCTAATGGCCAGTGCGGTTACGTTACTAGTCGCGGTTGCGTCGGATGATCTAGGTACAGTGAGTCCGTGTCTCAAGTTACGCAGAATGCGTTACTGCCGGTTTTTCTTCACTTTAGAAACCATTAATGGGTCTCCAGGAGTAAAGCATTTAATTCCCTGTTTCAAAGAATGCCTGTGAAAGTACGACATTGAGACATTACACGTGTCGACTCATTTTTATAGCTGGCTACACAAAAGGCGCACAAGTTTTGTAAATTAGTGAGCTGTGGCGTGAGTCAGACGATCAGCAGAAGTGATGTGTTCCTAGCGTGTGCCATTAGCGTGGCAAGGGTCCGCAGTGGCGATTTCCTCTGCGGAACTTCTTAGACCGTGCTATCGACGTCTCACAACGCACTCACACTGTAATCTACCTGAAAGTAACTTGTACTCGCTGTCCCTTCAATATTACAATATCCTTTACATGTTAACCACTTCTAGATACCAGATCCCCTTTGCTGTTACAGCTAAATCTACAAACTGTCAGGTCTGCTCATTTTACCGGCGACCTTCTGCCGGTCCATATTCGTTCAAGCAGTTCATCAGGCTTTGATCGCTCTTATGCAGTATGAGGCACACATGTAGTGAATGGAGCTTACTTATTTATAAATATAACTTTTCTTCTAGTACATACAGTGAGATTATTATGCACTTGTATTGAATTGCTAGTTAAAATATCCGGGCATGGTCAGCCAACTGTAAGGCAGTATTAGATATTATGTTACGTGATATGATTAATATTAGCAGGAGAGGCCAACTGAAAGGTTACTGACATGGAAAAGAACAATGTTGCATCTGTGAATATTGTTCCTTATAGGAATCACATGTGCAGTGCATATGTGTCTGTAGTGTGTTTAGCATGCAGTCCAATATTAATATACTGAATATCAAACAAAACAAGATACGCCAATGACAGCGAATTTTAATCATACAAACTGAACACTTCGAAATGCCTGAGTATGTATTTATTCTAGTTTTCTGTTAGTCCACCCCTCCTCCACTTCTGTCCCCACTTAATCTGCACCTATCTCCGTCCATCTCAGATTCCTCCCCCCCCCCCTTTCTCCTACACATCTTCTCTTTCCCCCTCTTACTGTCCACATTATTCACCCCCTCACTCTTTCCGTTTCCTCCTGCTTCTCTTTTCACCCACCTTTTACGCCCTCAATCTCATCCTCTCCATTTGTCTGCCCTTCTTGTCCTTTAACTATGTCCTGGTACTCCTTACCCCTCACTGTTTCTCCATCTCCTCTTCCTCTACCCTTCTCTCTCCGTGAGCACTCCTCAAAATAGTAGGTGATTCCTAGGCCCACAATATTTTTCCCAGGTAATACATAAGTAACATGTGTACCAAGTGTAGTTGACATTTGATTTAGGAGCAGTTTTTACTTGCAGCTAGTGTCACATACATTTCAAATATATTTAACATATCTCATACAAATTGGTCCCCGTATTTGACTTGTATCCCTAGTGAATTTCAGCCCGCCGTTTCGTTTTCACGAAGCTCAATGTTTTGACGTCTTATCTTCTGAACAATGAGTCGTACTGTAATATAATGTTCCAGATTTATTCAACGGTATTTGTGCGTATTGTCGGCAAAGTGTGTTGGGAGGAGAGTTGGTTCTAGAGTAGCAATAAATTAAAACGTCATGCATACTGAAGCAGCTTTCCACGCACGTTAGTGTATAATATGTCATATTTCCAGAACTATGAGCCGTACATTGGTATATTTTTGCAATTGCAGTCGGTGGTATATGTGAATATTGTATGCGATATGTGTCACGAATAGAGTTTCTATCAAAAAAAGACATAAATTGAAATGTAATTCCTGATGCTCTACATGAAAATGTAGTAAGGGATAAACATTGAAATTACGTATAGAGTTTGTTCCTAGTGATTAAGTGTTCTCACTCTTAAATGTTGAATGAATAGATTCCAGATATTTGCCAGTCGTGGGCTACGCTACTTTTTCACCTGCACCCCCACCTCTTTGATTGCTAGGTGGTTCTTACACACCACAGCGCTTCTTTCCTGACAGTGCGAAGATTGAATCAAATCGATCCAGTGCTTTAATAGCGGATGTGGAATACTGGAATATAGGCAACAATACAATTATTCGTTTTTATAAAATATATGGATTAATTCGGCATACGAGTACAGGTTATTTAATTCTGTACCAAGGAAATGTACTGTATGTGATCACTGGATGCGCTGCTCGTCTGATTACACTGAGAACTTAAAATTACATGTTATTAAATTACTTGGTTTCACAGCAACTAATGAATGACTTCTAGACAGAAATTTTCATTAAATTTCTGTCATATGGATAGCACACACACAAACACGTACACACACTTATGGATATATATATATATATATATATATATATATATATATATATATATATATATATATATATAATGCATGTCCATAAGTCTGTGTACGTGTTTGTGTGTGTGTCGGTTTCCGTGCACCGAAAAGTATCTACTCTAAAATGCAAATGTCTAAACTTGACAACCAGCTCAGAACACTCGGAGTCATCTGGTGCCGAGTCGTCAGATCGCCATGGAATACCGCAAGTGCTCACTCATTAACTACGATTTCATAATTTCCTCCTTTGCTCCGCACTTGGCACCAACAGTTTTGAGGAAACACCACTTCGTCAAAGCGTAATCACATCTCCATTAACCCATCCTATTGCCATTCACCTTTGATCAAGTTTGTCATCATCATCAACTTTTTTCGTTGGGTCTTAAGGTAGCTGAGCGTTGTTGAGTGTTCGTTCGTTCGTTCCTGCGTTGGCGCCACTCGGATGTCACGCCGAAGGAACTGATACCTTCTGAACCAGCCCAGAGTGGTTCACGTCATTTCACAGGAGTTGTTGGTGGATCTTGTAGCGCATCGTACATGAGAGAGCAGCTTTACCTTAGCTGCTTTCCTCCTTAGATATTTCGGGGCAATGTAAGATAGGACAGCTAATACGGAATGGAAGCAATAGGGTTATGGAAACATGTGATAACTGGTGAGCGAAGAAAACGGGAATAAAACCGCTGGGAAAGCTATTCACACTGGGTACAGGGCAGTTTTAGTTTCTCTTTATTTGACCTGTAACTGTTTTCAAACAATAGGAAGACCGCCATTTGTATTTAGAAGGGAATACAGTGACTATTTTTGGAGTAATTTAACTATCTGGCACATGCGTAATTATTCCTAACGAAGTAACCGGTTTCGACTGACATCGGCCTCCAGTAATACTAAAATATAGGCTGTGCTTCCGTTCCACGACTGTGGAAACCATGTTGTCAGAGGTGGGACGTAACCATGCATTGTATTTTATGACCTAAGGATTGCAAATGTCAGCCGAAACATGTTATTTTGTTAGATATAAATGTGATTGTGCAGATGATTTTATTATTCTAATTCTAAAAAACAAGTCTACCGTGTATGGTAGACTGCATCCTGGTTCATATGAGCCGTCAATAAACTGACTAAATTCATCACGTGTGAAAGAAACGTCAGAAGCAGACTGAAGTTTACGCAGAAAATTTTAATAGTGATGTGTTCCCAACTTGCAAGAGCACCATGCGACCACTTCGATTAACGCAGCGTTCGTCCGGTCAGCTCCTAAATTTCACTGCAAGAGTTAGAAAGCAGAAACTGCATACTTCAATCACGTTTCGGACAAGGCCTGGTTTGCCACCTCACCAAAAACCCTGGAAAAGTTTTATGTAGCTCAGTCACAGGTCAGCTCAGAGAGAACTGTGTGAGTTCTGCCATTGATCGACACGTGTACACATCTCTGGTCATTTAATTCATTATACGAACTCACGGTAAGAAAGGAGTCCCAATAAAAGCAACTTTTCAGCAGTATTCAGTTTCTGCTAGATGGGCTTCTACACACTTCCAGACCAACGTTTCTTCCGTCATTTACAGCATTACTTACCACCTACCGTCTTTCCACTAAGTTCCACACAGAGATGTTTGACCGCCTGTTCGCCATATGATGGCTGTCTAAACGAAAAGACACAAAGCACATAGTGACTTTCCGATGTGCTAGCCATACTTCTCATAGTTATTTCCATATTCAGATGTCGTACATGAAGCTGACTCGAACATATTAAATTTTACACTCTTCTTTCGTTAGAGACAAGCTGAGGACCATGTTTAGAACATTAAATTTGCGTTACGCTTCCTTTCTTCTCTCTTGCTTTGCATTTTCTCAAACGTCGTTTGCGAACAATTTTGTCTTAGCAATCTTGCCAACTTTCACTTTCGCTTGAGTATTGTGTGTATAGAAACAGACGTTTGGATGGATTACGTGGAAAAGGTGTATGATGTACAAGCTGATAACATCAGATTGAATTTGGAAGATTAAGGGGAAGAAAATGAAGAAAAACGAACATATTGAAATGTGTATTGGAGAAAGTGAATCAGGAGCTCCGGGAAAAGAAACCATTGGGCTGTAGCAAAATACCATCTGAGGCACAGAAAATCTAGGTCTAAATTCGATAGCCAGACTGACTGTGGATGTAAACAGAATTTATGACATCGGAGTCTAGTATCAAGATTTACTTAAGGCTATTCTACTACGTTTACCTAAAAAGTACTATACAAAAGAATACGAAGAATATAAGACAATTAGCTTTATCTTTCAAGTAGCAAAGGCTATAACGAGTCATCTTACAGAGAATCGAAAGGAAAATTGAGGAAAATAATGGGGACAACCAGGTTAGTTGGAATAGATGTGAACTGAAAGAAATGTGCACACAAAGAGGCCACTGTCACCGAAGCCATTCAACATATGTGGAGGAAAACTGTTAGGTAGGGCCATAGACGATACAAGAGGCACTGTAATTAGAAGAGAAAGGAGAACGACTATAAAATAAGCTCACCTATACAGCGCCAAACACGCATACGACCATCATTGGCACCAAGGCAGAAGCGACTCTCATCGCTGAAGACGACACGTCTCCATTCGTCCCTCCATTCACGCCTGTCGCGACACCACTGGAGGCGGGCTGCACGATGTTGGGGCGTGAGCGGAAGACGGCCTAACGGTGTGCGGGACCGTAGCCCAGCTTCATGGAGACGGTTGCGAATGGTCCTCGCCGATACCCCAGGAGCAACAGTGTCCCTAATTTGCTGGGAAGTGGAGGTGCGGTCCCCAACGGCACTGCGTAGGATCCTACGGTCTTGGCGTGCATCCGTGCGTCGCTGCTGTCCGGTCCCAGGTCGACGGGCACGTGCACCTTCCGCCGACCACTGGCGACAACATCTATGTACTGTTGAGACCTCACGCCCCACGTGTTGAGCAATTCGGCGGTACGTCCACCCGGCCTCCCGCATGCCCACTATACGCCCTCGCTCAAAGTCCGTCAACTGCACATACGGTTTACGTCCACGCTGTCGCGGCATGCTACCAGTGTTAAAGACTGCGATGGAGCTCCGTATGCCACGGCAAACTGGCTGACACTGACGGCGGCGGTGCACAAATGCTGCGCAGCTAGCGCCATTCGACGGCCAACACCGCGGTTCCTGGTGTGTCTGCTGTACCGCGCGTGTGATCATTGCTTGTACAGCCCTCTCGCAGTGTCCGGAACAAGTATGGTGGGTCTGACACACCGGTGTCAATGTGTTCTTTTTTCCATTTCCAGGAGGGTATTTACTGATGTCTCAACACACGTTCTATCATTGTGTCTCTCCTTATGGACTCTGTTTTCCACATCTTCTTGTCCGGGCGCGTTCTGTAGACAAACTCTTCACCCCAGAATGAAATTTTCACTTTGCAGAGGAGTTTGCGCTGATATGAAAGTTGCTGGCAGATTAAAACAGTGTGCCCAACCGAGATTCGAACTCGCTACCTTTGCGTTTCGCGGCTAGTGCTCTACGAACTTTTTTTTAATTTTCAGATTGACCTGGTATTTTCATGAAAATGAGACAACGATAGCCTAATCATCATTTAATATCAGCTGCAAAAAGAAAATCAACAAATTAGTTCAAGCAGAAACAATTATTAAATTCTAAAGGGGAAGGCTAACCCATTATCACACCCTTCTTGTCATTTTTTATATATATGTGGAAGAGAAAAAGTGACAAAACAGAACTACAAGGGAGGGGACTCAAGCTCAGGGGAGCAACAGGGATCATAGGGGAGCTTAACCAACACCCGGACGGTTAAACACAAGAAAAAGCATATTCGCAAAAAGCGTTCGGAATCGTGGCAACTGTTGTTGTCAGATAATGGTAAAAAACGAGGGGATGTCCTTAGGTTAGTTAGGTTTAAGTAGTTCTAAGTTCTAGGGGACTGATGACCATAGATGTTAAATCCCATAGTGCTCAGAGTCATTTGAACCATTTTTGAACGGACCGATAAAAGTTCCTCCAATATAGTCCAGCAACGTAATTGCATTGTGAGGCGGCAAAGTAAGGGCTCTAAGAACAAGACAAAATGGGACATGGATAAAGGGACTCCTTGGGGTAAAACCCGTCTGATCGATATCCCGGGGGGGGGGGGGGGGGGGGTCCGTTAGAAAATCATAGCTGACACGATCACGCGCTTTTTGGAAAGCAAGAAAAAGCAAAGCTCCTGGGATATTAGCCGCAGCGGCCACCGAAATTACATCGCGACATTCGACAACAGAAGTCAGTATCGTGCATCCGGGCACACAGCTTTGGTGCGTGGCAATAATGGTATCGAGCAGCTTAGAGTGACGGATATTAATTGCTCGAGTGACGATTTTATAATCGAAATTAAGGAGTGTAACAGGACGGAGGGAATCAAAACCTGTGGTTTTCGGAGGAGGACCAGTTTACCTTCCTGAAAATGAGCAGGAAGTGAGACTCCCGGTATCAATTCAATTACCATTGACGTTAAGGTGTCACCGATGAGTGGCCAAAATTAAACATAAAACTCCTTAGGAACACCGCTTAATCCAGGCGAATTGCCGGACTGAGATTCTGTAACATCACACGACGCGATGCACCAAGGATGTAAAGTCGTCGAGAGAGTTTTCACCCGGGACATGGGTCTCTTACAGATTGGTGAAATAGGTGTAAATAATGTCGTAAATGTCACGGTGAGAGGTGAACATGCGGACGTCAGTGGTCGTGAGGGAGGCAAGGCACAATCGTTTTCAGCGCGCCAGTAAACGGACTAGATGGTAAAATGACGTCAATTCGTCTTGTAAAAGGGAACGTGGTTGAGACCTCATCCGCAGTCCCGGAATTTGAATGAGTTTGAGCTGCAGTAATTTGGCTTTGATGCACCCGTAGGGGATGATGCGTAGCACTATCGTACAGTTGACGTAAGACTGAGTAGTAAAATTCTTGCATTCGTCGATCGTCTGCCACCTCCACATCTCCAAAACGCATGAGTGCCGTACGGATTTGTGGTTTAATATGCAGTGTCCACCATGCCACAATAGACGAGTATCGGTCCATAGTACGAGAACAACGAACTCACACGTCCTCCAGGACGACACCAAGAGGGGTATCCTGCAAATAGGCTATACTGAGCAGACAGGGAGGAGGAAACAATTTAACAGGCTGCCGCTCGCTATTAAACGTGACGGCTACGGCTCAATGATCAGTAAAACAGGCTGGTATGACAGTAACATCCAGAAGTTGCCCAGACAAGGAGCCGAAATGGTAAAAGCGATCGGGGCGTCTGCTACACGTGGGAGTAAACCCATCTGAGCTAAGCAAGCATGACACACGGCCCGTCCTCACAGCTTTAATTCCGCCAGTATCTCGTCTCCTACCTCCCAAACTTCGGTCATTCTTGGGTAGCTCAGATGATAGTGCACTTGCCCGTGAAAGGCAAAGGTCTCGAGGTAGAGTCTCGGTCCGGCACACAGGTTTAAGCTGCCAGGAAGTTTCAACTCTTTCTTACTTATCTCAACAGTCCAGGTAAGTCTCAGCGCCATTCTGTAACAGCACAGGACAAACGCTTCGACAGTCATCTTATGCGGTTCCCCCACAATCCATGATTACTTCCATACAATGCTGTATACCATACACATACTCAAAGAAATTTTTTTCATTAGTTGTTAAAGCCAATGTGCGATGGTACTGGGCTTCTTTTGACCAGGAAGGCCTTCATTCATCTAGTCCATGACTCCATTTTTATTTTGAGCTTATCGATGTTCTCTTTTGTCCTGCTCCTATTTGCTTTCTAATCTCTCTGGTTTGCTCTGTAACTACTGTGTGTGCTCTTTAGACTATAGATTCCATTCAATAGGTCTTGCAGTTCTGCCTAACTTTCAATGAAGGTAGCAGTGTCATCAACAAATCCTCTCATTGATATCTTCCACTTTGAATTCAAATCCAACTCATGAATTTCTCTTGTACACCACTGGCTGTTTCTAAGACGTACAGGTTGAACCATAGGGTCATGTCTAATTAGAGCATTCCGATCTTGGTTTTCATTTCCTTCGTTCCCTCTTGCTTCTTGTACATATATTATATTATCCGTATTTTCCTACAGGCTACACATTTCCTGTGAATTTTGAACATGGGGTACCATTTTACATTTTCGAACACTTAGTCTCTTGTCTTTTGTCTTAATTTTCCATAAATCTTGCTTCAATTATCAATCACTATGGCAGGACTTCTTGCTCGTGTCCATCTGCATCAAAGCCAAATCCAGAAGCAGATCCAGATCATTCTCTCTCATTCTTCTGTGTATTATTCTTATCACAAGTGTGGATGCATCAGCTGTTAAGCCGTACATCATAATACAGTAACATTAGTTTCGTATACGTATGTACTTCAGTCGTGCGTAATAGGTGGAACATTGTGGACCTCCTGGCTACTTGCTTCCGTTGTGCCATAACAAGAGCCAGGTTTGTCGGGTCGTTGAACTTTAAACCGGCCCGAACTTAAACTCCAGAGCTTCGAAGGATTCCAGTGACGGATAACCAGTCTCGTGTTCAAAGCACGCATTCATTATTTTTGTTCTTTGTGGTCAGTCTTTGCGACATACGATCATCACCTACACTACTTGTGGATAAGTACAGGTGTTCGGAAGCAAATGTGATATATTCCATACTGACGCAGTATTGTCCAAATCAGCAAGGAAATGTAGCTAGACACTATAAGTAAGTAGGACGGCATGTGATTTTCTCGGATCATGACATCCTTCTCTGTTAAGCACACTCTCTTCCAAATGCACCTGCCTCTGTCCGGATTGCGTTACATTCATTGGTCACACGCTCCTGCTACGTTTGCACTTTGTCGATGGAATGGGCATACACCGATCACCTTAAATGTCCCCACAGCCAGAAATCCGGCACATTCGTCTCCGGTGAATGATGGGGACATGATACCGGACCTACTCGGTGAAGGTATCGCCTAAGAATCGACGCGGTATGGTGCCCCGCTGTACACAGTTCTGCAATAGGACTGGTAATCGGTAATACAAAGCACTTGTTAACTTGTTTGGATAAGTGTCTCGGTCAATGAGTCTGACACCTGCAACTGCTGCGCATTAACTGATACTGAAACAATCATGACCCCGCAAAGCCACGTTTGCAGCAGGAATGGCATCAGCCGTAATTTACTGTGCCATCACATGAGAATACCGCCTTACTTGTAAATATAACGGAGACTGTGAGCTGGGGATATTCAATATGTTCTTGTTTCGGAACACGTCATTATTTTCTTCTTTCAGTTTTGAATAATACTACATCTTGCAAGAAAATCTGAAACTTTTTAAAATAGCATGCATCAGTTAACGCCTACATAGGCCCGATGGTATATGATTGCAGGTTGAGTCAGCTTCCGAACTGTCTGCAGAAGACTCTTTTACAGATTTTCTTTCTGCTGAAACGTCCAAATGAGTGATCATAAAACTTGTTCCACAGATCTACAACAGACCGACGTTGTCAGTAGCGCCGTATTATCATGTGAATTTGCCCGGCGACTTCTCCTGAAAGCTGGATTGACCTACGCTTCTATTCCCATTGCTTGGTACCGTCAGTTGCTCCAGCTGCCTAGTTGCTCCAACAACCTATAATAAAGTGGTAATCGAACGGGTGCAAATTCTTTGAGTGACCTCTGTAGAATGTCCCAGCTTCTCATCCGATCTTGATATGTTTCCTCTGGAAAGGGATTTCAGTTGGTTTCCTATATCCTGAATACTTGTCTCAAAACTAACACTTCCACGTTTGTGCAATAACTGAGAGTAGCATCCGAATTTCGATCTGTTGTGATTTTCGGAAAATCGAATTCAGCAATATGGGCTTCTCTTATCGTCTTGCATTTCTGTGCCAGTATGGCGCACGAAGTGACTGATATTCCGGTCATTTAAGCGGATTTGCAATCAACTTACTCATCTTCAGTGGAGTACAACTTGCAGTACTCACAGTATGAGCTCGTGGAGTTCCACCAAACTGCCAATGAGAGCAACGTATACTGTTTGTGTTAGTTCATGCGAAACTGTTTCCGCAAGTCCACAGTGCAGATACAGTAATCGAGAATCCACGTTGCTAAATTTTAACTCCATCTCATGTGTGTACACGTCTCTGCAAACAGCATTAAACATACATCCCAAGCAAATAAATCAGTTAAATGTCTCATCCGGATCTCTCCCACCTAACGCCATCATAGGTAAGTTCTTCGCCTTATGTTCTATCCAAATAGATCGCCTTATGTAATTAAATGAACAGTTTTCTCTGGATCTACGAACCAACTTGCCTTATTACCGTAAGTGATTGTGTTCATTCCACAAGAAGATGGAAAAGAATGCAAATACGTTGTCAGATGCATGTGAGAAGAATGTTATGAATAAGTAAATTAAAAAAAAAACACAGTTGTTGTATCATCATCACTACTCCATGAGAGTATCGGTAGTTTGTTTTCCACTACTTACGACCATACGTAGTGGGTGATAAAAGTGAAATAGTCCGTAGTAAGAACGTTCATACTGGCTGCGAACTCGGCTTAGCATTATCATTCACGTGAAGTATTTCGGAACATTTTATAGTGGTTTACAGGTTCAGGAAAATATGTCACATGTTTTTTTAGGCGTTGAAAGTCAAGACCTTGCAACATATGTGGCCGATCTACATCGTCGTCGGCTCTATGTGATGATTCTCCCCCCTTTTACAGCATTTTATCACTAACACCCAAACTTACTGATGTGAAACAGTTGGATCAGTACCAAACGTTGTGTGTCGATAGAGTATCAACCTGTTATTCTCGATGGTATTAATGAGAGAAAAGGAAAATAAATAAATTATGTTCGTTGCACCCCCTACTCTTTCCTTGGTTCCTGGAGTGTAGTAACCGGATATGGTGGCCAGCAAAAATAACATTGCTACAAACTCCGAAACGTCCTTTTACAAATCAGAAATATGTTATCCCTTATAACAATTTCACGCGCAAACTGCATTTAAAAAAATCGCCATCATTGGGCTTAGAACTCGGGATGTTTAATACGAGGAGCTAACGCCTTACCCATTCACATACCACAGCTCTCTGTGACGTTTTATCACATATACGCTTCTTCTACACTCCATTGAGCTGGTGTTACTTTTAATTATCGTTTATCAATGTTCTATTGGACGACAGAACCCAGCACGAACTAAATAGGTGTTTTTGTTGGTACTCTATTGACACACAACGTGTGGTACCGATCTGAGTGTCTGATATCTGGAGGTTTGGGTGTAAGTATGAGCAATAACGACACAATTTAGATTTTCTAACTTTTATTTGCGTGTTTCCGAGTTTACAATCTTCAGTGTTCTAATTTGGATGCAGTGATATATTAATAACAAGAAAGGCGTAACTGAAATATAATTATGTAAACGTGCTTAAGTGCGATGTGCATATAAATTACAAGTTCTATGATTACACAAAAAGAACTGAAGGACTACAGAATTTCCTCATTCTGCAACGGGAACAAATTGAGAACTGGTGTTACACGGATAAGGACATACAGTAACCGCAACTAGAACTTATTTTTCGAGTCTCAAATGTTTGATCACGATGGATTCATAATTGAATTATTCAGTCAAAGAAACTGATTAGGGTTACTGCTGCTAGGGTACGTCTAGTACCTCAGGGAGACAACATGAACTCAGGAACGTAGGATGGATATCAATGATAACCTTGGCAGTTTTACCCTATGAGGCATTACCTTTATTCTATACTTTTCAACACTAAATAAAACAATGAATGTTTTTAGTAGGCTGAAGGAAGGAATTAAGATTATTCAAACTTGATTAATCTATAGCCAAGCTATCGATTAAGGACTCAAAAAGTTGCCAACTGATTAAAGGAATTCCTAGAACCGCGTTCAAACTTTATCCTACTTTGTGATGTACTAGATACGCAGAAACGAAAATTTACTTTTCACGTCTCGTCGACGTTCGGATCGGACAAAGGTAAGGTGTACCAACAAACGGATCATAACGTTTTCAGGTGAATCATTCCGGCACCTGCTTGAAGTGGACTGAGAAAATGAATAAAATTCAGCTGAAAACGATGAATGAGGATCTCAGCAGCCCGAGATGTATGAAACTCCAGCGCTTTAACCACTTCACCAACACGGCCTTCTCTTCTTTCTCGGCCATAACTCATAGAATAGTTTGTATCTCATTAAGACATCAGATGTGGGCTGCTAGGCGCTGCTATGCATTAGATAAATTTGATGCACTAGTTTCCTTGCCCCCTTGGGGTCGTTAATCTAACGACATTCTTGTTAGTCCTCTCATATTAGCTCTCAAGTCGACTTTAATCAACTGGGGAACAGAGGAAGTAAAGTATGGAGATATATGAAGAAGGCACATAGAGACAGACACACACACAGAGCCTTTGTTTCATTTTTATTGATTTTATTATTACTACATTATTTCGCTTGGGTTTACTGAGCCATACTGCAAACTGCGTGGTACAAATGTCAACTCATATATGCAGAGAAAACATAGTATAAGTAATGTATACAATGGTATTAAATTAATTTGCTGTTTCACATATGTTCTGTATCTCTAAGTAGCTCTAAGTAGAGCTAAGGAATCTTCACACATCAAATGTAGTCAGAAACATGTAGTAGTATTCAAGATAGAATGAAATGCATAGACACAGAGATTAGTAACAGTATTCACTTATAAATAACCAACCATATTTCGTACAACCACACTATTATTTCGTCTAAAGCAAATAAGGGATTTCTTGAATGACGCCGCAGGTTGGCTGCTGCATTATAAAATCAACTTCATTCAGTATTAAGGCGATCCAGCTGTTCCCCATCGTTATCAGAACCCCTGTTGCTGAGTCCTGTTGAAAACTGATGCCAAGGTTGCAGGTCTTCGTAATATACATGCCTCTGAGGAGGCTTTCGATTCTGATTATTCTGGGAAAGCCTAAAATTTCGGACAGGAGCTTTATTTATTCTCCTCGGTTCTGAGCTTGGGTTTTGCGAACTAAAAGTTTGTTTAAATGTTCTGGGACCGAATAAGACTGAAATAACAAATTTTAAAAAATTCTTATGAATCATAAAAGTATTAGGGCAAGTAGACTCATATATGCTACATCATTCATCAAACTCGTTTTACATCCTAATAATGACACATTTTCACGGATTATCTTTAGATATTTTATTTGTAATCTGACATCTCAAATATATAAACATTTTTACGTAAGTACCGCAAAACGTTAGTCAATTATTATGTCATAAAATACTATCAGAAGATTGTAAACTTCAGTGCCTTCAGAAAGTATGTTCCACGTTGTTATGTCACACCAAGTACACTAATGTCCGTTAAAATTGCTACACAATGAGGATGACGTGCTACAGACGCGACGTTTAACCGACTGGAAGACGATGCTGTGATATGCAAATGATTAGCTTTTCAGAGCATTCACACAAGGTTGGCGCTGGTGGTTACACCTACATCGTGCTGACATGAGGAAAGTGTGCAACCGATTTCTATACACAAACAACAGTCGACCGGCGTTGACTGGTGAAACGTTGTTGTGATGCCTCGTGTAAGCAGGAGGAATGCGTACCATCACGTTTCCGACTTTGATAAAAGTCGGATTGTAGCCTATCGCGATTGTGGTTTATCGTATCGCGACATTGCTCCTGGCGATGGTCTAGATCCAATGACTGTTAGCAGAATATGGAATCGGTGGGTTCAGGAGAATAATACGAAACGCCGTGCTGGATCCCAACGGCATCTTATCCGCATGGCTGTAACGGATCGTGCAGCCACGTCTCGATCCCTGAGTCAACAGATGGGGACGTCTGCAAGACAACAACCATCTGCACGAACAGTTCGACGACGTTTGCAGCAGCACGGACTATCAGCTCGGAGACCATGCCTGCAGTTACCCTCGACGCTGCATCACAGACAGGAGCGCCTACAATGGTGTACTCAACGACGAACCTGGGTGCACGATTGGCAAAACGTCATTTTTTCGGATGAATCCAGGTTCTGTTTACAGCATCATGATGGTGGCATCCGTGTTTGGCGATATTGCGGTGTTCAAGCACTATGGGACATCTGAGGTCATCAGTCCCCTAGAACTTAGAACTACTTAAACCTAACTAACCTAAGGACATCACACACATCCATGTCCGAGGCAAGATTCGAACCTGCGACCGTAGCCGTCACGCGGTTCCAGACTGAAGCGTCTAGAACCGCTCGGCCACATCGGCCGGCCATTGCGGTGTACGTACATTGAAAGCGTGTAAATGTCATCGCTATACTGGCGTAGCACCCGGCGTAATGGTATGGGGTGCCATTAGTTACACGTCTCGGTAACCTCTTGTTCGCATTGACAGCACTTTGAAGAGTGGACGTTACATTTCAGATGTGCTACGACCCGTGGCTCTACCCTCCTTTCGATCCACGCGAAACCCTACATTTCAGCAGGATAATGCACAACCGCATGTTGCAGGTCCTGTACGGGCCTTTCTGGATACAGAAAATTTTCGACTGCTGCCCTGGCCAGTACGTTCTTCAGATCTCACACCAATTGAAAAGGTCTGGAAAATGGTGTCCGAGCAACTGGCTTGTCACAAAACGCCAGTCAATACTCTTGATGAACTGTGGTATCGTGTTGAAGCTGAAGGGGCAGCTGTACTTGTACACGCCATCTAAGCTCTGTTTGACTCAATGGCTAAGTGCATCAAGGCCGTTATTAAGGCTGGAGGTGGTTCTTTTGGGTACTGATTTCTCAGGACCAATGCACCCAAATTGAGTGAAAATGTAATCACATGTCAGCTCCCTTATAATATATTTGTCCAATGAATACCCGTTTATCATTTGCATTTCTTATTGGTGTTGCAATCTTAATGGCCAGTAGTGTATATTATGATTGCTGCATTAAACGTCAAACAAACACAGATAGATGACAATGTTTTGCAACACAGTCATGAAAGCTCTGTAAGCAAGACTCGAAATGTATTAACATTCCCTCATTTTCTCGACTATAGAAACCCGCTCCTGGCCACGCAGCTATTGTAGAACAGCTGTGTAAATGTCTTCATCGTCGGAAAATTTGTAACTGGTGTGAATCAGTTCCTGGATACCTTCACATTGTCGTCTATGGTAGACGTACAAATCGATGGCCTTCATTGGCGATCAGCATGGCAGTCATCTGTCCGGATTTGGTCAAACTGATGGTAGAATTTCACTGCTGCTGAAAGGAATACTGAATGTAGTCCACATAGCGTCAGAATTCACGGCTAACCTGTACGTCACGCGTTATGTCCACAATGATCGTTCTATCCCGCGTAATTCAAAGTTGGAGTACGTGTCCAGCTGTCGCGTGATTTCACTCTCACTTGTTATCTGTATCACTGGAGAACTGTGTCTGCAAGATACCCAGAGCATGTACTGTCTTCTGACAACACGTCACACTTGTTGCTCAAGCATGGGCCGACATGTGTCACTTCCTTTTGCAAGTCCCTATGTATATGGTCCTTTATACTGTTTTTTCTGTTTACTATCTCTCTGTCTCTTCGTGTCATCCTAAGACCACAGGCGTCATACAGGATCTGGGTATGGTCGGGCATGGGGTCAGCACACCCCCCTCCCGGCCGTGTGTCAGTTTGCAAGATCGGAGCCGCAACTTCTCAAACAAGTAGCTCTTCAGTTTGCCTCACAAGGGCTGAGTGCACCCCGCTTGCCAACAGCGCACGGCAGACCGCATGGTCGCCCATACAAGTGCTAGCCCAGCCCGACAGTGCTTGACTTCGTCGATCTGACGGGAACCGGTCTCTTCATTGTGGCAAGGTCGTTGACAATGTTTGTTATGGAACTGAAAAAGTAGTTCCTTCTTGCTCTTTCTCTGTAACGAAAACGTATTTTGCATTTCGTGCACTACACAAATGTGATATGAAGAACATCCTTACACCAGAGTTTAAAACTCTCTAGTATGCAGATGATTTATGCCTTTTCTACACTTAAAGGCCAAATCTCTATGCCTGACTTCAGACAGGTATCCTTAAAACCAGGCAACGCAATCACAATCATCCTTTACAAGTTTTATTCGACATCTTAGGTAGATGTACTTTAGGAAACATCCTTTATGTTGCGTTGGCATAGGCTTTGGTGTTCTGTTGCGTTATCTCATTGGAAATGCGTAATCTTTGTCGTCATATTCCGCCTTCTCTTCTTCGCTCTCTTCTACGTCTAGTATTCTCTGCTGTGAATGTGCCGAATGGAGACACGGCGCTACACCTATAAACAGCATCGCTGTGTTGTTTTGAGGAAATAAATGACCTCTTTCTCTATAACGCAGGGTATATTAACAGTTTGAAGCATTTTCTACTGTCAAACCAGTCCAAAAGTCCAGAAATTACCTCTGTTTTTTAAAACAAGGCTAACGCTGCGATAAACATGTTTCTTCAGTCAAACTACTGGGAGCTTGCAGAAACGAAAGTACGTGATGGACAGAAAGCACGTGGTGCCACAATCGAGGACAGCGAATTTACTTACTTTTCTGCGCTAGAAGAAAATAAAATTAGTATGTAGCGTAAACGCATCAGAAGGAGTGGGGAAGATATTTGAGGATCCCTATGATATAACAAAACACGAGCACTTGTTGGAATGGGAATCATCAGTTTCACAAGGTTTTGCACCAAAGAGTTTTGATGTATTTCCAAGTACTTGTAGGTAAACGTATGGTTACTGGCGTCTCCTTCTTTGTTGTGTGTTCTGACACTTGCAGAAACGGATATCCCTGACATCTACCAAATGTAAGTGGTTAGGATGAACACATGGTTCATACGAATAAGTACCAAGATAGTTTTCAGCTTCCTGCTAGGCTGAAAGTCTCGAAGACAGAAGAAGCTTCTAATTACTGACTGGATCGCAGTGTCGCCCACAGCTGGAAATCTGAGGATGGTAGGACGACGTTCGACGCACATCCAGAACCACTGGAATTCTTCGACAGCTTTCCGACTAAGTCTCCTAAGCCAGCCATACATGATCTGGGGGCCTATTGGAATGAAATTCTCGTGCCTTTTCGTTCATTTCTCAATGCTTATCGTAAAATTTCAAATACCTGAATATTCATCTTACTGTTACACCGTAATCTGAATAGAATGGAACACGCCTTTTGACTGCTAGACTACAGCAGCTTCTGGAGCCTCACATAAATACGTAATGTCAGAGCCTTTCTAATCGCTACCGCTTCTGCAGTAAAATATGAACAAGGTGGCGGCAGACGAAGTTCTTAGGAATACTTCAGCTGCGGGAGAAGTAATACGCATCTTTGTGCTGAAGTCTCTTGAAATTAAAAGCAATCAATATCAAAGTGAACAAAGTGTGTCAGTGGAGTTTAAAGTAGGCAATGGAACTGGAACTCATTGTGCCAAAGCAATGTTTCATCGTACTGAAACTAGTGACTGTCGAGATTTTACATCTGATACCGGAATGGATTTCTAAGTTGGTCTATGGATGTATCTGTTTGAACCTCACTGTAGATACTGTGCACTGAGTCTAATGCTTTCACTAGCAGAGGGCAAACACTCCACACTGAAATACAGACCCTGTGTGTGGAAGATACCCTCATTTGTCGCAGGAGCATGATTAATATGTATTGGGCTGCTGCCCTACTTGGTTTTTAAAATATCTTTCGAAGTACTGACGTCGACATGGAGTAGAGCTTCAACAACTTCTCCCAGCAAGACATTCTTGTAAGTTGGTCGCATTTCTCCAAGGCCCATAAGCCTGCACCCGAATTCTACTAACAATAAGCCAAACTGATGAAGTGCACCTTTTCAACGGTATGGTACAACGATCATTCTAATCGATGATGCAGCGGACGAAGACAGACAGTGGTCACACCGCCAAGTCCCATCTGCAGGTCTCATTGCGTTAATGCTGCTTCTTTTCGTGGTTAGATAGTGGGCTGGTGACAACTGTAGAAAACTTCGTAGTCAAACTGTTAGGTTCTTGGCACTCATACAGTCACTGAAGGTGTAAATGGCTCTGCCTGACATTAGGCATAGAGATATGGTCTTTAAGTGTAGAAAAAAAGCGATAAATCATTTGCATACTGGAGAGATATAACCTCTTTTGTAATGGTGTTCTTCATATCTCGGGTGTATATTAAAAACAGACTAGTGCACTGATCTGAGCGTTTAGGGAGTCCTCTTAAGTTAGTGTGAGTGATTTTTTTTATTCTTACGCACTTGGTACTACACTTTGGAAAGATCTGAACACGAAACAAAATAAGTCTTTCAAGAACTCTTTTCGTAAACGCCGGCAAGCCGACAACGGGATAAGTATGTAGGAAGTTGGACTTCCAGGCATCGATTTAGATTAGGGAACTGGAACCGTAATTTGAAGTGTTCAGGGAGGTAGCAGACTCTAATTCAGATGTCGATAAGGTTCGTAGAAAAGTCGTGAATGGACGATTTGTCACGAGAGAGAGCACGGGACAGTGAGCATAGTACATGCGAAGACTGCCGGGGGGGGGGGGGGGGGTGGAGGGGGCGGGGGGCAGATTTATCATTTATCCAGTTATGAGGTTTTCACAATTTTTAAAACATGTTAGTTCGAGCATTTACATCCCAGTTTCACGGGTAATCTTCCACAGATGAGAAGATTTTACCCTTCTTGCGTTCTAGACGACTTTCGGCAGTCACTGGTGAGTATTCTGTATTCCACCGTACCACGGAGTTCTTAACATGTAACTATGTTCAATGTCGCTTTTGATACTAGAAGTCTTTCGCTTTTAATACTCTAAAGAATGTGTAGTAAGATACTTACACTGAGCCGTTCTCTGGTAAACTTACTTCAGCAACTCTATTATTGTTTTTGAAAGAGTGCCAGTTTTTGTTATTTATGTTCCAATGACATTTAGGAAAGAATTCCACGTCTCTTGTTGTCGCTTCCATTGTCCAAATAACAGGAAAAGTTACCTTATCCTGATTTTTGATGAAATATCGACCGAGTACAAATATTCACTTTTGGTGGCAAGAATTACGTGAGCCACTATTGTGGCGAGAGACTCCACGACAGGAGAGCCGTCTTTGAGGACTATGTGGTGACTGTCTTCCATTACATTAGGTGAGCTCTGTCCCTTGTACACGATTTTCCCTAAATATAGGTGTGAGCGCTGAAATTCCCGCAGAGCATCAGCGGTTGCTCAAGTTGGAGCACCAGTACTTTCCACTCTTACTTCACCTATCTCAGTTCTCGGGTATTAAAAACCGGCTGACGGGGAGGATAATACAGAACGTAATTTAATTCGTGCTACCGATATCTGCAGTCCTGCGGTAGGGTAACTAATGTGTGTATCCGAGAAAGTAATTGCTGCCGCAGCAGGACAGCGGCACCCCCTTTAGAGTCGAGTCTGCCTGACCTAATAACAAAGTACCTTTTACAGGTGATATGCCTATCTAGTTTGGATCACGTATCGGAAATCGAAGCAGCACACACATTTTTTAGATGGATTTCTTGTAGTAGGCTCTCTCTGTTGTCTACGGCTGACCGAATATGCCACTAAAGGACCATGGAAACTATAATTGGGAATAATGCTTAGAGTTAAAATTCTTACGTCTCTTGTGTCTAACTCTGGTCGGATAAGGAAATATACCTCACTTGTTAATATGACACTCCAGATATTATTCTCGGGGTTAACTGCAGCTGCCATTCGTCGTGGGCGTCCTGAACACTGACACTGTGTTACGGCTTGGTAATATGGATTTCCAGTTCGCCTGGGATAAATGAAGCAGGGGGATACCGAGTGAGCCTCCATTGTATCTCATAAGTCCTGACTTGATGTAACATAAAACTTATTCGAAAACATATGCATCCCCGCACTGTTCGATATTGCACTTCACCACAGTCTCATTGAACGTGAAGCATTGATGGAAGTACATAATTCATTTTTTCTCAACGTTTGGAATAAATACGTCTATTAACGCAGATTTTAGAGTTTCAAGAGATTATTCCAACAAACTGAGGTAAAGGTCTAATCCTTGTCAGAGCCAGTCCACAAAAAATACCTCAACTTTCTGATCGCTATGTAATCCACGTTTGAGGCATTGTCATGGTTGTCTTAATGTATAGGCACTGGTTTACGCGTATAGTGATTTTGTTTTGGCTTCTCAGGTGCTACGCAGTATATTGTGCTGTTCGTGTCTTACCTGCAGGAAGAAAACGAAGGAGACGCAGAAAACAAAGGAAGCGACACCATATATGGAGCGCTACACAAGTAGAAAAGAGTGGAAGAAAGACCTTGATGCTGGAATAATGGATCTGAACACGGTGAGCAACACCAAGACGTATCAAAAACGGCACAGTGATGTTAAAGCATTGCTGAAATTAGTAACAATGCTTACTCTAGTAGCAGAATCTGTTTTTTTAACTTCCCAGTTTTTTTAATATTCCAACTATTTGTTTTAGTTTTCTGATTTATATTAAATGTTAAATTCGACTGTAGAAACATATACTCATCTTCTCGGTCTACATCTGATTCTGGAGAACTGTTGTTAGACTTTATTTGATATCTTCACGCTCTCAACGTTAATATAAAATCGATGAGATGGCTGTCATTATCACATTGACTTTCCAGGTGCAGCTTTTATTTTATGCACTTCAAAGGTTATGATTGTTGTATAATGCTACGTTCATCTGAACTCTCAAGGAGACGCTCTCCTTTATCGTTGGTGGTTCACTGTCCAAATCCTTTTGCCCTCAGCCATCCACGATAACTTCCCATGAAGAGTTTCAGGTCTCACCTTAAGATAATTTTACGTCTTTATGAAGCAACTATACTTTAATAGCTAATGAACATATATTTAAACGGGAAGCGTAGTATTATTTAGTCGAAATATTTGTCTTATAACACGACAAATACTAACAATCATAAATCCGTATAAATCAAATAGTGGGTCTATCATTAATAATTGCAAATGATATAATGTCTGTTTGCTTTCATTATGATAATACTGCTACAGCAGTATTATCATAAACATACGTTTTAAACGGATTTTGTTTTGAATATATTTGGCTTCAATTGCCCATGAACTTTGCTACATACAGGCTTTACACGTACAGTGATCAGACAGAGCATATGACGACCTACCTAATAGCCGGTATGACTGCCTTTGGCACGGATAACAGTGCTGTCACGTCGTGGCAAGGAAGCGGTGACACCTTTATAGGTCGTTGGAGGGAGTTGGCACCACATCTGCACACACAGGTCACCGGATTCCCGTAAATTCCGGGAAGGGGAGCGATGAGCTCTGAGCCACCGTGTCACATCCCACGTGTGTTCGGTAGAGTATAGATCTGGCGGGTTGAGTTGTTTGTCAAACCACTCCATCACCCGGCTGGTCTTGTGACATGGTACATTACCTTTCTGAAAATCCCACAGCTGCCAGGAAACGTAATCGTCATAATGGGATGTACATGATCAGCAAACAGTTCATTTTGAAGAACGTATTGGGATTCATCGGACCATGAAACGTTCTGCCACTGTGCCGACTAATGTGTCGATGGCCACGTGCCCATTTGAGTCGTAGCTGCCGACGTCAGATGCTGACGTTGACACACGCATGCGTCGACGGTTGTGGAGGCCATTCGTTAGGATTGCTCGGTGCTCTATGTACTCAGATACGCTTGTACTCTGCGCAGCCTTAAGTCTCATCTTAGCTTCGCCACAGTTCGCCACCTCTGCACTCTGACTTCTGAAATGAGCTGTTGCCGCCCGACCTCGCGAGGTGAGGACATAGTTTTACCTTAGTTTCGCTGCATCTTGAAGTCATTCACCACAGCACTTCTCGAAAACTCGATAAGTCGTGCAGTTCCCTACACGGTCATGCCGAGCCTCTGGGCCATCACAATCTGTCCTCAGCCCAACGGAGATAGATCGCGCGCCTTCCCTATTCTACAAACGAACAACATTGTCACTGACAGTACATGCACCAGCGTGTGTCAGACTAGCAGCCATTCCTTGCCGTGTGACGCCGCTATTGGTTGGATGTGTTTATACACGGTGTCCAGAAAAGGGCTCCCTAATTTCAAAATTAAATATCACGAAATCAAAGATCGATAGAGGAACGCAGTAAACGGTATGTTTATTGTGAAAGCTGAAAGAAGTTTATACAGCAGTTTTAAATGATAGTTACAAAAGCTGCTAACAGATGACGACGTACGCTGTACAGCATACATAAGTGAAATAATCGTATGAAAACAATGTTTGCAAACAAACACATCATCATGTTTTCAAACTGTTCACCCTTGGCATTACAGAGGTACCGCAAACGAAGAATGAAATTCCCAATCACATGTCGTAGTGTCTCAACCGAAATGGATTCACATGCCACAGAGATCGCCGATTCAAGTTCTTCCAGCGTGGTGGGATGCTTCGGGTAGACCATGTCTTTCACTGTGCCCTACAAAAAAAAAGTCATAAGGAGTCAAATTAAGCGAATATGGAGGCCAATCCATGCCTGCACCAGTAAATTTGCGATATTCCAAAGCAATGACTCGATTCCCGAAGTATTCCTCAAGAAAGCGAAACACTTGTTCGGTCCGATGTGGTCGGGCTCCATTCAGTACCTGATCGATCCTCTAACGCTTGCTGTGTGGCGACAAATTGTTCCGAAATTGCAACATAACGTGCACCAGTGACCGTTTCTCGAATGAAAAAAGGGCCAATACTGCCTCTGCTGCATACTGCAGCCCACACAGTAACTTTAGGAGAATACAGAGGTTTCGCTTCACACCAATATGGCTTTTCGGAACCCCAAAATCGCCAGTTCTGCTTATTCACGTATCCATTCAGGTGGAAGTGTCCTTCATCTGTAAACCAGATGAAGCCAACATCAAATCTTTCACTATCAATCATTGCGAGCATCTGATTAGCAAAGGCAACCCTTTGTTGCACAGCTCGTACGGGTGTGGCCTGGTGCGTTTCAATTTTGAATGGAAACATATGTAGGCTCTTTATCAGTATTTTCTGCGTGCTGGAACGCTTCAAACCAGTCTCAGATGCATTTCTATGGACGGATGACATTGGATTTCGCTGAATAATTCCAGAAACTGTGGCGATATTTTCAGGCGTAGCTGCAGTTTGCTTGAGGTCAACATGCCCCACTAGATCATCAGTTACGCTGCCTGTTCGTTGAAATTTTGCGAAGAGCGTACGAATGGTTTTCGCATCGGGTCCGTTTGGAACATTAAATCGTGTTTGAAAAGTTCTCCTTGTTGCCGCAGGACTCTCTTATAACCTGTGGTACTCTAGCACCAGAAAAAACGCGTTGTTCAATGGAGTACATGGTTTTAATCTCTTCCTTCGGTACGCTAACCTCCTTTTACGTTTCAATAGTGGAACTGATCGCTCTAGGCATTACGTATGGCGATTACAGCGCCATCTGTTAGCAGCTTTTGTAACTATTATTTCAAACTTATGTATAAACGTCTTACAGCTTTCACAATAAACATACCGTTTACTGCATTCCTCTATCGATCTTTGTTTTCGAGATATTTAATTTTGAAATTAGGGAGTCCTTTTCTGGACATCCTGTATATACAGTATGTCTGTGGTCATAATGTTCTTTCTGGTCAGTGTATATGACTTCTGCTGTGGTAATAACTAAATATAAAACCGTCACCTACGCAATACCATAACTCCATGATATTTTCACGTCGTCAGACTCTCTGCTTTTTCATATTGCTTCCTTCGGTAATATTCTCATGACTGTGTACCTGTTATACCCATCATAGGTTATTGTCCGCTTATTTTATTGTATTATTTACATAGACCCACACCTGTCCACTCCATATGCCATTTAAAGATTGAACTACACAATTTTGTTTTCGCAAGAATGGTGTTGTAACTCATCACAATTTCTGGTCACTCTGCGCCACGAAAATCTATTATAACCTTTTCGTTCTATGTCCACCCGTTTATCTACTTTCATTGCTCTCTTAAAATTAACTGTTAAAGAACAACATATTTGATCTGTGCGAATTATGATTTGCTTATCTTAGTGAGATGTTAGTTCAGTTTTGAGAGCCAGTTGCCGTTTCTTATATATTTATTGGCTGGGTACACGGAAGCGCCCGGGTATTTATTTCTTCCAATTTAATATTAGAAAGGAAGAAATACACACGTTTTCTGCCTCCTCTCTTCCATCTGCTAAGTCACACACTCTCACTCTCCAGCTGACCACTAGGTCCCCAACTCCCTCATGCACACTTCCCAAACGCCCCTTCCCTCTGGCTGTCTACTTCTGCCACTTCTGTCTACCCATCTCCTCTTTCCACCTCCCTCTGCCCATCTACTAGCCCGGTCTTGCTCCGTTCACTTCCTCCTCCCCTTTCTCTCTGTTCACCTTTTTCTCACAATATCTCCTGTCGAATGCGCCTGTCTCTCTTCTCTCACTTCCATCTCTTCTTCCCCTCACCCTGTCCATCTCCTCTGTCACGTCTCTATGTCCGTCTCTTTCTTTCCCTCTCCGACTGTCTATCTCCTCGTCGCTCCTCTCTCTTATACCCCCTGGGACACATTCTGAGATACACAGAAGAACAGCAGTGTAACCCATAACACGTGAATAAGCATACTCCATGCTTTCAGAATTTGATCTGATAATGACACCACTCAGAGTCTTGCAAATTTCTCTCGTTGGCGACTCCAGGAATGAAGAAAGGAAATTAGTTTGCCGTTTCTACGTTCTCGCTGTCCCCACAGCATCAAGTTTTAATTTATTACTTCTGTACTACTGTGTACGAGACACCTCTTTGCAGGCTGTATTCACAATACCATAGAGTCTACCATCGTTGTACCACATATAACTCAGGAGGCATGATATCAAAGACTAAGAAGCGTGAAATACAGACACATAATGCATGAATTATTAATCTATTGGTTTTTTACTATCAACTGCATTCGTAACACTTGTCACAGACGTGTCCACAAATCCCGTAGAGCGTACTTAGAAAATTATTTATTTGTACGTCATATATAATTCAGGAGATTTGATGTCATAAATAGTGAGCTGTGTGGAAATGAATGTGCAGGGCGAACTTCGTTAGAGATACAGGTAAAATATATCTACAAACACACATTAAATACAGAGTCCGCAAGAAAAAATTCATACAAACTTTGAGGAGTATTACTCGTGTGTTATTTTACATTTAATAGTTATCACACATGTTTTTTAACCTACAGTTTCGCACATTGTTACTTTAATTGTTCAAATTGTTACCGTTGGCGGCCATACGCATAACAGAACGACGAGCGGTCGCCGCAACTATGTCAGTCAGTGTTACAGTGGAGATCGCTGCACACGTCGCTGTAATGTCCTGGCGAAGTTCCTCCAGCGTGCGTGGCTAACGTCGATAGACGTTATCTTTCACAGTTCCCCACAAGGAAAAGTCCGTAGGTGTTACACCTGACGACCGAGTAGGGAACTCAGTGGGCTCTCTTCGTCTAATCCAATGCCCGGAAAATTATCATCCAGGAAAGCTAGTGTGCCTAGGTGGTAGTGTGGTGGGGCCCCGTCCTGTTGGTAGAAGACCTCTTCGTCAGCTCCATAAAGAGCACATATACCTGGCAAAATTTATGTGTGTAAAAGTTGCAGGTGCATTTCTCCAGTGACAGTAACATCAAAGAAAGATAGTTCTCTAAGCCCCTGGCTTATTGTCCACACCACAAATGGACCCCTGGTAGATTGAGCGCTATATGCACTTAACATGCGGATTTTCCGGTGTCCAGCACACACTGTCACGGAGATTCACAGTTCCATTAAGTTTAAATTGCGTCTCCTCACTCCACACTAACTTCGTCACAAATTGTTCGTCATCTGTTACCATTTGCTGATACCATTCGAAAAATTGCATTCTGCGATCAGGATCGTCATCATAAACCGCGTTCAGTAATCGTGGAATGTAAACTTTCAACTTTGCAGCTTTCAGGATTCTTCGTACACTTGTACTGCTAACCCTCACTTCACGTGCACATCGCGTAGTAGGCTTCCGAGTAGAACTTACAAAATAATTTCCAACACGAGTGCCGGCGATGCAGGACTTGTATCTGTCCGCTGTCTTCTTGATCTTCCTTTATGAATATCAGAAATCGTTCCCTGCAATTCAAACTTGTCAACGATGCATTTAAATTTTAGGCGGGTTGGCGGTTCCCTTTTCCAACTGCCGCCTGCACTGACGTTACACTTCAACGGCATTATCAACCCTGAAAAATCACTTCACTATACATTTTCGTTGCTAGAATGTCAAGCTTGCTCCGGCCATCTTGTTTTCTCAATTCCAAAATAAAAGTACTAACACCTGTTGAGCCAAAGATCCTACTACAACAAACACGTAACTCAAATCGAACGACATTATCGATATCTCGATAGAGCCTGACAAATAGTGTATACATTTTTCTGGCGGACTCCGTATTTTAAATAAAAGTGAAGCATAGTTGTTATGTCCATACACTGTCAAAGACACTGCAAAAATCTCATCCTATATGTTTAAGATATTTGGTACACATATTCGTTACGATCTGGGAAAAACATATTATGAGATGAGAATCACAAGCCTCCTATATTTGTGGGAGTGATAACATGGACAGACAAAGGGAAAGGAGGATGTGGATATACAGTGAGGGAAAAGGAGGAGATCGAAACATATAGTGAGAGGAGGTGACAGACAAAGAGTGGTAGAGAACGAAATGGACAGAGAGAAGGAAGAGGAGGAGATGGACAGCGAAAAGAGAGAGGAAGAGAATGACTTTGAGAGGGAGAGAAGAGAAGGGCGGAGACAGGGGAGAAGAAGATGGACAGAGAGAGGGGGAGCCAGAAATGGATTGAACAGGGGAAGAGAAGGAGACGGTCAAACAGGAGTTAGGGAAGGATGGGAAGAAAGAGTAAGAAGGAGGGGGTAGAGGGGGAAGGCAAGAGATCGATACAAGGGAAAGGAGTGCATAGATAGAGAGGGAGCACAGAGAAAGGATGAGCAGATGGAAGGAGAGAACGGTTCAAATGGCTCTGAGCACTGTGGGACTTCACATCTGAGGTCATCAGTCCCCTAAACTTAGAACAACCTAAACCTAACTAACCTAGGGATATCACACACATCCATGCCCGAGGCAGGATTCGAACCCTGCGACCGCAGCAGTCGTGCGGTTCCAGACTGAAGCGCCTAGAAGCGCTCGGCCACAGCGGGCGGTGGAAGGAGAGACTAGTGAGAAGTAGAAAGATGGAGAGAGTGGTGGGAGGAGACAGACAGAATGAAGGGCACGAGGAGATGGACAGAGAGTTGTGAGTACACAACGCCCAACCAATATTGCGTCCAAGAAACCGACAGCTAGACGAACGTTGATCGTAAAAGGAACAAGTGTGCTTCCGCGATTCCATATCCTTGGTTACAAGTCCCCTATATTCTTTCTCTCGAAACCGTCATGGAGGATAATTACGATTACCTTAATAATAATAGCCCAAGTAACCCGCTGAGACAAGTGTGATCCTGTAAGCAGATTGTTTATTTGCACAGTTTGTACGAAAACGTAGCGAACATGAACTGTATAGGATACGTCGTGAAAAATATTGCTGCGTTTCATTAGAGAGGACCAGAGGTGGCAACTGTTTCACGGTACATTTTCTTGTCAAGATATTGTGTGGACTAGACGACATCCTACGTAACCATGTAATCAGAAACTGAAACTAAGTAAAGGCACCATGATATGAACACGTTCGTGTCTGATGGCAAACTGTAACCAGAATTGTGGAATTTTGTTTTTCGGCTCACGACAGCAGTAAGCTCCTTCGAGGGTGAATTCTTTAATGAACGAATGGGTCATTGGGTGAATTACTTTCTGTCTCAGGTTAAGCCAGACCTCATTGACGACCCTGAAAGCTGCTGAAGGCGTTGCTTGCAGCAGTAGTTATTTTATCACTGTTTGAGCTGAGCTTAACGACCGAAGTGTGATTCAAGAATGGAGACAGGCAGGAAATGGTTTAGACCATATGCTCTTTCCTGTCGACACGTGTCCCACAGTGTGGTGGAAATCTCGAACCACCACGTCTGAAGATGGCGAACCAGTACAATAGAAAGTTTGTCGGCTTCTTCCCCTGATGAAAGCCTTACCTATGTCTCATACAAGCATTCTCAGTTACCAGTTTCAACATCAAAAGCGTAAACCGTGCAAAAGAGTCACTGTTTCGGAATTGTCATGCTCTACTCAAAGGCAATAGACAGGCTATTTCGTCACAAAAAGAACACTGACTCTGTCAGTCAATACATAGTCTCTATGCTTTAACCATAATTTCATCGTCAATGCGTCAGCATAAGTGCTGTTAAGGAGGCGTAGCACGAGTGACACTTAAGATTGCTCCCTTAAAGAATTCCATTGGTGCATGGTAGAACAGTGAATATTGGAAACCCGTGGAAATCGAAGGTATTACGGAATGATGGCCCCTGGGTCCGATCTAATGACTAATTGTTCGTCTGGCTTGCATTAGAACGCTTCTTGCAATTATTAGCAGCGAAAATTTGATTGAAAGCATTGGAGCTTACGAATACTTGCTTGTTTTTCCATTTGGTAACACTGCTACATTATTCGATGGAGAATTACTGCCGTTGTTGCATCAAAGCGGAAGTTCTGGAACTATAAACATACAAGAACAATTGGCAATGAAACTTAGATGTTACCAAAAAACTGGAAACCATTTAGGCCATGAAAAATATTCTGTAACGGCAAATCCAGTATGTTTACTAAGGGAGGTACCTAAACGAAACAATTGCCCTATAATAAAACAATAATTAAAAAGAGTAACGATGTACATAGGGAGTAATATTATGGGTGTGTTTCATCAAAGAAAAAAAGATAAAGTAACTTTAGAACAACTATACAATTTCAGAAACTATTACACCGTGCGATGAATCTGAATTATTATATGTGGCTAAATTTATTCCATACAATAATTTATCAGGACACTTAATTTATATGATATTAATAAGGTATTACATTAATTAATTTAATTCAGCAGATGATTTAGGGTATTATTATTATCATAACACTGCATTGGCAAAATCTGCTTAATATCTTCTACAATTAGCACCTACACAAAAGATTGCGTTTCAAGTGGCCGTTAACTAGTTTAGGATTTCTTAGCAGCAGTCCTATTAACCTGCGTCCAATCCTGTTGAGCTTTTTCTATGAAAGGCTTATCTCACCTTCTCACTCTTGTACCTCTCATTTCTCTACTTTATTTGATTTCTTAGTTTATAACCACTCCCTATAACACTATGTAACACACTCTTCAGATTTTACACTTACGAACTGCCTATGTGATATAAAATCCATTGAAGTGTGGTAGGTCGAATCTCTAGAGTATTGCTATGTGTTAGATATATGCAATACTACATGAGTCAGTAATAGCAAAACCAAAACACCCACAGTTTATGGAGTACGGACGCTTCAGAGACAGAAGGGAGCCAGAATATCCGTCCATCTTCAAGATCTTTCCCTGTCAGCCGACTGCAGGACCTGCAGGACCTGCCTCTCGCATCAAGAAAGGAGGGAACAGTAAGGATGATACTCGGAAGGACGGCCGTGCAGAGGTGAGCAATCATCAGTACTACCGGGTATACATCGCAGAATCAGTCACTCTCCCAGACAGGTCTCTCATTTTTACACGTGGGGCTAGGTAAGGAACTCACTTTGTTGTGGCCCATTAATACAAAATAGCAGTGGTTACAATATCCTAAAATAAATGTGACGTACAACGGAATGATATTACTGTGGAAAGTAAACTTCAGTAGTAAAATTACAAGGATACGGAATATACCACTCGTTTGCAACCCAAGCTAAAAACGCATGGTAACAGTCAACTCAGTCTTACATGGTTTCCCATGTGCACTCGACATGCCAACTCAAGTGTCCAGTACACGATGTACGATCATACGGAGTGTTAGCTTCAATACCTGTTCATGAAACTAAGTGCTGCTATGAACTGCAGTGGGCATATGCTGTCTGTGATAAGGGGCACAAACCCGACTTCAACTTCTATTCAGTAGCTGCAGGAGAAACAGACACGATGCCAATGCGACGTAATATAGTTTACGGTTCCAGTGCTTGTGGCCCCATCAATGCGACATGCAGAATAAGGTTTTGAAACATGAAGAACAGTTAATAAGAAGATAAGTAACCTGACCAAACCACAGGATGATATAACAGAGAGTTGTATAGTGTGAGGGGCTCTTAAACAAAAGGTAACGATGTTGTCGTAATCTCTTTGTGTAGTCTTCTAGAATGTGAATTCGGGGTAGACTAGGAGGCGTCATAGAGCTTTACACGTATGTTGACGTGACGATGAGAAGATCAAGTGAGAGAAATTAAGGTGGTAACATAAAGTATTATAAAAATAAATGTAGGTTCTCGCTGGCAAATTTTCTTGTTTACAATTGCCTGTGTATTTTACTATGTTCTTGCTGTACGTATACTTCTGCTCTACTGTCGCAATTAGTGAACAAAGATGCATTACAAACGTTATACACAAAACGGATCACAGACAATGTTTATCATTTTCGAGTCATATATCTATTGACTTGTTTCAGGTTTCTTCATATGTTGTGTACTACACAGTGCGCGGACAACAATCTGGTGTTTATACACTTTGCACACCTACCCATTCTTCCCCTTCCAGGTGCGGGGTTCATTATTCCTAGATGCCTTATCATTATTCGTGTCAACCAACCTTAATTTTGTTAATTGTTCCCCATTAAAACATTCTGCAGCCTTTTCATTCGCGTGCCTCTCAGTTCCTATCTGTATTTGATATATTATTTTTTGATAAACGCCTATAGTGTAACATTTCACATTCGTTATTAGACACAAATATGGTCTGCTAACTTAATATACCATCTGTTTAACAAAGCTACGTCAGTTGTCTAAAGTTTCCTTCTGTTAGACATATGGCATCCTAGCTGAATAAGCTCGATAGTAAAACCAAACAATCTACAGGGCTATGCTGTTGGAAGCGTCAGGAAGAGAAAGACAACCGAAGAAATACCACCGTCTGATGACCGCGAGCGCAAACACACTGAACAGCGTCGCCGTCGTGGCAAGAGACTTGAGAATAAACTGGTCGCCGCCCCGCAGGAGGGCCTTGCTGGGGTAAGTCAGCGTCATTACTGCCATGGACGGCAGGCAGGGAGAGGCGGACAGACAGGTTGAGAGTTGAGGAACAACAGGTACTTCTTAAACTGCACTCATTGCAGAATCAGCCACTGTGCCAGATCATGTCTATCGAGAATTTCTGATGCTCCAGACATGCCTCCTCGACTATAAATTCCGGAAGGATAGTTTAAGGGGTTCACTTCATTACAATCAAATGATAGATTGGTTACAAGATAATGATGTAAATCTTGGGTCGTACGGATAGTTATTATTGTGGGACAGTAAGGCCCGGTGTAAAATATCCACGGGTTACGATTGTAACACTCGTGTGAAACACAGCAGCTTCAAACACCTTCAAGAGCACAAATTATAGATCTGCAGCTGTGCGATTCACAACTAGCCATTGACTACGGCCTGTGGAAGACACATCCGTCCATCAGTATCGCAAATTTGAGATAATGGTGTGAGACTATCGAAAGGCATCCAGTGTCGACGAATTCGTTATAGATGTAGTTCGAAGTGTGAAATAACGGGGAATGAAACCGTTTGACTCATTTTAAACGCAAGTATGCCGTGTTATGTGGTGTAAACACAGAGAACCCCAATCCGATTGGCCGACGTGAATTTAACTGCGCACAAATACGGGCGCCAGGACCTATCACATCAAAGAGAAAACTGCCATCTACGTAAAGATATAGGTATAAGTGATATTATCCCAGACTGTTACGGAACTGAACAATTCAGTAGGATACCCTCGTACGAAACCACAAGCTAATATCAATGACGCCCCATATGCCATCAGTGGCACTTATGAGACACTAGGGAACCAGTAAAGCACTCGGAGTCAATTTCAACAGTTCGGTGATTTAAGCCTGCATGAGAGTGATGACTCATCTAACGTACATGGTAGAAGCGAAGTGACTACCTTAGCATAGCACAAAATGTGATAAGAATTATTCGAAGTTAATCAGACTTCGAATACATTCCAACTGTATTAATGAAGTTCTCTGTGATTGACACAAGTGGCATACCGAGAACAACTTAAATTTCTTAAAACAGACCGGACACATGAAGAGCATCAGTGCAGTCTTTACTGGTTTATTGTAATTCCATCAACAATCGATCACGTGATGAGATAAGCGTGAGTTTCCAACGACTTAACTTAGCCAGACTATTTGTGTGAAACACTAGTAATAACAGCACACACGACGTCAATGGCACAACTCGCAAAATGTGTTGCTGCCTCTCACTGGAGCGAATCAGAGATGGCCCAGGGGCCTTGCTGCAGGTTCTGATAGGATTACTCCGAAGACGAAACCAGATGTCATCCCATCCGTATGTCCACTTCGTCTGCGATCAGCTTAACAACTGAAGTTTTTGCACGTAAAGACAGTAATTAAGAGCAAGGACAATGTACAAAGATATAGAGAGTTCCAGTACGACAGGTGTGAACAGATAAAATTATGCTGCGATAATAATCTTACAGCAGATATAGGACGATACAGGAATAGCACGAAAATCTACTACGTGTCACTAAATCCTTTCAGTATAACGAGAAATGTTGTATCAGGGCAGCTGACATTTATGTAATTAATAACTCCACGTGATTCACTTTTAATTGAAAGTAAAACTTTTCTTTGGGACAAGATTCTGCATAATAATGTACAAATAAATTACGTTTTCGTTAGGAAGCTCCGTTTGTAAGATAAGGCGACGCCATCGACATACCTCTGTGGAAGTCAGAAGTATCTGTACCTGGTGACCTTACCGATTACAAATCGCTTCCTATAGGATAACACGAGTTTAGTTAAGGGTATTGGGCAAGGCCAAAATTAATAAATTGAATTTATTTAACAAATTTTGGTCCTAGCGGCGTTATAAGAATATAAATAGGAGGTTTATGATATTACTGAATGAAACAGTGGTCAGTATAGGGCTGTATATATTACACTTCGCTACAGACATCATGTTAAACATAAGCGCACACGAACAAAAAACTATTATGCTCATTACGTACACTACTGGCCATTAAAATTGCTACACCACGAAGATGACGTGCTATAGACGCGAAATTTAACCGACAGGAAGAAGATTCTGTGATATGCAAACGATTAGCTTTTCACACTGGCTCGTCACAATACGCCAGTCACTATTCTTGATGAACTGTGGCATCGTGTTGAAGCTGCATGGGTAGCTGTTCCTGTTCGCACCATCCAAGCTCTGTTTGACTCAATGCCCACGTGTATCAAGGCCGTTATTACGGCCAGAGGTGGTTGTTCTGGGTACTGATTTCTTGGGATCTATGCACCCAAATTGGGTGAAAATGTAATCACATGTCAGTTCTAGTATAATGTATTTGTCCAATGCATACCCGTTTATCATCTGCATTTCTTGTTGGTGTAGCGATTTTAATGGCCAGTAGTGTATTAACTTACTTTATACTGTAACTAAAATATCCATACCTTGGCAAAGACTGGTTAATTAGTTTGGGAAAACAACAACGTTCGCAATAGTTCCACAGTGCTTCCCGAATATTAATCATATATGAAAGAAGTACAGAAATACTCGTGCCTCACCCATTGTCTTCACTGAGTGCATGTTGTGTTCGAGATTACCAGTAAACTCAACTGAACAGTGGAAGTCGTAATGTCAGTCGGAAATCTGTATATACACCCTGCAGCTTAGTGAACGCCGCTGCTCTCACTGTACTTAACGTTACCTGTGGCCGCGGGCGGCTGCCATAGTGGTTGCATCACTCTCAGTCATCTGACCTGTACTGAAGACTGCTCTCCTAAGAGCCGAAACTCTATGTGCCTCTCTCAACTGACGTGTCCGCTGGTGAGTCAGTGATGGACGTTTGTTCTACAGAGCGCTCCCAATAAGCATCAGAAATTTTATTTACTTTTCGGAGTGTGCTTTCAGCCAATCAGGTGTCTCCAATTAAACACACGTGAGTTCTGTTCTTCCACTCAAGAATTTATTTGCATTATCCTGTGTCAGTGCTCGCACGTTTCTTAGCAGAGTCAACAAAATTTCAGTTTGCTTCATAGCAGCCTGTCATCTCAGGGAACCGTGCTGTTAAGCAGATAAGATCCAGATGGTCTTTCTTCCCATTGCAGGCTTACCTAGCAGTTCCCACAACATGGGAACACAACCTGTAGCTGCTAACTCACGATATGTCCCCTCTGCGCCAGATCAGCTTTTCATCGTTTAGGATGCAGACACGGACAGTGCCTCTGCCGTGGATCTCACGCCTCATGCTCTGTACTGTGGCCTGACTCCGACACACACTCCCTTCTTCTGGTGGTCTGCGTTGAACACGCAGTCTGTAGGATTCACCGCTACTCATTTAAACAGTCGCCCAGATTCAGGAAATAATATGGAAATCTAGTGTTAGATACGAAAATCACTGACGTCAGTTTCAACAAAAACTCTTGTTTCTTGCTGGGAATTGATTTAGATTCGTTGGGTTAGTGAAGTTAACGGAGTTTGACTATGGCACCAGACAGGGTTTACGAAAACGTTTGCACAACACCCTGGTTTGAGATACATGCTTACTTTACTGTGTATTTGGTATACATGAGTTTGTGCTGTACTGTGGTAAGTAGTAAAGAAAAAACCTTCACGAACGTCACCTACAAAACAGGCCCCGAAAAATGTCTCATGTGGTTAGCTCTATCACTTAAGAGGCTGGTTTCATTCTTCTGTGTGAGCTAAACTCATTACGTCAAATGGTTCAGATTGCTGTGAGCACAATGAGGTCATCAGTCCCCTAGAACTTAGAACTACTTAAACCTAACTAACCTAAGGACATCATATCATCCATGTCCGAGGAAGGATTCGAACCTGCGATCGTAGCGGTCGCGCGGTTCCAGACAGAAGCGTCTAGAACCGCTCGACCACGGCGGCCGGCTCTTTATGTCTTATCGCATATTATGCACTGCTTCGGTAGTAAATTGTTTCTTATATTCCAATCTAGGCACATCGTCTCAGCTTTTCCTATGAAATGCCTGCGTAACTATTCATGGATGAGATAGAAATAGTCGTGTCTACCTACCGCTAATCATCGGCCATTCATTCTTGTATCGCACTGTTCTCTACCTTATTTAATAACTAAGTTTTTTAACTGTCGTCTTCTTATAGCCTACATTTAAGGGCTGGCAATTCAACAAATAATGTGTTTAAGAATGCTAAGTGATGTATCTAAAGCTTTATCTATGACTGATATATGTCATCATAGCTGAGTAAGCAACTGTAAGATCAAACCACCCACAGGTCCACGTTATTGGGCGCTTCAAAGTGAATAAGATCGTAGAAAATAATCCACCGTTTGAAGATCAAGACAGCGACGTGACTGCACAAAGAGAGGTTTGCCCCAAGGAGGGCCCCACTGAGGTGAGCCGACTTTGATACTAACATTAAGAGTAAGCGTGTGAGAGCGATGAGGAAACAGCTGCGTCTCTGATTGTACACACTGCACAATTAGCCACATAGACAGGTGATATCAATCGAGATAATCTCATGATTTGCACACATGTCCAAGACTGTAAAATGCAGTTGTCCCTCATCTTTACATGAAGTATGAACAAACTGATTCACGATATTAGAATCCAATAATATAGCAACCGTTGGTTCGAAGACCCAAATGTAAATATATAGTACTACTCAGCGAATGTAAGACTCCTTTGTAAAACTGTCACGGGTTCGGCAAATATTACTCGTGTTACAGACGCTGGCCTACAGCGGTTGTGAGTCCTCCAGCTGTAGAACTGCGTCATGGCGAGTCTCGACGGTCCGGAGGCTGGTGCCAGTCGGAGAGACATCCGTTTGGCAGCACAGCACGTGCCAGGCAGTGCTGTAAGGTCAGCAGCTGAATTTCAGTTTGCGACAAAGTCGTAATCGTGTTAGTGCAACTTACGGTATTTTCTGTGGAATCCCATTTATGACCGGCTTGTCTCTTAGAGAGATATAAGACTTCGGAAAATATCCTACTGAATCATAGCTAGTGAGGGTACGAACGTCTGGCTACAGTGCGATTGTTGCCGTTGACATTTGCTATCAAGGATAGCGGAAGTTCTTTAGATGCTGCTGTGTAATGCAAATCTCGACCACAGTAGCATACACTCGTCTGGTCAGTCACACCTTCAATAGTCACATTAGCGCCAAGAAATATCACAATAAAAAGTAAAACTTCCTATGTACTTACATACAAATAAGTACAAGTAGGCAATCCTCTTAGTGGAGCAGAGCACTTCTGCGTGCTACGCAAGAGTCAGGGGATATGAAGCCAGCAGCTGGGAATAATTGACGCCAGGAATATCACCAAAGAACACGTCAAACGGTACAGGACGGATAAGGCAGTCACAACAGTTACAACACTTCAACGATTGTTGCCTACAAGAAGGTTATTATATCCCAGCTAACACGGATGTTTGAAATGGTATAATTACTACATCTAGTACGTTCGCTTGATAGCAGTACTTTGGTATGATCTCTTGAAACAATTAAGATATATTCGGCCTCACAAACATCCCATCTCTGTAAATAAATGATCGTCTCACCTAAAGAACATAGTCATCTCTCATCCAACAGTGCTCACACAATGAGCGCACAGTTCTATGTAATTTCGTGGGGTTTGCTGCGTTAAGACACTTCTTCGAACATTGAAACAAACGTCGTACTGTTAAAGGATTGTCAGTCCATACTGTCAATTTAACTTGATAAGAAGTGCAGTGGCCTGGGTTATGAGAAAGTATTACTGTCTCTCATTGAGGCGAATAACAGGTTTCCCACGTGTCTCCATGCAGGTTCTGCCAGAGATAATATGCCCACATTAGTTTTCCACAACATAATACTTAGGTTTTGGAACCAAAAAGATAATTAACAGGGTATTTCCATATCCTTAAATGATGTTAGTCTATAAAGTGGAATTACATTGTTTTCGACAGATATAGGCTGCTTTAGAATTAAGCTGATTAAGTTACAGCTAGAACAATAGTGAGGATTATACTCTGTTCCAGACTGAGATACAAGTTTGATGTAAAGCTTTCAAATTATTATTTTATGTATTAAAAAACATACTTTGACACAGGTGTCGCGGATTGACAAAAAATTTACTCATAGTAGGAGGTTAACAGAACAGCCTGTGCGAGATACACAATGCGATCAGAAGTATCTCAACATCTGGCTGAAAATGACTTACAAGTTCATGGCGCCCTCCATCGGTAATGCTGCAATTCAATGTGGTGTTGGCTAACTCTTAGCCTTGATGACAACTTCCACGCTCGCAGGCATATGTTCAATCAGGTGCTGGAAGATTTCTTGGGGAATGGCAGCCCAATCTTAACGGAATGTTGCACTAAGGAGAGGTATCGATGTCGTTGGGTGAGGGCTGACACGAAGTCGGCGTTCCAAAACATCCCAAAGGTGTCCTGTGGGATTCAGGTCAGGACTCGGTGCGGGCTAGTCCATTACAGGGATGTTATTGTCGTGTAACCACACCGCGATAAGCCGTGCATTATGAACAGTGCTTGATCATGTTGAAAGATGCAATCGCTATCCTCGAATTGCTCTTCAACAGTGGGAAGCAAGAAGGTGCTTAAAACATCAATGTAGGCTTGTGCTGTGATAGTGCCACGCAAAACAACAAGGAGTGCAAGGCCTCTCCATGAGAAAATCGACCACACCCTAACACCTACGCCTCCGAATTGTACGCTGGCAGATGATGTTCACCCGGCATTCGCCATACCCACACCCTGCTATTGAATGGCCACATTGTGTACCGAGATTCGATACTCCACACAGCGTTTTTCCATTGTTAAATCGTCCATTGTTTACTCTCCTTACACCAAGCGAGGCGTCGTTTCGCATTTACCGGCGTGACGTGTGGCTTATGAGCAGCCGCTCGACCATGAAATCCATGTTTTCTCACCTCCCGCCTGTCATAGTAATGGCAGTGGATCCTGATGCAGTTTGGAATTTCTGTGTGATGGTGTGGATAGTGCCAGCCTATTACACATTACAACCCTCTTCAACTGTCGGCGGTCTCTGTCAAAGGGACGAGGCCAGCCTCTACCCTTTTGTGCTGTGCGTGTCCCTTCACGTGTTCACTTCCCTGTCGCACCGGAAACAGTGGACTTAGGAATGTGGAAATGGCTCGTACAGATGTAGGACACAAGTGACACCCAATCACCTGACCATGTTTGAAATTAGCGAGTCCTGCGGAGCGCCCCATTCTACTCTCTCACGATGTCTAATGACTACTGAGGTCGCTGACATGGAGTGCCTGGCAGTAGGTGGCAGCACAATGCACCTAATATGGAAAACGTATGTTTTTGGGGGTGTCCGGATGCATCTAATCACACAGAGTAGGTACAATTCTCTCTGTAGCACAGGCTCTTTCAAAACTTATCATGATCTTTTTCTTCTTCTTTGGTCTTTAACTGTCAGTTTGGCTATCAGCGGCTTGCCAAGCATTTCTGTCTCCGGCCTTTTTCTTGAGTGCAGTATAGGTGGTGGAACATGTGTCGTCTATGATACGGTTGATGTGTACTAGACTAGGTTTGTCTCTTGTGTTTTTCCTTTCTGCTGTCCTTACAGCAACACCTTTAATGACACCATAATATCTCAGCATATGGCTGACACATGTGGCGTTCAATAAACTTCAGGAGACATAGCTGCACGTTATCTACCCTGCAGTGCTTCAGTTCGCTTAATACGTTCTTTTCACAGAAAATCTTGAGATTGCTGCGATAGAACCACATCCTGAAGGCTATCAGCTTTCTTTCCCGCCTCCTCGATTGCCCGTATTTCACATATTTCACGCTCCACACAAAATCTTCATGAGGTCTTTCCTCAGGTATTGGGCTATGAAACGAGATGTGTAAGGTTTATGCTCTTGTTAAAAGCAGCTGTTGCCTGCTTTATTTGGCTTGGAATATCCTTCCTTGGTCCGCTTCATGGTGGTTTTACTCCATAGGAAGCAAAAGGATTCTACGGTCTCCAGTCCCTCACTGTTAAGTGAGCACTGGACAACGGTATTTTGTCTACTCATCAACATTTTTGTCTTAACTTTATTAATTTCCATGTTAGGAAGAAATGGGGCTGACTTTCGTCTGCATCTCGCTTCTGTAGTTCCGCACATTCACTTAACACTATAATATCATCAGAAAATTTCAACATGTCTGTTATTTTACCTTCAATTTTAATTCCTTCTACAAGTCCTAGTGTGTCCCTAAATTCATCTATAGTCCTCTGAATGTATCCACTGAATAAGATAGCAGAAAGTGAACAGCCCGGTTGTACACCTTATTTAACAGTGGCTTGCTCTTGATGTTATCCGCTTTTTATCATAGCCACCTTTTCTCTGTAAAATTACTACAGTACTCCTCTGTTCTGATACATTACGGCATTCCCTCTCTCAGCATCTCAAAAATCTATCGCTAGACTACACCGTCTAATACTTTCTATTTGTCGACGCAGGTAATATACAGTGTCCTGTGAGGTATGATCAGTATCCGGAGCTGCGACAGGAACGGTCATTCGTAGCAAAAGAGACTAGTAAACATGAACTCTACTCGTAGCTTATGATCTGTAAGCACATGTTTTGTGAAAGAGATGTGTTTCATAACAGTGAAGTTTCACAAGTGCTCAAAGTTTGAAGGTGACCACTTTACAGCCCATATCTACAGGAAAATTTTTTCGTGATTTGGGCCATACTTACGCCCCTCAAAATGTAGAAGGCCAAGACGAGATTTTGTTACACTATCGAAAAAGAAGTGCTGCATTTTAGAACCCATGTTTAGTAGGCGGTTAAGCTTCGAATGATCGTTAGTGTCATACACCGATTGTTAAACATGCTTCTATTGTTTCGCATTTCTTCTGCATCCAGCCTTGTTTTCCCGTTTCCAGGTTATTGCAAAACTTATTTTTACGCGTGTGTATTCACATTTGAGGCCTCATGTCCTGTTTTTCTTTTTTTAATATTCTTCGTTAAATAGTTAAAAGCAGCAAGTGGTGAATTAGGTAAGAATTCTATAGGAAATAATATTTTTGCCCATTTGATTCTCTACTGTCCCCTCTATTTTAGGTCTCCAAGTTTTCCTTTCGTCTTGTAATACAATGATTCCCATTTCTCAGTGGTTTTTGGACTTATCTCGGACAATTTTTGCAGATTTCAATCTTTCTGCAGAGTCTTTAATTTCAATTAGCCGTTTACATCGAACGAAATGTGGATGTAGGCCATAACTGCTCCTGGAAAGAAAAACGAGTTAAAAATCTGGTTTTCAAATCTCTGTCTTGTTTATGAACAATCTGAGAGGCTTTGAAAAGATAGGAAATAAGAGCAAATGGGGAATTCTGCGTCATTTGCGAATCCACAAACCACATAACGCTTGTAACTGACACAGATATTCGTCGGGTGGTAGTACCATTTTCTGAGTCTATACTAGCTCTACGGAAGGCGAAAAGACCGACATACGTAAAATTTGTATTCCGTACCTCAGTTGAGGTATACACGTCAACTGAAGCACCGGATACTGGTGCTAGCTAGACGAAAAGAGCGACATGTGTAATATTGATGTGATTTACCCATATTGGTCAGTGAAGTTCAGAATACACATGTTATAATTGTCGTTATTTTCCATTCGCTAATACTAATTAGTATCATACTCTTCAGTTGACCTCTATAGTTCAACTGAAGAATGGGTTATAATTTTGACTGCTTTTGGTTTTCTTGAAGTCGATAGCAAAACTATGATAAATTTCAGTCGATGCTATTGGTATCTAACCAAAAAAAGTTGTATCCCATACTTCATTTGACCTACATCGGTCAACAGGTAGCCAATTTGACCCACGTAGATTTCCTCGTTTTCATTAGCAGCAGTATCTTTTCCTTCAGTTGACATACATAGGTAAACTGAAGAACGAAATGCAAGTATCATGTATGTAGATCTTTCCGCCTTCGCTAGTAATACTATCTACGCAAGAACAGAATGTTAGTAGTAGTGGAGACGAAAGAAACAACACCTTTAAAATTTGTATCTTGTACTTCACTTGGCCTATAAATTTCAAATGAAGAATAGGACAGCAAAGCTAACGAAAACGAAGAAATGGACATACATTAAATTTGTATCCCATACTGCAACTAACCTATACATATAGACTGAATTTCGAGATACAACTTATATATACCAGGGTATTCTGTGCTACAACTACTTCTATCCTTTTTTTCTTTTATTTTTTACAGAAGTACCAGGACTCAAACAAGCGATATCCTTAACATTATGGTCGAAATATTACTGGACGTTATATATGTGTACCACCTGTTTCTCTCTCCTGCATTCCTCAGTTTCTGAACATTTGTCTCAGCTGTTAAATCTCTTTAGTATATCATGTCTGGACAATTCTGACATAATTGGTTAGAGCGGATGGGTTGTATCCCGTTCTTCAGTGGCCCGTTACTACTTGTTGCCAGTATGAGCACCAAAGCGCTACATTATTATAAAATCAGAGATAATGGAATACTCTCTTTCCCATACCATACACTACGTCATCAGCTTCTAATGCCTGTGCAGTAATAATATTCCAATATCTTACTTATTACGTGTTAAACATTATCACTACTATTCAAATTCTGAAGTTATTTGAGTCTGGAGTAAAACAGCCCTCCATATAAACCTCATTTTCTACGAAATGTCTGAAAATCTTACCAATTATTATTATTTCATCAGGTAAGTTCTAGTGTATAATGTTGTTTCTAGTTTAACCGAGCACCTAAAACTATCTTGGTGGACAGTACGGTGCCAAGATGGATCAGGAGGAGGAGAGAAGAGCTAAGGGGCTCCTGAACGCTGCCAAGATGGAACACACCTGTCAAGATTTAGAAGACGAGGAACCCAAGAGCCACGTGGGAGCTGCCAAGATGGGTGAGACGTGTGGAGAGATTGAGGAAGGGGCAGATGATGGTCTCATGGATGCTGCTGAGCCCGTATGTGGAGACGAGGAGGAAGGGGCAGCTGAGAGCTTGGTGAATAATGCAAAGACGCAAGAAGCCCATCAAGATTTAGAGGAGGAGGCAGCTGAAAGTCTCATGGGTGCTGCCAACATGGGTGAAGCTTATGCAGAGACTGAGGAAGGCTCAGTTAGGGTCTTGTGTATGCTCTGAGATTGACCCAGCATGTGGAGATGAGGAGGAAGGGGCAGTTAAGAGCCTGGCAAACAATTCCAAGATAGAACAAGCCCATCAAGATTTAGAGGAGGAGGCAGCTGAAAGTCTCATGGGTGCTGCCAAGATGGGTGAAGCACGTAGCGACACTAAGGAAGGGGCAAATGAGAGTGTTGGGGAAGTTTCTGATATTGACCTTGCATGTGGAGATGGGGAAGAAGGGGTAGCTGAGAGTGTAGTGAATGATCCCAAAATGGAACAGCCCATCAAGCTTTAGAGGAGGAGGCAGCTGAAAGTCTCATGTGTGCTGCCAAGATGGGAGAAGCAGTTAGTGACATTAAGGATTGGATAGATGAGGATGTCATGGACATTTCTGATATTGACCCAGCATGTGGAGATGAGGAGAAAGGGGCAGCAGAGAGTGTAGTGAATGATGGAAAGATGGAACAAGCCCATCAAGTTTTAGAGGAGGAGGCAGCCGAAAGTCTCATGGGTGCTGCCAAGATGGAAGAAGTCCATGTATTGACATTGAAGAAGGGGCAAATGGTGTTTTGGTTGTTTTCTATATTGACCTAGCATGTGCAGATGGGGAAGAAAGGGCAGCTGAGAGTGTAGTGAGTGATGCCAAGATGGGTCGAGCCCATCAAGAATTAGAGGAAGCGGCGGCTGAAAGTCTCATGGGTGCTGCCAAGATGGGCGAAGCATGTAGTGACAATGAGGAAGTGGCAAATGAGGGTGTTTTGGATGTTTCTGATATTGACTCAGCATGTGGAGATGGGGAGGAAAGGGCTGCTGTGAGTGTAGTGAATGATTCCAAGATGGAAGGAGCCCATGAAGAATTAGAGGTGGAAGCAGCTGAAAGTCTCATGGGTGCTGCCATGATAGGTGAAGCTTGGAGAGAGGTTCAGGAAGGGGAAGATGAGGGTCTCGTGTATGCTGCTGGGATTGGTGCAGCATGTGGAAATGAGGAGGAAGAGGCAGCTAAGTGAATCGTGGATGCTGCCAAGATTGAACAGGCCCATCAAGATTTAGAGGAGGAGGCACCTGAAAGTCTCATGGGTGCTGCCAAGATGGGCGAAACATGTAGTGACACTGAGGAACAGGGAAATGAGGATGTCGTGGACATTTCTGATATTGACCCAGCATGTGGAGAAGGGGAGAGAAATTCAGCTGAGTCTGTAGTGAATGATGCCAAGATGGAACAAGCCCATCAAGATTTAGAGGAGGAGGCAGCTGAAAGTCTCATGGGTGCTGCTAAGATGGGCGAAGCATGTAGTGACACTGAGGAATCAACAAATGAGGATGTCATGTACATTTCTGATATTGGATGCTGCAAAGACGGAAGCAGTCCATTTAGTGACGCTGAGGAAGGGTCAAATGAGGGTCTTGTGAATGTTTCTGACATCGACCTAGCATGTGGAAATGGCCAGGAAAGGGCAACTGAGAGCGTGGTGAATGATGCCAAGATGGAACGAGAACATCAAGAATTAGAGGAGAAGGCAGCTGAAGACTCATGGGTGCTCCCAAGTTGCGGAAAGCATGTAGTGACACTGAGGAATGGTCAAATGAGGATGTCGTGATATTGACCCAGCATGTGGAGATGAGGATGTGGGGCAGCTGAGAGTGTAGTGAATGATGCTAGGAACGAACAAGCCCACAAAGATTTAGAGGAGGAGGGAGCTGAAAGTCTCATGGGTGCTGCCAAGATGGAAGTAGTCCATGTTGTGACACTGAGACTGGTGCAAATGAGGGTGTAGTGGATGTTTCTGATATTGACCTAGCTAGGAACGAACAAACCCATAAGGATTTAGAGGAGGAGGGAGCTGAAAGTCTCATGGGTGCTGCCAAGATGGAAGAAGTCCATGTTGTAACACTGAGACTGGTGCAAATGAGGGTGTAATGGATGTTTCTGATATTGACCTAGCATGTGGAGATGGGTTGAAAGGGCAGCTGAGAGTGTAGTGAATGATGCAGAGATGGAACGAGCCCATTAAAATTAAGAGAAGGAGGCAGCTGAATGGCTCATGGGTGCTGCCAAGATGGGCGAAGCATGTAGTGACACTGAGGAAGGATGATATAAGGGTGTTTTAATGTTTCAGATGTTGAAATAGCGTGTGGAGATGGGGAGGAAAGGGCAACTGAGAGTGTAGTAAATGATGCCAAGATGGAACTAGCCAATCAAGATTTAGAGGAGGAGGCAGCTGAAAGTCTCATGGGTGCTGGCAGGTTGGGCAAAGCATGTAGTGACATGGAGGAATAGGCAAATGGGGATGTCGTGGACATTTCTGATATTGACCCTGCATGTGTAGATGAGGAGGAAAGGGCAGCTGAGAGTGTGTTGATTGATGCCAAGATGGAAAAAGACCATCAAGATATAGAGGTGGAGGCAGCTGAAAGTCTCATAGGTGCTGCAAAGATGGAAGAAGTCCATGTAGTGTCACTGAGGAAGGGGCAAATGAGGATGTTGTGGATGTTTCTGATATTGAGCTAGCATGTGGAGATGGGAGTGAAAGGGCAGCTGAGAGTGTAGTGCATGATGCCAAGATGGAAAGAGCACATCAAGATTTAGAGGAGGAGGCAGCTGAAATTATCATGATTGCTCCCAAGATGGGTGAAGCATGTAGTGACACTGAGGAAGGGGCAAATGAGATGTGCTGTGGATGTTTCTGATATTGACCTAGCATGTTGAGATGGGAAGAAAACGGCAGCTGGGAGTGTAGTGAGTGATGAAACGATTGAACAAGCCCATCAAGATTTACAGCAGGAGTCAGCTGAAAGTCACATTGGTGCTCCCAAGTTGGGCGAAGGATGTAGTGACATCGAGGAAGGGGCAAATGACGATGTCGTGGACATTTCTCATGTAGACCTAGCATTTGGAGATGAGGAGGGAGGGGGAAGCTGAGAGTGTATTGAATGATGCCAAGATGGAACAAGCCCATCAAGATTTAGAGGAGGAGGCAGCTTTAGGTCGAATTGGTGCTGCCAAGATTGGCGAAGCATGCAGTGACACTGAGGAAGGGTCAAATGAGGGTGTTGTGGATGTTTTTGATATTGAACTAGCATGTGGAGATGGGGAGAAAGGGAAGCTAAGAGTGTAGTGAATGATGCCGCAATGGAACGAGCCATTAAGATTTAGAGAGGACACAGTTAAAACTCTTATGGGTGATGCCAAGATGGAAGAAGTGCATGTAGTGACACTGAGGCAGGGAAAATTGAGGGTGTTGTGGATGTTTCTGATATTGACCTAACATGTGGAGAGGGGGAGGAGAGGGCAGCTCAGTGTGTAGTGAATGATGCCAAGATGGATTGGGCACAACATGATTTACAGAGAGAGGCAGGTGAAAGTCTCATGGATGCTGACAAGATGGGCGAAGCATGTAGTGACACTGAGGAATGGTCAAATGAGGATGTCGTGATATTGACCCAGCATGTGGAGATGAGGATGTGGGGCAGCTGAGAGTGTAGGAAATGATGCCAGGAATGAACAAGCCCATAAGGATTTAAAGGAGGAGGGAGCTGAAAGTCTCATGGGTGCTGCCAAGATGGAAGAAGTCCATGCTGTGACACTGAGACTGGTGCAAATGAGGGCGTACTGGATGTTTCCGATATTGACCTAGCATGTGGAGATCGGGTGAAAAGGCAGCTGAGAGTGTAGTGAATGATGCAGAGATGGAACGAGCCCATTAAAATTATGAGGAAGAGGCAACTGAAAGTCTCATGGGTGCTGCCAAGATGGGCGAAGCATGTAGTAATACTGAGGAAGGGGCAAATGAGGGTGTAATGGATATTCTGATATTGACCTTGCATGTTGAGATGAGGAGGAATGGGCAGCTGAGAGTGTAGTGAATGATGCCATGATGGAAAGATCCCATCAATATTTAGAGGAGGAGGTAACTGAAAGTCTCCTAGGTGGGGCCAAGAAGATCAAAGGATGTATTGACACTGACGAAGTGGCAAATGGGGGTGTTGTGGATGTTTCTGATATTGACCTAGCATGTGGAGATTGGGAGAGTGGGCAGCTGAGAGTGTAGTGAATGATGCCAAGGTCCAACGAGTCCATCAACATTTAGAGGAGGATGCAGCTGAATGTCTCATGGGTGCTGCCAAGATGGAAGAAGTCCATGTTGTGACACTGAGGCTGGTGCAAATGAGGGTGTTGTGGATGTTTCTGACATGGACCTAGCATGTGGAGATGCGTGGAATGGGCAGCTGAGAGTGAAGTGAATGACGCCTAGATGGAACGAGTCCATCAAGATTTACAGGAGGAGGCAGTTGAAAGTATCTTTAGTGCTGTCAATATGGGCAAAACATGTAGTGACACTGAAAAAGGGGCAAATGAGGGTGTTGTGGATGTTTCTGATATTGACCTAGCATATGGAGATGGGAAGGAAGGGCAGCTGAGAGTGTAGTGAATGATGCCAAGTTGGGACGAACCCGTCAAGATTTAGAGGAGAAGGCAGCTGAGAGTCTCATGGGTACTGCCAAAGTGGGCGATGCATGTAGTGTCACTGAGGAATGGACAAATGAGGATGTCTTGGACATTTCTTATATTGATCCAGCATCTGGAGATGAGGAGGAAGGCGCAGCTGATAGTGTAGTGAATGATGCCAAGATGGAACAAGCCCAACAAGATTTAGAGGAGGAAGCAGCTGAAAGTCTTATGGGTGCTTCCAAGATGGGCGCAGCATGTAATGACACTGAGGAATTTTCAAATGAGGATGTCATGGACATTTCTGATATTGACCCAGCATGTTGAGATGAGGAAGAAGGGGCAGCTGAGAGTGTAGTGAATGATGCCAGGATGGAAAAAGCCCATCAAGATTTAGAGAAGGAGGCAGCTGAAAGTCTCATGGGTTCTGAAAAAATGGAAGAAGTCCATGTAGTGACACTGAGGAATGGGCAAATGAGGGTGTTGTGGATTTTTCTGATATTGACCTAGCATGTTGCAATGGGAAGGAAACGGCAGCTGAGAGTGTAGTGAATGATGCAACGATTGAAAGAGCCCATCAAGATTTAGACCAGGAGGCAGCTTAAAGTCTAATGGGTGCTGCCACGATGGGTGAAGATTGCAGTGACTCTGAGGAATGTTCAAATGAGGGTGTCGTGGACATTTCTGATGTTACCTAGCATTCAGAGATGAGGAGGCAGCGGCAGCTGAGAGTGTACTGAATGATTCCAGAATGGAACAAGCCCATCAAGTTTTAGAGGAGGAGGCAGCTGAAAGACTCATGTGTGCCGCCAAGATGGGACAAGCATGTAGTGACACTGAGGAAGGTGCAAATGAGGATGTCGTTGACATTTCTGATATTGACCCAGCATGTGGAGATGAGGAAGGAGGGGCAGCTGAGGGTGTATTAAACGGTGCCAGGATGGAACAAGCCCATCAAAATTTAGAGAAGGAGGCAGCTGAAAGACTCATAGTTGCTGCTAAGATGGGCGAAGCATTTAGTAACACTGAGGAAGGGGCAAATGAGGGTGCTGTGTATGTTTCCGATATTGACCTTGCATGTGGAGATGGGGAGGAGTGGGCAGTTGAGAGTGTTGTGAATTATGCCATGATGGAAAGATCCCATCAAGATTTAGAGGAGGAGGCAACTGAAAGTCTCATAGGTGGGGCCAAGATGGGCGAAGGATGTATTGACACTGAGGAATGAGCAAATGAGGATGTCGTGGACATTTCTGATATTACCTAGCATTTGGATATGAGGAGGAAGCGGCAGCTGAGAGGGTAATGAGTGATGCCAGGATGGAACAAGCCCATCAAGATTTAGAGGGGGAGGCAGCTGAAAGTCTCATGGGTGCTACCAAGATGGGCGAAGCATGTAGTGACAGTGAGGTCTGTTCATATGAGGATGTCGTGGACATTTCTGATATTAACTAGCATTTAGAGATGAGGAGGAAGCGGAAGCTGAGAGTGTAGTGACTGATGCTGGGATGGAACAAGTCCGTCAAGATTTTTAGGAGGAGGCACCTGAAAGTCCCATAGGTCCAACGAAGATGGAAGAAGTCCAAGTAGTGACACTGAGGAAGGGGCAAATGAGGGTGTAGTGGTTGTTTCTGACATTGACCTTGCATGTGGAGATGGATAGGAAAGGACTGCTGAGAGTGTAGTGAATGACGCTAAGATGGAACGAGCCCATCAAGATTTAGAGTAGGAGGCAGCTGAAAGTCTAATGGGTGATGCCAAGATGGAAGACGTCCATGTAGTGACACTGAAGATGGGGCTAGTGAGGGTGTTGTGGATGTTTCTGATATTGATCTAGCACGTGGAGATGGGGAGGAAAGGACAGCTGAGAGTGTACTGAATGATTCCAAGATGGAACAAGCCCATCACGATTTAGAGGAGGAGGCAGCTGAAAGTCTCATGGGTGCTGCCAAGATGGGCGAAGCATGTAGGGACACTGAGAATTAACAAATGAGGATGTCGTGGTCATTTCTGACATCGACCCAGCATGTGGAGATGAGGAGGTAGGCGCAGCTGATAGTGTAGCTGGGGAGCTGAGAGTCTAGTCATTGATGCCAGGATGGCAGAAGCCCATCAAGATTTAGAGGAGGAGGCAAGTGAAATTATAATGGGACCTTCCAAGATGGGCGAAGCATGTAGTGGCACTGAGGAAGGGGCAAATGAGGCGTGCTGTGGATGTTTCGGATATTGACCTAGCATGTGGAGATGGAAAGGAAAGTGCAGCTGATAGTGTAGTAAATGATGCAACGATTGAACGAGTCTATCAAGATTTACAGCAGGAGGCAGCTGAAAGTCTCATGGGTGCTGCCAAGATGGGAAAAGCATGTAGTGACATGATGAATGGACAAATGAGGTTGTCGTGTACATTTCTGATATTGACCCAGCATGTGGAGATGAGGAGGAAGAGGCATCTGAAAGTGTAGTGAATGATGCCAGGATGGAACAAGCCCAACAAGATGTAGAGGAGGAGGCAGCTGAACGTTTCATGGGTGCTGCCAAGATGGAAGAAGTCCAAGTAGTGACACTGAACAAAGGGCAAATTAGGGGTTGTGGGTGTTTCTGATATTGACCTAGCATGTGGAGATGGGGAGGAAAGGGCAGCTGAGAATGTAGTGAATGATGCCATGATGGCACTAACCCATCAAGATTTAGAATAGGAGGCAGCTGAAAGTCTCATGGGTGCTGCCAACATGTGTGAAGTTTGTGGAGAAATTGAGGAACGGGAAGATTAGTGTCTCGTGGAGATCGGTGCAACATTTGGAGATGAGGAGGAAGAGGCAGCTATGGGCCTCGTGGATGCTGCCAAGATATAACAAGCCCATCAAGATTTAGAGGAGGAGGCAGCCGAGAGTCTCATGGGTGCTGCCAAGATGGAAGAAGTCCATGTAGAGGTGGTGTAGGGGCCAGGTGAGAAACCCTGTAGCCAACCCTCGGGTGCTGCTTGCACCCACTTAAAAGAATGTTCGTTTGTTCCTAAAGTTCTTGTTTGTGTTCGATTTCGTTCTATTTTTTTTTTTTTTGTCGTTCAGAGTTTACTTGTTTGCTGTGTTCATTTAATGTTGTTTGTGTTAATTCTTTATTCAATTTTCATTGACAATCCTTGGTTTACGTAAAGGAAAACAAATAAATTTTACGTATTTCACCAGATGTTCTTTGGTTTTTTAGTGTACGTCTGCAACAGTAATAGTTGGCGAATTGAAAGTACGTTTCATTTTCAGTTTATTCTATAGGTGACTCTCTCCCTGTCGTTACTATGAAATCAACAATAGACTAAACCCAGGGCTCGGGCTAAGGCATTTATGAAGCTCATTTCAGTGACATTGAAATGTCTGTGATATATAGAAGATAATAGTTATCAGTAAGTGCTACATTCACTTCCGTATGCAATCATCACATAATGCCTATTTACGCAGTATGATTTTATAGTTGTTAGAGAGGGTTAGGTAACAAGCCGTAATACCGTTGGTCCGATGTCTCTAATGACTCTGGGTAGGATCATGGCCTGGACAACTGTCCGCACTTGTGGCCTATCTCTGTGAGTGTATCTCATGGCTACAACACGTGTGGGAGTGCGTTGGATGAAAAATGCCCGAAAGAATAGTGCAGAGATTGCTGTAATCTGTTCTCCCCAATGAAGCTAACAATTTTTTCGTAGAAGCGTACATCCTTCTATCCGAGAGTTGACAGATTTGCAACATTTTGTTTGTGATCCCCCCTGCTTCTCCTCTGAGTTTTTTGTAGCTTGTTTAAAAATACTGTCATGACATTACAGTTTGTATATTACAGAATGTATATTACAGAATTGACTACAGTTTGTACTCAAGCTGTCATAGTCTCATTATTTTCTGGTACGATTTTGCGCTAATCATAAATGCGCAATAAATTGGGTTGTTTCAGTTTTCCTCTCGTTTTAACTCGGGAAAATCCCTATAGAGGAGAAATAGAGTAGTATTGGTGCTATGGAGAAAGTCTAAATTAGAGCATGTATCCGTCTCTGATCAGCTTCTCATCTGCGTAGCACGGTAATATGATACGCTACAACGTGAAAGAAATGTATCGTTTGCCACTCAGCTTAATTATGCCACTCATTCATATTCTCAGTGACTGTTATTGCGCTATGTGCTCATTAGTAGTATGTAAAAGGACCCAGCTATTTACGGTTTTAATGGGCTACGAAAGAACGTGCGTGAACATCAGAGATTTTTTCCGTATGCTACAACAATGTGTATTATTTGAAAGCTTGTGTGTGTTGGGAAAACAAAGAATACAACTTTGTAAGTACACACAGTAGGTGCAGGGCGTGATGTGACATCTCAGTATGCTAAATTGTCTCACTTAATTTAGTGCAGTGGATATGGAAGTGTACTCAGTAACTAATTGGTCGGTTTTGTAGCTGGGTCGTAATACAGCCACTTTAAAAGTCTTATGAAATCAATTGGGGCACCATACGCCTACCAGAAATTGTGGGCAATCAGAACGGAAACTGAATATTTAGAAACGATACACATAGAGGGCACACGTAACCACTGATTGCAGAAGTTAAGCAAGTAGGCTTAATAACAAAAAGAAGGTTAGCTCATTGATATATCAGAGTCACAAAATGCATATTGCACAGGCCAAAGAAAGAAGAAACTTCATCGTCTATGTAGTTGTGACCACGTGCGAGCGTGGTAGAGATATTTCATATACCTTACTCACAGCTACATCGTCCACGCATCGACTACAACGCACACAAACAGATTTATATCAAATTCACATTAACATACGCACACTGGTTGATCTGCAAGCTATGCAAAAGGAGCGGTTCCCATTGTCTGTACAGTCATGTGCACATGGCTTTTTTAAGACGATGGTATACACATTACGCACCACTGAATAGATCTTGCCCCTTACTGGCTATTACATCAACTTAGAAGCTTCTTCTGTGTTCTACTGTGGTGCGTATAGTGTGTCCGCATACCACAGCACGCAACATAGCTTTGCACACGATAAATATAATCGGTTCAGAGAAAAGAGCAGCAACTGTGACGATCTGGCATGAAGTTGATACGATGGCAAATGAAGAAAACGTGCGGATTGCTCAGGTTTTTACTACATATGAACACTTTTTACATTCTCCCATGCAACGTGGAAGCTTGACCGCCCTTCTTGCAGAATCGTAAGGTCCTAGCTCATTTCCAAGGCAGCAAAGCTGCCTAAAAAGTCAATAATCGACAACTAAACCTTGATTTGTACTGCATCTTATTGGCTATTACATCAACTTAGAAGCTTCTTGTGTGTTCTACTATGGTGCGTATAGTGTCTCCGCATACCACAGCACGCGACATAGCTTTGCACACGATAAATATAATCCTTTCAGAGAGAAGAGCAGCAAATGTGACGATCTGGCATGAGGTTGATTCGATAGCAAATGACGAAAATGTGCGGATTTCTAAGGTTTTTACTACATACGAACACTTTTCACATTCTCCCGTGCAACGTGGGTGCCATATCTCGCTTCATGCAAAATCGTAAGGTCCTAGCTCATGTCCAAGGCGCCAAATCCGTCTACAAAGTAAATAATCGATAGCTAAAACTTGAATTGTACTGCTGCTTACTGGCTATTACATCAACTTAGAAGCTTCTTCTGTGTTCTACTATGGTGCGTATAGTGTCTCCGCATACCACAGCACGCGACATAGCTTGGCACAGGATAAATATAATCGGTTCAGAGAGAAGAGCAGCAAATGTGACGATCTGGCATGAAGTTGATTCGATAGCAAATGACGAAAACGTGTGGATTTCTCAGGTTTTTAATACATATGAACACTTTTCACACTCACCCATGCAACGTGGGTGCTAGATCTCCGTTCCTGTATAATCTTAAGGTCCTAGCTCATGTCCAAGGCGCCAAAGCCATCTACAAAGTAAATAATCGATAGCTAAAACTTGAATTGTACTGCCTCTTTCTGGCTATTACATCAACTTAGAAGCTTCTTCTGTGTTATACTATGGTGAGAATCGTGTCTCCGCATACCACAGCACGCGACACAGCTTTGCACACGATAAATATAATCGTTTCAGTGAGAAGAGCGGCAAATGTGACGACCTGGCGTGAAGTTGATTCGATAGCAAATGTTGAAAACGTGCAGATTTCTCAGGTTTTTACTACATATGAACACTTTTCACATTCTCCCATGCAACGTGGGTGCTAGACCTCCCTTCATGCAAAATCGTAAGTTCCTAGCTCATGTCCAAGGCACCAAAGCAGTCTGAAAAGTCAATAATCGATATCTAAAACTTGAATTTTACTTCCTCTTACTGGCTATTACATCAACTTACAAGCTTCTTCTGTGTCCTACTATGGTGCGTATACTGTCTCTTCATACCACAGCACGCGACATAGCTTTGCACACGATAAATATAATCCTTTCAGAGAGAAGAGCGGCAAATGTGGCGATCTGGCATGAAGTTGATTCGATAGCAAATGACGAAAACGTGTGGATTTCTCAGGTTTTTAATACATATGAACACTTTTCACACTCACCCATGCAACGTGGGTGCTAGATCTCCGATCCTGTATAATCTCAAGGTCCTAGCTCATGTCCAAGGCGCCAAAGCCATCTACAAAGTCAATAATCGATAACTAAAACTTGAATTGTACTGCATCTACCTGGCTATTACATCAACTTAGAAGCTTCTTCTGCGTTCTACTATGGTGCGTATAGTGTCTCCGCATACCACAGCACGCGACATAGCTTGGCACACGATAAATATAATCGGTTCAGAGAGAAGAGCAGCAAATGTGACGACTTGGCATGAAGTTGATTCGATAGCAAATGACGAAAACGTGCGGAGTTCTAGGGTTTTTACTACATATGAACACTTTTCACATTCTCCCATGCAACGTGGGTGCTAGACTTCCCTTCATGCAAAATCGTAAGGTCCTAGCTCATGTCCAAGGCACCAAAGCCGTCTAAAAAGTCAATAATCGATAAATAAAACTTGAATTGTACTGCCTCTTACTGGCTATTACATCAACCTAGAAGCATCTTCTGTATTCTACTATGGTGCGTATAGTGTCTCCACATACCACAGCACGCGATATAGCTTTGCACACGATAAATATAATCGGTTCTGAGAGAAGAGCGGCAAATGTGACGAACTGGCATGAGTTGATTCGATAGCAAGTTACGAAAACGTGTGGATTTCTCAGGTTTTTACTACATATGAACACTTTTCACACTCACCCATGCAACGTAGGTGCTAGATCTCCGTTCATGTAGAATCTTAACGTTCTAGCACATGTCCAAGGCACCAAAGCAGTCCAAAAAGTCAATAATCGATATCTAAATCTAAATTGTACTGCTGCTTACTGGCTATTACATCAACTTAGAAGCTTCTTCCGTGTTCTACTATGGTGCGTATAGGGTCTGCGCATACCGCAAACCGCGACATAGCTTTGCACACGATAAAAATTATCGTTTCAGAGAGTAGAGCGGCAAAAGTGACGATCTGGCATGAAGTTGATTCGATAGCAAATGACGACAACGTGCGAATATCTGAGGTTTTACTACATATGAAGACTTTTCACATTCTCCCATGCAACGTGGGTGCTAGACCTCACTTCATGCAAAATCGTAAGTTCCTAGCTCATGTCCAAGGCACCAAAGCAGTCTAAAAAGTCAATAATCGATATCTAAATCTTAAATTGTACTGCTGCTTGCTGGCTATTACATCAAATTAGAAGCTTCTTGTGTGTTCTACTATGGTGCGTATAGTGTCTCCGTCTACAACAGCACGTGACATAGCTTTGCACACGATAAATATAATCGGTTCAGAGAGAAGTGCAGCAAATGTTACGAACTGGCATGAAGTTGATTCGGTAGCAAGTTACGAAAACGTGCGGATTTCTCAGGTTTTTACTACATATGAACACTTTTCACACTCACCCATGCAACGTGGGTGCTAGATCTCCGTTCATGTGGAATCTTAACGTCGTAGCTCATGTCCAAGGCACCAAAGCAGTCTAAAAAGTCAATAATCGATGTCTAAATCTAAATTGTACTGTTGCTTACTGGCTATTACATCAACTTAGAAGCTTCTTCCGTGTTCTACTATGGTGCGTATAGTGTCTCCGCATACCGCAAACCGCGACATAGCTTTGCACACGATAAAAATTATCGTTTCAGGGAGTAGAGCGGCAAAAGTGACGATCTGGCATGAAGTTGATTCGATATCAAATGACGAAAATGTGCGGATTACTAAGGTTTTTACTACATACGAACACTTTTCACATTCTCCCGTGCAACGTGGGTGCCAGATCTCGCTTCATGCAAAATCGTAAGGTCCTAGCTCATGTCCAAGGCAGCAAAGCAGTCTGAAAAGTAAATAATCGATAACTAAAACTTGAATTGTACTGCTTCTTACTGGCTATTACATCAACCTAGAAGCTTCTTCTGTGTTCTATTATGGTGCGTATAGTGTCTCCACATACCACAGCACTCGATGTAGCTTTACACACGATAAATATAATAGTTTCAGGGAGAAGAGCGGCAAATGTGACGATCTGGCATGAAGTTTATTCAATAGCAAATGACGAAAACGTGCAGATTTCTCAGGTTTTTACTACATATGAACACTTTTCACATTCTCCCGTGTAACGTGGGTGCTAGACCTCGCTTCATGAAAAATCGTAAGGTCCTAGCTCATGTCCAAGGCACCAAAGCCGGCTAAAAGGTCAATAATCGATATCTAAAACTTGTATTGTACTGCCTCTTACTGGCTATTACATCAAGTTAGAAGATTCTTCTGTGTTCTACAATGGTGCGTATAGTGTCTCTTCATACCACAGCACGCGACATAGCTTTGCATACGATAAGTATAATCCTTTCAGAGAGAAGAGCGGCATATGTGGCGATCTGGCATGAAGTTGATTCGATGGCAAATGACGAAAACGTGCAGATTTCTCAGGTTTTTACTACATATGAACACTTTTCACATTCTCCCGTACAACGTGGGGGCTAGACCTCGCTTCATGAAAAATCGTAAGGTCCTAGCTCATGTCCAAGGCACCAAAGCCGGCTAAAAGGTCAATAATCGATATCTAAAACTTGTATTGTACTGCCTCTTACTGGCTATTACATCAAGTTAGAAGATTCTTCTGTGTTCTACTATGGTGCGTATAGTGTCTCCGCATACCACAGCACGCGACATAGCATTGCACACGATAAATATTTTCGTTTCATTGAGTAGAGCGGCAAAAGTGACGATCTGGCATGAAGTTGATTCGATGGCAAACGACGAAAACGTGGGTATTTCTCAGGTTTTTACTACATATGAACACTTTTCACATTCTCCCGTGCAACAAGGGTGCTAGACCTCGCTTCATGCAAAATCGAAAGGTCCTAGCTCATATCCAAGGCACCAAAGCCGTCTAAAAAGTCAATAATCGATATCTAAATCTTAAATTGTACTGCCGCTTACTGGCTATTACATCAACCTAGAAGCATCTTCTGTATTCAACTATGGTGCGTATAGTGTCTCCACATACCACAGCACGCGATATAGCTTTGCACACGATAAATATAATCGGTTCAGAGAGAAGAGCGGCAAATGTGACGAACTGGCATGAGTTGATTCGATAGCAAGTTACGAAAACGTGTGGCTTTCTCAGGTTTTTACTACATATGAACACTTTTCACACTCACCCATGCAACGTGGGTGCTAGATCTCCGTTCATGTAGAATCTCAACGTTCTAGCTCATGTCCAAGGCACCAAAGCAGTCAAAAAAGTCAATAATCGATATCTAAATCTAAATTGTACTGCTGCTTACTGGCTATTACATCAACTTAGAAGCTTCTTCCGTGTTCTACTATAGTGCGTATAGGGTCAGCGCATACCGCAAACCGCGACATAGCTTTGCACACGATAAAAATTATCGTTTCAGGGAGTAGAGCGGCAAAAGTGGCGATCTGGCATGAAGTTGATTCGATAGCAAATGACGACAACGTGCGAATATCTGAGGTTTTACTACATATGAAGACTTTTCACATTTTCCCATGCAACGTGGGTGCTAGACCTCACTCCATGCAAAAACGTAAGTTCCTAGCTCATGTCCAAGGCACCAAAGCAGTCTAAAAAGTCAATAATCGATATCTAAATCTTAAATTGTACTGCTGCTTGCTGGCTATTACATCAAATTAGAAGCTTCTTGTGTGTTCTACTATGGTGCGTATAGTGTCTCCACATACCACAGCACGCGACATAGCTTTGCACACGATAAATATAATCGGTTCAGAGAGAAGAGCAGCAAATGTTACGAACTGGCATGAAGTTGATTCGGTAGCAAGTTACGAAAACGTGCGGATTTCTCAGGTTTTTACTACATATGAACACTTTTCTCACTCACCCATGCAACGTGGGTGCTAGATCTCCGTTCATGTAGAATCTTAACGTCGTAGCTCATGTCCAAGGCACCAAAGCAGTCTAAAAAGTCAATAATCGATATCTAAATCTAAATTGTACTGTTGCTTACTGGCTATTACATCAACTTAGAAGCTTCTTGTGTGTTCTACTATGGTGCGTATAGTGTCTCCGCATACCGCAAACCGCGACATAGCTTTGCACACGATAAATATTATCGTTTCAGAGAGTAGAGCCTCGAAAGTGACGATCTGGCATGAAGTTGATTCGATGGCAAATGACGAAAACGTGGGTAACTCTCAGGTTATTACTACATATGAACACTTTTCACATTCTCCCGTGCAACGAAGGTGCTAGACCTCGCTTCATGCAAAATCGAAAGGTCCTAGCTCATGTGCAAGGCACCAAAGCAGTCTAAAAAGTCAATAATCGATAACTAAAACTTAAATTGTACTGCCTCTTACTGGCTATTACATTGACTTAGAAGCTTCTTGTGTGTTCTACTATGGTGCGTATAGTGTTTCCGCATACCATAGCACGCGACATAGATTTGCACACAATAAATATTATCGTTTCAGAGAGAAGAGCGGCAAATGTGACGATCTGGCATGAGGTTGATTCGATAGCAAATGACGAAAACGTGCGGATTTCTAAGGTTTTTACTACATACGAACACTTTTCACATTCTCCCGTGCAACGTGGGTGCCAGATCTAGCTTCATGCAAAATCGTAAGGTAATAGCTCATGTCCAAGGCTCCAAAGCCGTCTAAAAAGTAAATAATCGATAACTAAAACTTGGATTGTACTGCCTCTTACTGGCTATTACATCAACCTAGAAGCTTCTTCTGTGTTCTATTATGGTGCGTATAGTGTCTCCACATACCACAGCACGCGATATAGCTTCACACACGATAAATATAATCGGTTCAGAGAGAAGAGCGGCAAATGTGACGATCTGGCATGAAGTTGCTTCGATAGCAAGTTACGAATACGTGCAGATTTCTCAGGTTTTTAGTACATATGAACACTTTTCACTCTCACCCATGCAAAGTGGGTGCTAGATCTCCGTTCATGTAGAATCTTAACGCCCTACCTCACGTCCAAGGCACCAAAGCCGTCTAAAAAGTATATAATCGATATCTAAAACTTGAATTGTACTGCCTCTTTCTGGTTATTAAATCAACTTAGAAGCTTCTTCAGTGTTCTACTATGGTGCGTATAGTGTCTCCGCATACCACAGCACGCGCCATAGCTTTGCACACGATAAATATAATCGTTCAGTGAGAAGAGCGGCAAATGTGACGACCTGGCATCAAGTTGATTCGAGAGCAAATGACGAAAACGTGCGGATTTCTCAGGTTTTTACTACATATGAACACTTTTCACATTCTCCCGTGCAACGAGGGTGCTAGACCTCGCTTCATGCAAAATCGAAAGGTCCTAGCTCATGTCCAAGGCACCAAAGCAGTCTAAAAAGTTAATAATCGATATGTAAATCTTAAATTGTACTGCTGCTTGCTGGCTATTACATCAAATTAGAAGCTTCTTGTGTGTTCTACTGTGGTGATTATAGTGTCTCCGTCTACAACAGTACGTAACATAGCTTTGCACACAATAAATATTATCGTTTCAGAGAGAAGAGCGGCAAATGTGACGATCTGGCATGAGGTTGATTCGATAGCAAATGACGAAAATGTGCAGATTTCTAAGGTTTTTACTACATACGAACACATTTCACATTCTCCCGTGCAACGTGGGTGCTAGATCTCGCTTCATGCAAAATCGTAAGGTCTTAGCTCATGTCCAAGGCACCAAAGCCGTCTAAAAAGTAAATAATCGATAACTAAACCTTGAATTGTACTGCCTCTTACTGGCTATTACATCAGCCTAGAAGCTTCTTCTGTGTTCTATTATGGTGCGTATAGTGTCTCCACATACCACAGCACGCGATGTAGCTTTACACACGATAAATATAATAGTATCAGAGAGAAGAGCGGCAAATGAGACGATCTGGCATGAGGTTGATTCAATAGCAAATGACGAAAACGTGCAGATTTCTCAGGTTTTTACTACATATGAACACTTTTCACATTCTCCCGTACAACGTGGGGGCTAGACCTCGCTTCATGAAAAATCGTAAGGTCCTAGCTCATGTCCAAGGCACCAAAGCCGGCTAAAAGGTCAATAATCGATATCTAAAACTTGTATTGTACTGCCTCTTACTGGCTATTACATCAAGTTAGAAGATTCTTCTGTGTTCTACTATGGTGCGTATAGTGTCTCCGCATACCACAGCACGCGACATAGCATTGCACACGATAAATATTTTCGTTTCATTGAGTAGAGCGGCAAAAGTGACGATCTGGCATGAAGTTGATTCGATGGCAAACGACGAAAACGTGGGTATTTCTCAGGTTTTTACTACATATGAACACTTTTCACATTCTCCCGTGCAACGAGGGTGCTAGACCTCGCTTCATGCAAAATCGAAAGGTCCTATCTCATACCCAAGGCACCAAAGCAGTCTAAAAAGTCAATAATCGATATCTAAATCTTAAATTGTACTGCTGCTTGCTGGTTATTACATCAAGTTAGAAGCTTCTTGTGTGTTCTACTATGGTGCGTATAGTGTCTCCGTCTACAACAGCACGTGACATAGCTTTGCACACAATAAATATTATCGTTTCAGAGAGAAGAGCGGCAAATGTGACGATCTGGCATGAGGTTGATTCGATAGCAAATGACGAAAAAGTGCAGATTTCTCAGGTTTTTACTATATATGGACACTTTTCACACTCACCCATGCAACGTGGGTGGTAGATCTCCGTTCATGTAGAATCTTAACGTCCTACCTCATGTCCAAGGCACCAAAGCAGTCTAAAAAGTCAATAATCGATATCTAAATCTTAAATTGTACTGCCGCTTACTGGCTATTACATCAACTTAGAAGCTTCTTCTGTATTCTACTATGGTGCGTATAGTGTCTCCGCATACCACAGCACGCGACATAGCATTGCACACGATAAATATTATCGTTTCAGAGAGAAGAGCGGCAAATATGACGATCTGGCATGAAGTTGATCCGATAGCAAATGACGAAAACGTGCTTATTTCTCAGGTTTTTACTACGTATGAACACTTTTCACATTCTCCCGTGCATCGTGGGTGCTAGACCTCGCTTCATGAAAAATCGTAAGGTCCTAGCTCATGTCCAAGGCACCAAAGCCGGCTAAAAGGTCAATAATCGATATCTAAAACTTGTATTGTACTGCCTCTTACTAGCTATTACATCAACTTAGAAGCTTCTTCTGTATTCTACTATGGTGCGTATAGTGTCTCCGCATACCACAGCACGCGACATAGCATTGCACACGATAAATATTATCGTTTCAGAGAGAAGAGCGGCAAATATGACGATCTGGCATGAAGTTGATCCGATAGCAAATGACGAAAACGTGCTTATTTCTCAGGTTTTTACTACATATGAACACTTTTCACACTCTCCCATGCAACGTGGGTGCTAGATCTCCCTTCATGCAGAATCGTAAGGTCCTAGCTCATGTCCAAGGCACCAAAGCCGTCTAAAAATTTGTAAGTAGGCTGTTTACGTTTTCTTATTGGTAACGCCACGTAGCGCTCTGTATGAAGAATCACTGGTCCCACACCGGTGTGTCAGACCCACCATACTTGCTCCCGACACTGCGAGAGGGCTGTACAAACAATGATCACACGCACGGCACAGCGGACACACCAGGAACCGCGGTGTTGGCCGTCGAATGGCGCTAGCTGCGCAGCATTTGTGCACCGCCGCCGTCAGTGTCAGCCAGTTTGCCGTGGCATACGGAGCACCATCGCAGTCTTTAACACTGGTAGCATGCCGCGACAGCGTGGACGTGAACCGCATGTGCAGTTGACGGACTATGAGCGAGGGCGTATAGTGGGCATGCGGGAGGCCGGGTGGACGTACCGCCGAATTGCTCAACACGTGGGGCGTGAGGTCTCCACAGTACATCGATGTTGTCGCCAGTGGTCGGCGGAAGGTGCACGTGCCCGTCGACCTGGGACCTGACCGCAGCGACTCACGGATGCACGCCAAAACCGTAGGAACCTACGCAGTGCCGTAGGGGACCGCACCGCCACTTCCCAGCAAATTAGGGACACTGTTGCTCCTGGGGTGTCGGCGAGGACCATTCGCAACCGTCTCCATGAAGCTGGGCTACTGTCCCGCACACCGTTAAGCCGTCTTCCGCTCACGTCCCAACATCATGCAGCCCGCCTCCAGTGGTGTCGCGATAGGCGTGAATGGAGGGACGTGGATACGTGTGGTCTTCAGCGATGAGAGTCGCTTCTGCCTTGGTGCCAATGATGGTCGTATGCGTGTTGGACGCTGTGCAGGTGTGCGTCACAAGCAGGACTGCATACGACCGAGGCACACAGGGCCAACACCCGGCATCATGGTGTGGGGAGCGATCTCCTACACTGGCCGTACACCCCTGGTGATCGTCGAGGGGACACTGAATAGTGCACGGTACATCCAAACCGTCATCGAACCCATCTTTCTACCATTCCTAGACCGGAAAGGGAACTTGCTGTTCTAACAGGACAATGCACGTCCGCATGTATCCCGTGCCTCCCAACGTCCTCTAGAAGGTGTAAGTCAACTACCCTGGCCAGCAAGATCTGCGGATCTGCCCCCATTGAAGCGTCGTCTCACGAGGTCTGCACGTCCAGCACGAACACTGGTCCAACTGAGGCGCCAGGTGGAAATGGCATGGCAAGCTGTTCCACAGGACTACATCCAGCATCTCTACGATCGTCTCCATGGGAGAATAGCAGCCTGCATTGCTGCGAAATGTGGATATACACTGTACTAGTGCCGACATTGTGCATGCTCTGTTGCCTGTGTCTATGTGCCTGTGGTTCTGTCAGTGTGATCATGTGATGTATCTGACCCCAGGAATGTGTCAATAAAATTTCCCCTTCCTGGGACAATGAATTCACGGTGTTCTTATTTCAATTTCCAGGAGTGTATAATGCCTTGTATCACTTGCACTACACATATTATCTTAATATTCAAAGGAAGTTTTATCATGTTCCCAATACAATATGGAAACACCCAACATATCCAAAGGATATGATCGTGTAACTCCCACCGAGGCCTAAAACCTTAAACGCGTATTCTCAAATTAACTGAAACAGTAATATAAATATCACACGTGATGTACTAAAATAACTTGCTAAGCTAGCAGCTCATAGCTTTTGCTAGCTATACAAGAGGCTGTGGACAAAAAACAAGCTGATGGAGCATCATTTTAGGGGAGAAGATTAATATCTCATAACAAAACCTTTAATGTACTTTATCACTAAAACTACGTATTTGCATAGTACCAAACTGTAACTTTGCACTGCACTATTATGACGTGCAATGAAACGAAATTATGAAAGAAAATGATATACGTCTTGCATAAATAAAATTTTTAACGTGAACATTCTTATAACTGAAGTACTTTGGCAAGGAACAATGGATTCTAAAATTCGATATTTCCACGTGTATTTGTCTGTATTATTCTTCACAGTACTTTTGGCTGATATGTTGGCATCAGTGATATAACATGCATGTTTATCAACGATTACATGCCGATTTTTGTATCACAGATTAAAGAAAGCAAGAGTTGTATATATTATTTATCAAAATACGTAGAACTGTTTACGAGAAGAATACAAAGCACACATGGCACATGATCTGACTCAGAGCTTAAAGTGCACTTGTTAGTTGGAATATGTTGATGATTCTATGCAAGTAAACAGTTTATTCCCACAGCTAAATCGCGTGCATTACTTGCCAAAACTTATCAACTAAAACCAATATCAAAGTCAACTAAATGTGTTAGTAAGCCCCAAACATAGGAATCAACTGTATCTAACAATGGACAATTATCACAAATTGCCTCATGTGTAACTACGTTTCTGCAAATTTGTAATAGATTACCCCATGTTACAGCAAAGCTGTAAGAAATTGCCCCTTACATCACCTTATTTACAACAAAGTTGTTACAAAGTGCTTTCTAAATTATGTCATTACAGCAAAATCGTAAGATGTTAGCACAAAATCCGCTCTGCCACAGCAAAATTGTAAGAAAATTATGCTATAATACAGCAAAGTTGTAACAATTTGCCCAAAATATAAGAAAATACTTTATACTTCAACGTGTTATAACAAATCGTAACAACTTACGCCAAATTGTAACTAACTGGTCTACAAATACACATGCTCGTCCTAAATTATAATAACTTGTGGCATACTTCAATGAGCTACTCGAAAACTGTCGTAAAATACCCTACACATCCTCATGTTGCATTAAATGGCCAGAAGCTTTTACTATTTATTATACCATGGAGTCAACACCATTTACGATAGGTTTCTGTAAAAATGTCGAAGTATGGTGTGAGAACTGTCTTGTAGTCTCCACTGTGCGGTAACATGTCAGCATTATCAGCAAAGTATGGCAAATGTTTTGTACTGCAAGAAAACGTTGACTCCCCGCCTTGGGGATCACTATAACGTTTGGATGGCCCTCATATTGAGATGAGACAAAGACCAGTTTTGATAAATAAAGAGTTTTGAAGTGGAAATAACGGTGTTTAGTTTAGTGCTAAAATCAAAAGTCTTGTACACTAGTGCACTCTAACAGTAACGTAGATCAGTAGTTGCGTCATGTGTGTTTATGATGCTATAGAACAATTTTCTACATACTTCGACAAATAATACAAACACTTCTTGACTTCTTCAATACATGGTACAAAGATCGAACTAAGATCATCCGTTAACATGTAACTTACATGAGCAGTGCCTGATGCAAGTCATGTATACGCCACAGCTGCCAGAATCTACCCGACTTGGTTGCCCCCTTCTCAGTACGGCTCCAGACACTGCTGTCCCACCTACATACGCGCACTACCCTGCCAGCCCAGCAGTCTGTAGGTTTACTTCTGGGGTCTGTGACGAAGAGTGCTGTGGCCGAGCGGTTCTAGGCGCTACAGTCTGGAGCCGCGCTACAACTACTGTCGCAGGTTCGAATCGTGCCTCGAGCATGAATGTGTGTGATGTCCTTAGGTTAGTTAGGTTTAAGTAGTTCTAAGATCTAGGGGACTGATGACCTCAGAAGTTAAGTACCATAGTGCTCAGAGCCGTTTTTTTCTCGCAGTGGAGGGAGGAGTCAAACAGGGAAACTGCATCGGTCTTATGCCTTGGTACTTAATTGATGTGACTCTGTCAAGCGCCTCTCCACCACTATTGTACTCGAATTTAAATCACTGTTTTTTCTACTCCGTATGAACTTATATTTTCTTCCTTTAAAGCAACATATCATTCGTCAAAAAAATTAGAAGTATTGTCATCTTGTATCCTCCTAAAGTCACTCAACTTTGACACTCTCCTGTATACCACAACATCATTAGAAAACAGCCATACATAGCTTCTGTCCAAGACTGCCAGACCATTTATAAGTAAATGTACAGAGGATATGAGCGTTTCTGTCACACTTGACTGGAGCATTAGAGACGATAGCCTTGTCGCTGATGAACACTGGCCGTTGTCGAGAACGTGCTGGGTTCTTTACTTAAGAAGTCTTCGAGCTACTATTGCGCATGCTCATACCTTCATCAACAGTCTTCAGTTGACACCATTTCAAAAATATTCCGAAACACTCTGAATATGGAAACTGCATGCTGCCCTTCACACACGGAACGTAGGACTTCATGCGAGATAAGGCCAGTTTGGCATTAGCGACGCTTCAGAAATGTGCTTATTTGTGGACAAAAGTTTTCCGTCTCAAGGAAATTTACATTCGAACTCGGAATTTGTTGAAGAATTCTGTAGAAAAACGATGTTAGAGATGCTGGTATGTAATTTTGTGGATTGGGTCCTTCTAGCCCTCTTGCATACATGAGTCACCTGTCTTTTCTTGTAGCCGTTCGGGGCCTTGCACTGTGCGAGCGAATTGCTATAAAAGAGAGCAAAGTAAGAGGCTAATACCAAAGAGTACTGTCTGTAAAACTGAATTGGACTTGCGTCTGGAACTGCCGACTTACTTTTTTGTTTCATTTTCTTTGCTCATTACGCCAAGGATACCTGTTTCTTACCAGAGGGAAGTTAGTACCACGGTCGAACCACAGTATGCTTGTACGATTCTCATAGCTCAATGATTTCTTAAATCCCTATTTGATTTAGTATTCAAAAGTTTCTAAGAAGAGCGTAGTCGATTGCTAGAGGTGTAATTGTAGATGAATGAGATTGTGGTTGTAGCGGGGGTGGAAGGGGAATTGTAAGAAGAAGAAGAAGAAGGGTGGAAAACATAAATGAACACGCTGTTTAATGAACCAAATTTGATTCCCGTAATAAACGGCACAAAAATTTAATGGCTTGAACATGAATCAAGGAAAAGAAAAAAATGGTGAAGGAAGGGCAATAAGGGAACATGGCAGCCCAGATGTACAGTCGTGCTCAAAAGTATCCGAACGACTTGAATTGCATTTCGCCTGATTCGCATGCAACCCGCATAACGCAGCTGTCTAGCAGGTTCTCTAATCGCTCCTCGGTATAGTCGCTGGACAATTGAAAATCGTTCCAACAAGTCACCAGTAGTATACACTGCTCTGTGTCACATTAACTCAAGATGTAAAGTAATAGCACGATACTACAAATATCAGGGAACATCTTATCACAGATAAGACTGTCCTTAAGGCTTCTAAGCTCACATGTATTACAATAAATGACATACCTGAAATGTTACCACTCTCATTATTACGTCAGATAGGTAATGCACGTAGTAACTTCGTCGTATTCATTATTTCCTCTGCAAAGTAACATAGCGTAATTATTATTTAACAGAAAATGGTATTAAAAATTTAAGTTATTCACGAGCCGCTAATTGAGAATATGTATGAACTTCAAATGACACCACGAACTGTCTCGTTCTGATATAGATTCAAACCAAGTTCATGCAGACTAAGTAAAGATTTCGTTACTGACGGAAACTAACAGTCATTCCTGAGTGGGCACACAGAGAGTGATATACCTCGATTTTAGACTGTGTCAGTTAGGAATGTACGCGAATTGCTACCCAGCATCTATTGTCCCTGTTAACGAATTACGAGAGATGTTAAATATTACTTCTTCACAAGTGACTTACTTGTAATGCCGTGAGGTAAAGCTTTGTGTTGGATCGGGATTCGAACCCAGAACCTATTCGGAGTGCAATCGAAGCATATCGGATTTTCTCGGCAGTAGCCACATGTTTTAACTGAAATGATGAGACCAAATATTAATTTTTCCTTCCAGATCTCAGTTACAGTACCAACAGGAAGAGGACGAACAGATGTGTTCCTACAGCGGGCTGGGAAGTGACGATAGCTGGCGTCTCAAAGATGCGGCTGCCACGGGCTGGAATACGTAATGCATCTGATTCGCATTTCTGTAATTAGCTTTAGGGACTGGAGTAGAGTTACTAATAATACTCAGAACTGACTGCAAACTAAGCATCATAAATCAGTAACTCTCATAGTTGTTTTTATATTCCTTTCATAAGTGTACTCAAAACCAAGAAACTCATTGACGGATGTTTTCGTGCCTCGCTGATAGTCGAGCACAATAAACAAATAAAAATAAAAATGAGTGTGTGTGTGTGTGTTTGTGTGTGTGTGTGACAAGAGAGAGAGAGAGAGACATAAATATAAAAAAGAATGAGAGAGAGAGTAAAAAAGAGAGTAAAAAGTAGTTGTAAAGAAACTGAATCATGGTATGTAAAGAAACCTTTCATTAAAATGGCACGTTCCAAACCATTACGAAATGTCATATTCATGATATGTGGAACAAGTATTAATCTAATCAGATCTAACTAATTTAATTATATCATATTGCTGACTAGCCATGAAGAGTCAGGAATTACCGAAATTTTCGCCAATGTCAGGAACCAAATCTAAGCTTGCAAATAAAAGACATCAGTTTTTGTAATAAACTGGGACTCCTATCAAGACCCTTTCGTCCCTGTTAACCAACCATGAAAGATGTCTAATGTACTTCAGTTCAGAAGTAACAAAGTGTGCATACTTTTTAAGGTGAAGTGCATGATGAGAAGTTCTGTGATGGAGATACGAACCCAACTCATAATCGGATTGTTAATTAAGTGAAATAAAATGTCACGTATCGGTTTTCTTACCATCTGCTATGTGTTTGAATCTAAAATAAGGATACAAATTTTGGTGCCTAAGCGATAATCGAACCGCAAACCTGTCGTCCTTCTTTATCATCCACGAATATAGCTTAAGTATCAATTGCTTACTCATCAACAGTAAGATGTGTGCGTGTTTGACCAGAAATAACGACGCCTATTGCGTTTGTTGACAACACATGAACAGACATTAAAAATGCACGTTAATTTTCACTAGCAGCCTGGTGTGTACGTGAAAATGAAATTATGAATAGTTTTGTACTGGATCAGGATTCGGACCCACATAATTACCTTTGGAGGAGACCTAGAGAGGACTGCAGCCTTGGAAAAAGGAACGAAATTATTGAACTATAGTGTTTCGAGAGATTCAGATCCTCAAAAGAGGAGATGCGAATTCGAATCAGAGTCCAGCACCAAATTTTTCAACGTCTCTAGTTCAATCAAGTACAAATAAAATAAGAGCCCTGTTCCTTTAAATGGCTATCGGTTCATCAAATAAAATAAAAATTTCTAATGTAAGTAAGTTTAGTGGCGACAGCATTTCTGTTTACCATGACTTCCGCCTATGTCATCTCCCAACATAAACCGGCTCTGTCCAGTTGGTAATGAAGGAACGTGATGTTTAATGCGGATTCTGGATTATAACGTCTTTCTCTTGAGGTTACCAGAGGTAAAGTAAAAGCCTGTGATAGTTCGTTCCACCAGACCATTGTGGCTACATTTACCAGCCCAACGAGTGTGCTGTAACGGAATATGTGCTTACTGTGGTGTCACAGCCAGACACCACACTTGCTAGGTGGTAGCCTTTAAATCGGCCGCGGTCCGGTAGTATACGTCGGACCCGCGTGTCGCCACTATCAGTGATGTAGACCGAGCGCCGCCACACGGCAGGTCTAGAGAGACTTCCTAGCACTCGCCACAGTTGTACAGCCGACTTTGCTAGCGATGTTTCACTGACTTCTACGCTCTCATTTGCCGAGACGATAGTTAGCATAGCCTTCAGCTACGTTATGTGCTACGACCTAGCAAGGCGCCATTATCTGTTGCTACTGATACTGTGTATCATGTAATGTCAAGAGCGACGTTCGTCATTAATGGATTAAAGTTAAGTATTCCACCAGCTACGCCCGTTTTTCTGAATTCTAATTTCCTTATCATGTTCCAGACCTCACGCCAACCTGCGTGAGCAAAAACGCGTGCATTTCGGCCTCCTGTAGTAACGGTGTTGGCTCTCCTGCCAACCACAACACTTACCTTACTAAATTAGTCACGGCGGAAAAAAATGCGAGTCTATTAAACGGTTCTGTAGAAGCAAGCTTACGACGCGGAGATTATGCTATTGTCATGTCAGCAGGATGTAAAGACTATACTAGGCATTATAGCCTCGATGTGAAGTCATTTTGAAATTTTCACTAATTCAGCAATTGTCTTAGTCCTTTTGGTGATTATAGAAGCAGTTGCACAAGAACAGGTTCTTTGGAATCCTTTTCATGTTAATATCAAACATCAGCAATTAGTCGTAGATTACATTAAAACTGAAGTAATTGATGAAGACGTTACTTGATAACAAAACGCGCTGCCTTTCTTCATTTGCTTGCGCCTGGCTGTCGAATAATGCCAAACCAAAAGCCAAAGGATCTTACTGCCTTCCGATATACGTCGCTTTCATTCCTTGCATATGATTCGTTCGACGTGACCTGTTTCAAGTTATGTATGACAGAGAATGTTTTACAAGATCAATTGTTTTCCTTTGCAATAAACAGAAAGTTTTTCATTCTAAGCTATCCAAGTTCAAAATACTCGTAATATTAGTTCAAATTTAATATTCGCTTATATAATGTAGGAAAGTATTTCACAGTTGCAAAACCCGCATCCGGCTCATTGACCTTACACTTAGTCGCTGACCATAAATTCTAGCTCAGAGTGACGCCAGTTTAAGTAACCTGTAAGTAAGACTGTTTGCTATTGCTCTTTCTCACCGGAAAATAGACTGTTGGGCTCCATAAGTACACTGTTACAGTAATTTCTGTGTGTATGCAATGCATACGGATTGTAGAATTTAGTGCTACTCTCTCCTCCACTTCTGTATACATTATGGCTGTCCTAAACGCGTCATTTACAATTACAGGCGCTAGACAGTACAACATCATACTGAGAACAATAATGTGCTTATAATGACAATCTCACTGTTCGTTATACCTGATTTTGTGATCATTTAAATAAAACATGACCTTCCAGCACGAGACGTTTCGTCCCCCTTTTTCTTCTGTTAAATTTGTCAGTCAGCTTTTTGCCTTCCAGCCAGCGAAATGCGGCAGAGTACGACCGGTAAACGATTCACAAACCACGATCTAGTATCGTTTAGACGATTTCTGTAAACATTGTGGTAGCTGAAGGAATTAAATTTCTTTTTAAATGGTCTTATGTAGCAACATTCACAGATATCTCAAATAGAAAAAGCTCTTTATCCAGGTACAAAGGTTGTGAAACAATTGATCTTTTCGTCTGATAGCAATGCGTAATTATTTTGTTTAAGAGATATCACAAGTATTGTTTCTGTAGCTGTGGGATTCATTGGTTGAAAACGAGTCTAACACCAATAGGTACAGTAATGCTAAGTATTCAAAATGATTATCAACCTAAGTCTGAGTTCATCCATAAACTGAGGCGTGTTTATAATACTGCAGCTAGACTGTGTATCCTTGTCTTCCTTGAGTGGGCATTGGAAGGTTTTTCAACACACGTCTACAATACTATGAATACTTCGAAAGCTATAATTAATATTGCTCTCATAAACTGATTTTTGTAAATTCTTCCGGGTCTTGAGCGTGCAATTTGTGTTGTAGATACAGTCTTAGACAAAAAACATTGACCGCCGAGTCGTTCACGTAAGGTGGACTATACAGTCGTGTTCCCCTCAGATTCCTATGTCTGGAAGTATGCTCTATCTGTCAACATTGTAGACTGCGGCACTTCCTGGAGGAAGTACTGACTTCAGTCTGAGTACATCACTCTTGACTACGACCGTAGTCTTGAGGTCAAACGTGAGACTAGCTAACACGACGTCTGGCAACTGACAGTGCAAGCCGACAAAATTTTATCGCCCCTTTCCTTTCTGTGCTGACGCTATGAGTGTAATTCCAGCGAATGTACAATATATTTAATTTTCTGTCGCATTCATAACAGTTTGGTTCAACAATATTTTAGCTAGAGATTCCTTGGCCGACCATCTCCCTCTGAACACCGCATGCGTCTCAGTTCTCTGGGACCCGTTTGCTGCCTACCGACAGAGGCTGAGGCACTGCGCTGCCTCGCCTTCTGGCGACAACGTCTGCTCCACTCCTCACTGTCGATGGTGTAAAATGCTTTATTGTTGTAGAGTGGTGATCCATAAAATCTGTCTACGATTTGTGTTTCACACTCAATAGCAACGGCGGCACAAAAACGTTTTTATTTGATGAGTATGTTATTACAGTAGTATGCAATACATCAATGCTGCACAGAATTAATTTCATTGTTTCTGATCCAGTGTGCTATAATTAAAGCGTCATATCGTGTTTTTTTCCTTCACAGTAGATTCTTCAAATAATTTATTTTTGTCATGGATTCATACGTGTTAGTCAAGGCAGAGAGAGTAAATGCAATGTAATGTGTTTGGTTTCTTTGATTCCCTATGGTAAATGGATGTGAAACATTGTCAATACCTTTCAGAACCTGCTCTATAGCTACTCAGGCAAATTGCTTCTTTTGGGGTCTATACATTAATTAATGGAGAAGTGATCGCTGTTCAAAAGTGATATTTAAAATATTCAATTTGATTTAAGGCGACAAAATTGCACATATTGGAAGCTACTGTAACGTTTCCTGGCAAAACACACATTATATGTGGTAAAAAACGAGAAAAGAATAATTGAACTGGATGATTGTAGCTGCGTGAACAATGATTGTGTGAACTTTATGTAATAAAGAGAAACAATTGTGTCATGTTTTATACTTGTATAGAATTATGTACCGATTTTTTAAAGATATCTGCGTCGGCGAGTACTGAAACCGCCACAGAGGATAATTATTAAATATCAAACAATGATGAGAATATGTCACAACGATTATAAATAGTGGTGACCGAACATTAATTTCTCTGTCGCCTTCTTGGAGTTACGTGAGTAGGAAGAGCCTGTGACATACTGTACGCTAGTGTAGCATTCTTTTGTTAAGATTGAGAGACGTAATCCATTAGGTACTGATTTTTAAAGGTGTGTAATATTTTAATCTGTTTTGAATAGAGTAACTTAGGGAAAACTTGCATTATGATTTGTAATAAGCTTGCCTGGCATTTTATCCCATCCTTTTAAGACTTTTCAGTTATTTAAACATTATTCGTGGTGCAGAGCTGCGCTACGAACGAACGAGTCGCTGCAGCGGCGCATTCACACTGCATTAAATGAAATCTATCATACAGCAAAGAAGCGGACAGGTTATAGTGAACTTAAATTATTTCTTTCAGCTTTCGGAATAGCAGGGCAGAGCAGCAGGTTTTACGATGTGTTTTACAGGTGGACGCGAGCTGCTGATGATATATTATTTACAGTGCAAAAAGACAATTTACTTTCATAACGTAAAAGAAATCTTGCTATACGTAGTTCTGGTCTGGCTAACATTATAGTGAAAACATCTTTTTCTCTGATAATAGTCTCATGTTCTCGTGTTAATCGTGGTACTTATTGGTGTTTTACTGTTAAAAAAATCCACTGCAAAATTTTGATGTTGAACTAACATTGCGTCCTATAACATCAGTATTGATAACGAAATAATTTTCAGTAACCTTTTCAATAACTTTTAAGTAAGGAAGATATGTTGAACTTTATGGAGAGTTACAGTAACGAAAAAAAGTTCCTTTAATAGAAAGCCAGATCCAGAATAATAACATAATATAATTAGTTTGGTTGAAATTTAATGATCCAAAGAAAGTCACAGCACAGCATCCCTAAAAAATATTTCAGGGCTGGTTCGTAGCAGCATATTTTATCTCATATATTAGATGTTACGCGAGCAATAATAAAACAAAACAGAGGCATGTTTGGTTTCTTTCTTCGATGCCATATGGTAAATGGATGCGAAACATTGTCAATACCTTTCAGAACCTGCTCTATAGCTACTCAGGCAAATTGCTTCTTTTGGGGTCCATACATTAATTAATTGAGAAGTGAACGCTGTTCAAAAGTGTTATTTAAAATATAAAATTGGATTTAAGGCGACAAAATTGCACATCTTTGAAGCTACCCAGAGAGAAATGTAAGTTGTTAGAGCCTCAGTTAGCAAATGTCTGCAGAGAGATCCTAATTGCTACTGTGGAAATTTAGCATAGAGGCCCTATACTAATCAAGACGTTCATTTCCTTCACATTTATCACCCTGGCATGTGAGTCCTAAGTGAAGAACAATATTGAAAGTCGTATCGTTGACGGTCGATTCGAATTTCTTCAGAGACACTTGTATTGTGAAGCAGCTTGGCAGTCAGAAAGCCGAGATCTATCACCATTAATACAACTTACGAGTCGAGCTACCAAGAGGACTTGATGTGTAAAGGTTTTCTTCAGATTTCGTTTCAGAATTTTTTCTGGCAATTCGCAGCTTCATCAAATGAATCAGAAAAGAAGCTCGCACACGCTGGCCGCTACCACGGTTAGAACTGACGACTAATTGAACCGATGTGACACGAGAAACGGGCGATACCATGGGGCTACGGACACACTGCTGCCAGCATGCCACTCTCATAATGGTATTGGTCGCTCAGCCTCATAATAAATCCTGAAAGATAATAAAAGTTGTCACTTGTGAGAAGAATAGCAATTCTTTAAACAAAAAATTGAGTTTTCATTGTCAGCGTCTTAGTTTAGATGAGAATTATATTGCACGAGTCATTCAAATGGAAAGGGAATATCAAGTGAATTGAGAGAGTCAATTCAGTACCAAACGTGGAAGTGATTGCTCTGTCACAGTGTTGCCAAATGTTTGTGACGATGTTGTCAATTCTCAGTTGCGCTAGGAACAGCACATAGAGGTATTCAACTGCAACATAGCCATGACCAGGATTGTAACTGGGGTTGACAGCATCGTCGTTTACCACTTTGAAAACTCGAACGGTGACAGTGATCGGACAGTTACTTGCGTTTACTGGTATCAGAGCGACTGCATGAAAACACAAGAATGTTAATAACCCAGAGATCATTAAATTTGGAACCCATAGTAAAGTAAAGCAGTCATCAGTCGGAAGATTGGTTTGGACACCACAGTGCTTTAATAGGCACGGTCTTATTGGAGGCCATATGCCATTGATTTCCTCCGACATTTGAGTTGACTTACCTAGCCAGTTAATAGGGAAACCTACAGTTTAACGAAGCTTTCAGTCCACAGTACAACTCGGCATTTTTCACATCAACAAACACTGCCTGAGGGTAAATATGTGTAAAATGGCACAAAAAAATTGTGGGGTTGACCAGGGATGGAGTCTGAGAACTCCGTATTTCTAGTCTTGCTTTTGACCACTTTTTTAAAAAATTTTTTTTATTAATTTTTTGTTTCTTAATGCCTACTTTACTTATTTATTAATTTTTTCAAAAAAGGAAAAAAATTGTAGTTCTGTTGTTCTGTTTTTTATTTTTATATTATTTTATTTTTATACAAATGGATAAAAGGAAAGCTGTTCCTCTTCGGCTACATACAGAATAACAGGTAGTCGTTCCGTTACGATAAGGGGGCTCCATACCATAGCCCGCTGCGAATTTTTCGATGACTGTAGTCTCGTTGCTGTGTTGTTTCTGTTGTTTGTTCAACCTCATAAAAAAGGAACTGGGAAGAGGTGATATGGTTATCTCCTCATGTCATCGATAATCCAGCTGTGAGGTAGATTATGGAATGCGCTGCAAAGAAAATTAGAAAAATATTGCCTATATTTAGCGTTTTTGACGTTCGCAAAATGTCGTTCGTTGAGGTAATAGCAAAAATCGCCATTACCGAACAGATAGTGAACAGCGTGGACGCTAATCCACGTCATAGAGTTCGTTTTTGCTCTTGGGAAATACATCTCAAACGGAAAAGAAGTGATCGGGTAGTTATCCTGTTGGGAGTATTGCGTGTGAGAAAAGCCAATATCTGACGCACCAAATACCAAGCTTCCTTGCCGACCCGCATTCGAAACGATGTTCATCCGTGTCAATCACTTGGCATGTGGTGCACGAGGGTGAATCGACGAGGTGGATGCGATGTAGGCAGCTCTGGCACAACTGTTTCCCATTAACAGTTACGTACCATGCAGATTGCACGTCAGTATCAAGGGTGGTGGCATTCACTGCCTGCCACACAGACCGCCACTTTGTAGTAGAGTGTTTGGTTTCAAGCACATTCGGCATCATGTTCATTTGCATGGCAGCGTATATCACCCTCGTCATAATCAAGCGTGTGGGTAGTAGTGCAGTGCGGATGTAGCTTAATTCAAGGAAGAATTGGCTAATGTGGAAGAAAGGTCGTAAGGCTTCCAGTAAGAGACTTGTGAGGCACGTCGGACTTCGTCGCCACAGTTGCAGGTGACAGCTGACGAACAGGGCCTTCGCTCTGTTCTGAACATGACAAAGGCCTAAACCTCCTCTGCTCCTTGGGAAGCCCGTATTAACAAAGGATCCCAAAACCGCCAACATGCGGTGAGCCAGGGTAGTTGGTATCGGGAGTGCCTGTGCGAAATGGGGGATACGTGACGCCAAATAGACGTTAGCATATCGTGTCCGTTGCAGGAGGTCTAGATGTCTCACACGGTGGTCACATATTCCTGCTCTCATCTGATTCAATAAACGCCTGTAGTTAAGGGCTGTTGAACGCTTCATGTCAGATGTAAATTGAATGCCAAGACAGTGGATTGTGTCACTGATTCGTAGCGGTGGGACGCTCTCGTCGGATGGATCATTGCCAGTGCAGAAAAGTGTGTCCACCAAGGGACATCCCACTCAGGCGTTGTCGGAGGCCGCAGAGGAGTGATTCCAAGACGAGGGCGTACAATATCGTCGAAAGAGGGCAGCCTTGTCACACCGATCGCTGGATCTGTATCGGTGACGTGAGACGGCCATTATATAACACCACGGACGTCGCGCCGCGTAGGAGACGCATCAGTACCTTAACTATATGTCCGGATACCCAATGTGTCGTGGTACCTCCATCAAAAATGTGTGGTCGACTCAGTCGAGTGAGGCCAAAACTCCTGGCAGTTGGGGAGCTTTAGCTAGCGCGATGATATCTCGATATCGGCACAGTGCAGTGCGAATGCTATGATCACCACCTAACGATGCCTGGTCCTGCGACACAACAGACAGTATCGATCGATTTAGGCGTGCCGCCAGAAGCCGGGTGAAAATCTTCAAGTCACTGTTGAGTGAGGTCAAGGGGCGATAATTACTGATCCTCGATCCGCCTCGTGGTTTGTGCATGGGTCCAATCAGTCCTTCTAGGAAAGATCCTGGGATCTGCGTCGTGGGAGGCATAAGATAGCGGCAAATATCAGTCCATGCTGGTGACAGCAATTGTTGATATGTCCGGTAAAATTCCAGAGGAAGGCCATCAGGTCCCGTTAACTTACGACCAGCCGCCGCCTGTATTGCTTCAATGATTTCCTCCTCCGTTACATCTGCAGTCAAATCTGACGCCGCTGTCGGAGAGATCATGCCATAATTGAGTTGAGAGACTTCGGCGATCACCTCTGGGGGATGTCGATGTTCCGAGTACAGCCTATTGCAATCAGCATGAAGGGAGTTTCCTATATCTAGCTGGGTATCAAGGCGTCGTCCGTCTTCCGTCGTGATAGCTTGGATCAGTGTCCTGCGTGGGCGTCGTCGTTCTGCAATGCCATGGTACATGGACTGTTCCTCCTGGTCCACTCTGTCTCGAGTGTGCGATCTGACGATAGCACCCTCCAGGTGCCATGGCACGGTTCACTGTCACCTGCCGTGCACGTGAGTACGGCAATGTTGTACAATCCATTAAGATGCTGTAGTAAAAATCCATGCTATGTCTCTTTCATGCTGAAACATCTCGGCAGTAGCCTATCAAGATCTTCGGAGGGCTGGTTTGGCACACAGTAAGAACCACGACAGTGTAGACCGGTAGGTGCCAAGCAGGGGGTTACAAGAATCCCACATGTTCTCTATAAGGCGGCGGCATTCCTGAGATGCTAGGTGGGCGACGTTCAAATTCCAAGGACAACAGCTGTGCCATACCTTCTGACGGCCAGGGTAATGGTGCAGATGTAGGCCTCTTGGTCAGAAAACGCTGTGGGCCAAACTTCGCAAGCTCGGAAACTACAACTGGACTCCCAGCAAAATGTCCAAGTACAGTCCACTTGAAGAAGCACTCACATGGACAGAAGTCAACATAATACCTGTTGTATTCAATTACGATGTGATTTCTTTGTTTCACTGACAATGTGAAAGGCAAAGGGTTACAGTAAACCTGCACTGTAGCATCGGAAACTACAACTGAACTCCCAGCAAAGTATAAAAAGCACAGGCTTCTTGAAGAAGCACTCACGTGGACATAAGTCATCATGGTGCCTGTTGTATACAATTACGATGCGATTTCTTTCCTTCATCGATAATGTGAAGGGCAAAGGTTTACAGTATACCTGCAGTGGAGCATCGGAAACGACAACTGGACTCCCAGCAAAGTATCCTATCACAGGCTGCTTGAAAAGGCACTCACGTGGACAGAAGTCATCATGGTGCCTGTTGTATTCAATTCCGATGCGATTTCTGTGTTTCTTCGTCAATGTGATGGTCCAAGGGTTTCAGTTAACCTGCAGTGGTGTCGGAAATTTTAACTAGACGCCCAGCAAAAGATCCATGCACAGGCTGCTTGAGAAGCACTGACGTGGCCAGAAGTCATCCGGTACCTGTTGTATTCTATTATGATGCGAGTTCTTTGTTTAATTGACAATGTGAAGGTCAAAGGGTTTCAGTAAACTTGCAGTGGGGCATCGGAAACAACAAAGGGACTCCCAGCAAAGAAACAAATCACAGGCTACTTGCAGAAGCACTCACGTATACAGAAGTCATCATGTAACCTGTTGTACGCAATTCCGATGCAATTTGTGCGTTTCATCATGAATGTTAAGGTTCAAGCGTTACAGTAAACATGCAGTTGTGAATCGGAATCCACACGTGGACGCCCAGCAACAGATCCAAGCACAAGCCGCTAGAAGAAGCACTCGCGTGGCCAGAAGTCCTGTTGTATTTAATTCCGATGCGATTTCTGTGTTTCATCGTCATTGTGAAGGTCCTAGGGTTTCAGTGAACCTGCAATGGTGCATCGGAAATTACAACTGGATGCCCAGCACAGGAACCAAGAACAGATAGTTTAAAGAATTACTGACGTTTTCAGAAGTCATCATGGTGCCTTTTGTATTCAATTCAGATGCGATTTGTGCTCTTTATCGTCATTGTGAAAGTCCAAAACTTTAGTTAACCTGCAGTGGCTCATCGAAAATTAAAGGGGATGCCCAGGAAAATATCCAAGCACAGGTGGCTTGAAAAAGCACTCAAGTGGACAGAAGTCATCATGGTACATGTTGTATTCAATTATGATGCGATTTCTGTGTTTTGTCGTCTATGTGAAAGCCCAAGGGTTTCAGTAAACCTGCAATAGTGCGTCGGAAATTACAACTGAATGCCCAGCAAAGGATCCAAGCATAGGCCGCTTGAAGAATTACTCACTTGGACAGAAGTCATCATATTACCTGTAGTATTAAATTCAGATGCGATTTCTGCTTTTCATCGTCATTGCGTAGGACCAAGGGCTTCAGTTAACCTGCAGTGGTGCATCGGAAATTTAAACTGGATGCCCAGGAAAAGATCCTAGCACAGGCGCCTTGAAGAAGCACTCACGTGGACAGAAGACATCATGGTACTTGTTGCATTGAATTATCATGCGATTTCTATGTTTCATCGTCAATGTGAACTTGCAACTGTTTCAGTAAACCGGCAGTGGGGCATCGAAAATTATAACTGGATGCCCAGGAAAATATCCAAGCACCTGCGCCGTGAAGAAGCACTCACGTAAACCGAAATCATCATAGTACATGTTGTATTCAATTATGATGAGATTTCTGTGTTTCATCATCAATGTGAATGTCCAAGGATTTCTGCAAACTAGCAGTGGTGCATCGGAAATTACAACTTGATGCCCAGCAAAGGATCCAAGTAAAGGCACCTTGAAGAATTACTGACGTGGACAGAAGTCATTATGGTACCTGTTGAATTCAATTCAGATTCAATTTGTGCGTTTCATCTTCATTGTGAAGGTCCGAGGGTTTCAGTTGACATGCAGTGGTGCATCGAAAATTACAACTTGATGCCCAGCATAAGATCCAAGCACTTGCGCCTTGAATAAGCACACACGTGGACAGAAGTCATCATGGTACCTTTTGTATTCAATTAAGATGCGATTTCTGTGTTTCATCGTCAATGTGAAGGTCAAAGGGTTTCAGTACCATTGTAGTGGTGCATAGGATATTACAACGGGTTGCCCAGGAAAGGATCCAACCACAGGCCGCATGAAAAATTACTCAAGTCGACAGAAATTATCATTTAACCTGTTGTATTCAATTATGATGCGATTTCTGTTTTTCGTCGTCAATGTGAAGGTCCAAGGGTTTCAGTTAACCTGCAGTGGTGCATCGGAAATTACAACCTGATGCCCAAGAAAAGATCCAAGCACAGGCGGCTTGAAGGATTACCCACGATGACAGAAGTCATCATGGTACCTGTTGCATTCAATTATGTTGCGATTTGAACGTTTCATCTTCATTGTGATGATCCAAGGATTTCGGATAACCTGCAGTGGTGCACCGGAAATTACAACTGGACGCCCAGCAAAGGAACCAAGAACAGGCCGCTTGAAGAATTACTCACATGGACAGAAGTAATCATGGTACCTGTTGTATTCAATTAAGATGCGATATGTGCACTTTATCTTCATTGTTGAAGTCCAAAGTCCTCAGTTAACCTTCAGTGGTGCATCGAAAATTACAAGTGGATGCGCAGCAAAAGAACCAAGCACAGGTGCCTTGAAGAAGCAGTCGTTATGGTACCTGTTGTATTCAATTATTATGCGATGTCTGTGTTTCATCGTCAATGTGAAGGTCAAAGGATTTGAGTAAACCTGCAGTGGTTCATCAGACTTTACAACTAGATGCCCAGCAAATGATCCAAGCAGAGGGCGTTTAAAGAATTACTCACGTCGACAGAAGTATTACTGATACCTGTTGAATTCAACTCAGATGCGATTTGTGCACTTTATCGTCATTGTGGAAGTCCAAAGTCTTCAGTTAACCTGCATTGGTGCATCGAAAATTACAAGTGGATTCGCAGCAATAGATCCAAGCACAGGCCGCTTGAAGAATTACTCACGTGGACAGAACTCATCGTGGTACGTGTTGTATTCGAGTCAGATACGATTTGTGCGTTTCATCGTCATTGTAAAGGTCCAAGGCTTTCAATTAACCTGCAGTAGTGCATCTAAAATTTCAACTGGATGCCCATATAAGGAACCAAACACGTGTGCTTTGAAGAGGCACTCACGTGAACAGAAGTCATTATGGTACCTGTTGTTTTCTATTTAGATGCAATTTGCGCGTTTTATCGTCAATGTGAAAGTCCAAGGGATTCAGTTAACCTGCATTGGTGCAACGAAAATTACAACTGGATGCCAAACAAAAGATCCAAGCACAGGCGCCTTGAAGAAGCACACATGTGGACAGAAGTCATCATGGTACGTGTTGCATTCAATTAAGATGCGATTTCTGTGTATCATCGTCAATGTGAAAGTCCATGGGTTTCAGTAAACCTGCAGTGGTGCATCAGACATTGCAATTGGTTGCCCAGCAAAGGTACCAAGCACATGCCGCTTGAAGAAGCACTCACGTGGACCCATTCACCATGGCACCTGATGCATTGAATTATGATTCGAATTCTGTGTTTCATCATGATTGTGAAAGTAAAAGGGCTTCAGTTAACCTGCAGTGGTGGATCGGAAATTAAAACTGGACGGCCAGCAAAGGATTCAAGCACAGGACATTTGAATAATTACTCACGTTAACAGAAGTCATCATGGTACCTGTAGTATTCAATTCAGATGCGTATTGTGCGTTTCATTTTCATTGTGAAGGACCAAGTGTTTCAGTTAACTTGCATAGGTGCATCGAAAATTACAACACTATGCCCAGGAAAAGATCCAAGCACAGGCGATTGGAAGAAGCACACACGTGGACAGTAGTCACCATGGTACCTGTTATATTCAATTATGATTCGATTTCTGTGTTTCATCGCCATTGTGAAGGTACAAGGGTTTCCGTTAAACTGCAGTGGTGGATCGGAAATTGCAACTTGATGCCCAGGGAAGGATGCAAGCACTGGCCACTTGAAGAATTACTCTCGTGGACAGAAGTCACCATGGCACCTGTTATATTCAATTATTGTTCCATTTCTGTGTTTCATCGTCATTTTGAAGGTCCAAGGGTTTCAGTTAACCTGCAGTGGTGGATCGGAAATTACAACTTAATGCCCAGCAAAGGATCCAAACACAGGACGCTTGAAGAAGCACTCACGTGGACAGAAGTCATCATGGTACTTGTTTCATTGAATTATGAAGCGATTTTTGTTTTTCATCATCAATGTGGATATCCAAGTGGTTCAGTAAACCTGCAGTGGCGCATCGAATATTACAACTGGACACCCTGGAAAAGATCCAAGAACAGGCGCCTTGAAGAAGCACTGACTTGGACAGAAGTATTCATGGAACCTGTTGTGTTCAATTATAATGCGATTTCTGTGTTTCTTCGTCAATGTGAAGGCCCAACGGTTTCAGATAACCTGCAGTGGTGCATCGTAAATTACAACTGGATGCCCAGCAAAGGATCCAAGCACATCCGCCTGAAGAATTACTCACGTGGAAGGAAGTCATCACCGTTCCTGTTGTATTCAATTCAGATGCGATTTCTGCGTTTCATCGACATTGCGAAAGACGAAGGGTTTCATTTAACCTGCAGTGGCGCATCGAAAATTACAACTGGACACCCAGGAAAAGATCCAAGCACAGGTGCCTCAAGAAGCACTCACTTGGACAGAAGTATTCATGGAACCTGTTGTGTTCAATTATAATGCGATTTCTGTGTTTCATCGTCAATGTGAACTTCCAAGTGTTTCAGTAAACCTGTAGTGCGCAATCGAAAATTACAACTGGATGCCCAGGAAAAGATCCAAACGCAGGCCGCGTGAAGAATTACTCACATGACAGAAGTCAACATGTTACCTGTTGAATTCAATTAAGATGCGATTTCTGTGTTTCATCGTCAATGTGAAGGTCCAAGGCTTTCAGTAAACATGCAGTGTTGCATCAGACATTACAACTGGTTTCCCAGCAACGGATTCAAGCACATGCAGCTTGAAGAAGCACTCACATGGACAGAAGTCGCTATGGTACCTGTTGTATTCAATTATGATGCAATTTCTGTGTTTCATCGTCATTGTGAAGGTCCAAAATTTCAGTTAACATGCAATGGTGCATCGAAAATTACAACTGGTTGCCCAGGAAAAGATCCAAACACAGGCGCCTTGAAGAAGCACTCACTTGGACAGAAGTATTCATGGAACCTGTTGTATTCAATTAAGATGCGATTTCTGTATTTCATCATCAATGTGAAGGTCCAAGGGTTTCAGTTAAACTGCAGTGGTGCATCGGAAATTACAACTAGATGAGCAGCAAAGATCCAAGCACAGGTGCCTTGAAGAAGCACACACGTGGACAGAAGTCATCATGGTACCTGTTGTATTCAATTAAGATGCGATTTCTGTGTTCCATTGTCAATGTGAAGTTACAAGGGTTTCAGTAATCCTGCAGTGGTGCATCAGACATTACAACTGGAGTCCCAGCAAAAGATCCAAACACAGTCGCCTTGAAGAAGCACTCACGTGGACAGAAGTCATCATGGTACTTGTTGCATTGAATTATCATGCGAATTTTGTGTTTCATCATCAATGTGAATTTCCAAGTGTTTCAGTAAACCTGCAGAGGTCCATCGAAAATTACAACTGGATGACCAGCAAAGCATCCAAGCAAAGGCTGCTTGAAGAATTATTCACGTGGACAGAAGTCATCATGGTACCTGTTGTATTCCATTTCGATACGATTTCTTTGTTTCATCGTCATTGTGAAGGTCATAGGGTTTCAATTAACCTGCAGTGGTGCATCGGAATTTACAACTGGATGCCCAGCAATAGATCCAAGCACAGGTTATTTGTAGAATCAGTTACATGGGCAGAAGTCATCATAGTACGTTTTCTATTCAATTCAGATGCGATTTCTGCGTTTCATCGTCATTGTGAAGGACGAAGTGGTTCAGTTAATCTGCAGTTTTGCATCGAAAATTACAACTGGCTGCCCTGCAAAATATCGAAGCACAAACCGCTTGAATAATTACTCAAGTGGACAGAAGTCATCATCGAACGTGTTGTATTCTGTTCAGATGCGATTATGTGTTTCATCGTCTTTGTGTAGATCCAAGGATTTCAGTTAACCTGCAGTAGGGCATCGAAAATTTCAACTGGATGCCCAGCAAAAGATCCAAGCTCAGTCCGTTTGAAGAATTACTGACATGGGCAGAAGTCATCATAGTACCTTTTTGTATTCAATTCAGATGCGATTACTGAGTTTCATCGTCGTTGCGTAGGACCAAGTGCTTCAGTTCACCTTCAGTGGTGCATCGGAAATTACAACTGGATTCCCAGCAAAAGATCCAAACACAGGCGCCTTGAAGAAGCACACACATGGACAATAGTTTTCATGGTACCTCATGTACTCAGTTATGATGCATTTTCTGAGTTTCATCGTCATTGTGAAGGTCCAAGTGTTTCAGTTAACCTGCAATAGTGCATCGAAAATTTCAACTCTATGCCCAGGAAAAGATCCAAGCACAGGCGCTTGGAAGAAGCACTCACGTGGACAGAAGTCATTATGGTACCTGTTGTATTCTTGTCAGATGCGGTATATGTGTTTCATCACCATTGTGATGGTCCAAGTGTTTCAGTTAACCTGCAGTGGTGCATCGGAAATTATATCTGGATGCCCACCAAAGGACACAAGAACAGATATTTTGAAGAATTACTCACGTCTTCAGAAGTCATCATGGTACCTGTTGTATTCAATTCATAAACGATTTGTGCGTTTCATCGTCATTGTGAAGATCCGAGGGTTTCAGTTGACCTGCAGTGGTGCATCTAAAATTACAACTGGATGCCCAGGAAAAGATCCAAGCACAGGCGCCTTGAAGAAGCCCTCACGTGGACAGGAGTCATTATGGTATCTTTTTTATTCAATTATGATGCGATTTCTGTGTTTTATCGTCAATGTGAAGGTCCAAGGACTGCAGTAAACCTGCAGTGGTGCATCAGACTTTACAATAGAATGCCCAGCAAATGATCCAAGCACAGGCCGTTTGAAGAATTCCTCACACGGACCGAAGTCATAATGGTATCTTTTGTATTCAATTCAGATGCGGTTTCTGGGTTCATCGTGATTGTGATGGTCCAAGGGTTTCAATTAATCTGCAGTAGTGCATCGAAAATTTCACCTTGATGCCCAGGAAAAGATCCAAGCATAGGCGCCTTGAAGGAGCACTAACGAGGACAGAAGAAGTCATGGTAGTTGTTACATTGAATTATGATGCGATTTCTGTGGTTCATCGTAATGGGAATTTCCAGGGTTTCAGTAAACCTGCAGTGGTGCATCAGACATTACAAGTGGTTGCCCAGCAAAGGATCCAAGCACAGGCCGTTTGAAGAATTACTCACTCGGGCAGAAGTCATCATAGTACCTTTCGTAATCTATTCAGATGGGATTTCTGTGATTCATCGTCATTGTGAATGTCCAATGCTTTCAATTAACCTACAGTAGTACATCGAAATTTACAGCTGGATGTCCAGCAAAAGATCCAAGCACAGGCCGCTTGAAGAGCACTCACGTGGACAGAAGTCAACATGGCACCTGTTATATTGAATTATGATTCGATCTCTGTGTTACATCGTTATTGTGAAGGTACAAGGGTCTCAGTTAACCCGCAGTGGTGCATCGGAAATTACAACTGGATGCCCAGCAAAGGATGCAAGCATATGCCGCTTGAAGAAGCACTCACGTGGACAGAAGTCACCATGGTACCTGTTGTATTCAATTATGATGCACTTCCTGTGTTTCATCGTCACTGTGAAGGTACAAGGGTTTCAGTTAACCTGCAGTGGTGCATCGGAAATTACAACTAGATGCCCAGCAAAAGATCCAAGCACTTGCGCCTTGAATAAGCACACACGTGGACAGAAGTCATCATGGTACCTTTTGTATTCAATTAAGATGCGATTTCTGTGTTTCATCGTCAATGTGATGGTCAAAGGGTTTCAGTACCATTGTAGTGGTGCATAGGATATTACAACGGGTTGCCCAGGAAAGGATCCAACCACAGGCCGCATGAAAAATTACTCAAGTCGACAGAAATTATCATTTAACCTGTTGTATTCAATTATGATGCGATTTCTGTTTTTCGTCGTCAATGTGAAGGTCCAAGGGTTTCAGTTAACCTGCAGTGGTGCATCGGAAATTACAACCTGATGCCCAAGAAAAGATCCAAGCACAGGCGGCTTGAAGGATTACCCACGATGACAGAAGTCATCATGGTACCTGTTGCATTCAATTATGTTGCGATTTGAACGTTTCATCTTCATTGTGATGATCCAAGGATTTCGGATAACCTGCAGTGGTGCACCGGAAATTACAACTGGACGCCCAGCAAAGGAACCAAGAACAGGCCGCTTGAAGAATTACTCACATGGACAGAAGTAATCATGGTACCTGTTGTATTCAATTAAGATGCGATATGTGCACTTTATCTTCATTGTTGAAGTCCAAAGTCCTCAGTTAACCTTCAGTGGTGCATCGAAAATTACAAGTGGATGCGCAGCAAAAGAACCAAGCACAGGTGCCTTGAAGAAGCAGTCGTTATGGTACCTGTTGTATTCAATTATTATGCGATGTCTGTGTTTCATCGTCAATGTGAAGGTCAAAGGATTTGAGTAAACCTGCAGTGGTTCATCAGACTTTCCAACTAGATGCCCAGCAAATGATCCAAGCAGAGGGCGTTTAAAGAATTACTCACGTCGACAGAAGTATTACTGATACCTGTTGAATTCAACTCAGATGCGATTTGTGCACTTTATCGTCATTGTGGAAGTCCAAAGTCTTCAGTTAACCTGCATTGGTGCATCGAAAATTACAAGTGGATTCGCAGCAATAGATCCAAGCACAGGCCGCTTGAAGAATTACTCACGTGGACAGAACTCATCGTGGTACGTGTTGTATTCGAGTCAGATACGATTTGTGCGTTTCATCGTCATTGTAAAGGTCCAAGGCTTTCAATTAACCTGCAGTAGTGCATCTAAAATTTCAACTGGATGCCCATATAAGGAACCAAACACGTGTGCTTTGAAGAGGCACTCACGTGAACAGAAGTCATTATGGTACCTGTTGTTTTCTATTTAGATGCAATTTGCGCGTTTTATCGTCAATGTGAAAGTCCAAGGGATTCAGTTAACCTGCATTGGTGCAACGAAAATTACAACTGGATGCCAAACAAAAGATCCAAGCACAGGCGCCTTGAAGAAGCAAACATGTGGACAGAAGTCATCATGGTACGTGTTGCATTCAATTAAGATGCGATTTCTGTGTATCATCGTCAATGTGAAAGTCCATGGGTTTCAGTAAACCTGCAGTGGTGCATCAGACATTGCAATTGGTTGCCCAGCAAAGGTACCAAGCACATGCCGCTTGAAGAAGCACTCACGTGGACCCATTCACCATGGCACCTGATGCATTGAATTATGATTCGAATTCTGTGTTTCATCATGATTGTGAAAGTAAAAGGGCTTCAGTTAACCTGCAGTGGTGGATCGGAAATTAAAACTGGACGGCCAGCAAAGGATTCAAGCACAGGACATTTGAATAATTACTCACGTTAACAGAAGTCATCATGGTACCTGTAGTATTCAATTCAGATGCGTATTGTGCGTTTCATTTTCATTGTGAAGGACCAAGTGTTTCAGTTAACTTGCATAGGTGCATCGAAAATTACAACACTATGCCCAGGAAAAGATCCAAGCACAGGCGATTGGAAGAAGCACACACGTGGACAGTAGTCACCATGGTACCTGTTATATTCAATTATGATTCGATTTCTGTGTTTCATCGCCATTGTGAAGGTACAAGGGTTTCCGTTAAACTGCAGTGGTGGATCGGAAATTGCAACTTGATGCCCAGGGAAGGATGCAAGCACTGGCCACTTGAAGAATTACTCTCGTGGACAGAAGTCACCATGGCACCTGTTATATTCAATTATGATTCCATTTCTGTGTTTCATCGTCATTGTGAAGGTCCAAGGGTTTCAGTTAACCTGCAGTGGTGGATCGGAAATTACAACTTAATGCCCAGCAAAGGATCCAAACACAGGACGCTTGAAGAAGCACTCACGTGGACAGAAGTCATCATGGTACTTGTTTCATTGAATTATGAAGCGATTTTTGTTTTTCATCATCAATGTGGATATCCAAGTGGTTCAGTAAACCTGCAGTGGCGCATCGAATATTACAACTGGACACCCTGGAAAAGATCCAAGAACAGGCGCCTTGAAGAAGCACTGACTTGGACAGAAGTATTCATGGAACCTGTTGTGTTCAATTATAATGCGATTTCTGTGTTTCTTCGTCAATGTGAAGGCCCAACGGTTTCAGATAACCTGCAGTGGTGCATCGTAAATTACAACTGGATGCCCAGCAAAGGATCCAAGCACATCCGCCTGAAGAATTACTCACGTGGAAGGAAGTCATCACCGTTCCTGTTGTATTCAATTCAGATGCGATTTCTGCGTTTCATCGACATTGCGAAAGACGAAGGGTTTCATTTAACCTGCAGTGGCGCATCGAAAATTACAACTGGACACCCAGGAAAAGATCCAAGCACAGGTGCCTCAAGAAGCACTCACTTGGACAGAAGTATTCATGGAACCTGTTGTGTTCAATTATAATGCGATTTCTGTGTTTCATCGTCAATGTGAACTTCCAAGTGTTTCAGTAAACCTGTAGTGCGCAATCGAAAATTACAACTGGATGCCCAGGAAAAGATCCAAACGCAGGCCGCGTGAAGAATTACTCACATGACAGAAGTCAACATGTTACCTGTTGAATTCAATTAAGATGCGATTTCTGTGTTTCATCGTCAATGTGAAGGTCCAAGGCTTTCAGTAAACATGCAGTGTTGCATCAGACATTACAACTGGTTTCCCAGCAACGGATCCAAGCACATGCAGCTTGAAGAAGCACTCACATGGACAGAAGTCGCTATGGTACCTGTTGTATTCAATTATGATGCAATTTCTGTGTTTCATCGTCATTGTGAAGGTCCAAAATTTCAGTTAACATGCAATGGTGCATCGAAAATTACAACTGGTTGCCCAGGAAAAGATCCAAACACAGGCGCCTTGAAGAAGCACTCACTTGGACAGAAGTATTCATGGAACCTGTTGTATTCAATTAAGATGCGATTTCTGTATTTCATCATCAATGTGAAGGTCCAAGGGTTTCAGTTAAACTGCAGTGGTGCATCGGAAATTACAACTAGATGAGCAGCAAAGATCCAAGCACAGGTGCCTTGAAGAAGCACACACGTGGACAGAAGTCATCATGGTACCTGTTGTATTCAATTAAGATGCGATTTCTGTGTTCCATTGTCAATGTGAAGTTACAAGGGTTTCAGTAATCCTGCAGTGGTGCATCAGACATTACAACTGGAGTCCCAGCAAAAGATCCAAACACAGTCGCCTTGAAGAAGCACTCACGTGGACAGAAGTCATCATGGTACTTGTTGCATTGAATTATCATGCGAATTTTGTGTTTCATCATCAATGTGAATTTCCAAGTGTTTCAGTAAACCTGCAGAGGTCCATCGAAAATTACAACTGGATGACCAGCAAAGCATCCAAGCAAAGGCTGCTTGAAGAATTATTCACGTGGACAGAAGTCATCATGGTACCTGTTGTATTCCATTTCGATACGATTTCTTTGTTTCATCGTCATTGTGAAGGTCATAGGGTTTCAATTAACCTGCAGTGGTGCATCGGAATTTACAACTGGATGCCCAGCAATAGATCCAAGCACAGGTTATTTGTAGAATCAGTTACATGGGCAGAAGTCATCATAGTACGTTTTCTATTCAATTCAGATGCGATTTCTGCGTTTCATCGTCATTGTGAAGGACGAAGTGGTTCAGTTAATCTGCAGTTTTGCATCGAAAATTACAACTGGCTGCCCTGCAAAATATCGAAGCACAAACCGCTTGAATAATTACTCAAGTGGACAGAAGTCATCATCGAACGTGTTGTATTCTGTTCAGATGCGATTATGTGTTTCATCGTCTTTGTGTAGATCCAAGGATTTCAGTTAACCTGCAGTAGGGCATCGAAAATTTCAACTGGATGCCCAGCAAAAGATCCAAGCTCAGTCCGTTTGAAGAATTACTGACATGGGCAGAAGTCATCATAGTACCTTTTTGTATTCAATTCAGATGCGATTACTGAGTTTCATCGTCGTTGCGTAGGACCAAGTGCTTCAGTTCACCTTCAGTGGTGCATCGGAAATTACAACTGGATTCCCAGCAAAAGATCCAAACACAGGCGCCTTGAAGAAGCACACACATGGACAATAGTTTTCATGGTACCTCATGTACTCAGTTATGATGCATTTTCTGAGTTTCATCGTCATTGTGAAGGTCCAAGTGTTTCAGTTAACCTGCAATAGTGCATCGAAAATTTCAACTCTATGCCCAGGAAAAGATCCAAGCACAGGCGCTTGGAAGAAGCACTCACGTGGACAGAAGTCATTATGGTACCTGTTGTATTCTTGTCAGATGCGGTATATGTGTTTCATCACCATTGTGATGGTCCAAGGGTTTCAGTTAACCTGCAGTGGTGCATCGGAAATTATATCTGGATGCCCACCAAAGGACACAAGAACAGATATTTTGAAGAATTACTCACGTCTTCAGAAGTCATCATGGTACCTGTTGTATTCAATTCATAAACGATTTGTGCGTTTCATCGTCATTGTGAAGATCCGAGGGTTTCAGTTGACCTGCAGTGGTGCATCTAAAATTACAACTGGATGCCCAGGAAAAGATCCAAGCACAGGCGCCTTGAAGAAGCCCTCACGTGGACAGGAGTCATTATGGTATCTTTTTTATTCAATTATGATGCGATTTCTGTGATTTATCGTCAATGTGAAGGTCCAAGGACTGCAGTAAACCTGCAGTGGTGCATCAGACATTACAAGTGGTTGCCCAGCAAAGGATCCAAGCACAGGCCGTTTGAAGAATTACTCACTCGGGCAGAAGTCATCATAGTACCTTTTGTAATCTATTCAGATGGGATTTCTGTGATTCATCGTCATTGTGAAGGTCCAATGCTTTCAATCATCCTACAGTAGTGCATCGAAATTTACAGCTGGATGTCCAGCAAAAGATCCAAGCACAGGCCGCTTGAAGAGCACTCACGTGGACAGAAGTCAACATGGCACCTGTTATATTGAATTATGATTCGATCTCTGTGTTACATCGTTATTGTGAAGGTACAAGGGTCTCAGTTAACCCGCAGTGGTGCATCGGAAATTACAACTGGATGCCCAGCAAAGGATGCAAGCATATGCCGCTTGAAGAAGCACTCACGTGGACAGAAGTCACCATGGTACCTGTTGTATTCAATTATGATGCACTTCCTGTGTTTCATCGTCACTGTGAAGGTACAAGGGTTTCAGTTAACCTGCAGTGGTGCATCGGAAATTACAACTAGATGCCCAGCAAAAGATCCAAACACTGGCGCCTTGATAAAGCACACACGTGGACAGAAGTTATAATGGTACCTGATGTACTCAGTTATGATGCGATTTCTGTGTTATATCGTCATTGTGAAGGTTAAAGTGTTTCAATTAACCTGCAGTGGTGCATCGAAAATTACAACTCTATGCCCAAGAAAAGATCCAAGCACAGCCGCTTCGAAGAAGCACTCACGTGGACAGAAGTCATTATGGTACCTGTTGTATTCTTGTCAGATGCGGTTTCTGTGTTTCATCGCCTTTGTGAAGGTCCAAGTGTTTCAGTTAACCTGCAGTGGTGCATCGGAAATTACAACTGGATGCCCACCAAAGGAACCAAGAACAGATAGTTTGAAGAATTACTCACGTTTTCGGAAGTCATCATGGTACCTGTAGTATTCAATTCAGAAGCGATTTGTGCGTTTCATCGTCATTGTGAAGATCCGAGGGCTTCAGTTGACCTGCAATGGTGCATCTAAAATTACAACTGGATGACCGGGAAAAGATCCAAGCACAGGCGCCTTGAAAAAGCACTCACGTCGACAGAAGTCATTATGGTACCTGTTGTATTCAATTATGATGCGTTTTCTGTGATTAATCGTCAATGTGAAGGTCCAAGGGTTTCAGTAAACCATTAGTGGTGCATCAGGCAATACAACTGGTTGCCTAGCAAATGATCCAAGCACATGCTGCTTGAAGAAGCACTCACGTGGACAGAAGTCAACGTGGTACCTGTTGTATTCAATTATGATGCAATTTCTGTGTTTCGTCAATATTGTGAAGGTCCAAGGATTCAGTTAACCTGCAGTGGTGCATCGGAAATTACAACTGGATGCCCAGCAAAGGATTCAAGCACAGGCCGCTTGAAAAATTACTCAAGTCCACAGAAGTTGTCATGGTACCTTTTGTATTCAATTATGATGCGATTTCTGTGTTTCATCGTCAATGTGTAGGTCCAAGGGTTTCAGTAAACCTGCAGTGGTGCATCGGAAATTACAACATTATGCCCCAGCAAACGATCCAAACACAGGCCGTTTCAAGAATTACTCACATGGACAGAAGTCATCATGTTACCTGTTGTATTTAATTGAAATGTGATTTGTGTGTTTCATCGACATTGTGAAGGTACAAGGATTTTAGTTAACCTGCAGTTGTGCATCGGAAATTGCAACTGGATGCTTAGCAAGGGATCCAAGCACAGGCCGCTTGACCGATTTCTCACATGAACAGAAGTCATCATGGTACCTGTTGTATTTAATTGAAATGTGGTCTGTGTGTTTCATCGTCAATGTGAAAGTCCAAGGATTTCAGTAAACCTGCAGTGGTGCGTCAGACATTACAACTGGATGGCCAGCAAAGGATCCAAGCACAGGCTGTTTGAAGAAATACTCACTCGGGCAGAAGTCATCATAGTACCTTTTGTTTTCTATTCAGATGGGATTTCTGCGATTCATCCACATTGTGACGGTCCAAGGCTTTCAATTAACCTACAGTAGTGCATCGAAAATTACAACTGGATGCCAAGCAAAGGATCCAAGCTCAGGCCGCTTGAAGAAGTACTCACGTGGACAGAAGTCCCCATGGTACCTGTTGTATTCAATTATGATGCGATTTCTGTATTTCATCGTCAATTTGAAGGTTCAAGTGTTTCAGTAAACCTGTAGTGGTGCATCAGGCAATACAACTGGTTGCCCAGCAAATGATCCAAGCACATTCCGCTTGAAGAAGCACTCACGTGGACAGAAGTCACTATCGTACCTGTTGTATTCAATTATGATGTGAATCCTGTGTTTCATCGTCAATGTGAAGGTCCAAGGGTTTCAGTAAAATTGCAGTGGTGCATCGGATATTACAACGGGATGCCGAGGAAAGGATCCATCAACAGGCCGCTTAAAAAATTACTCAAATCGTCAGAAGTTATCATGGTACCTTTTGTATTCAATTATGATGCGATTTCTGTGTTTCATCGTCAATGTGAACGTCCAAGGGTTTCAATAAACCTGCAGTTGTGCATCAGACATTACAACTGGAATGCCAGTGTAGGATCCAAGCACAGATTGCTGGAGGAAGCACTCACGTGGACAGAAGTCAACATGGTACCTGTTGTATTCAATTATGATGCGATTTCTGTGTTTCGTCGTCATTGTGAAGGTCCAAGGTTTCAGTTAACCTGCAGTTGTGCATCGGAAATTACAACTGGATGTCTAGCAAAGGATCAAACCACAGGCCATTTTTAAAATTACTCACATGGACAGAAGTAATCATGGTACCTGTTGTATTTAATTGAAATGTGATTTGTGTGTTTCATCGTCATTGTGAAGGTACAAGGGTTTTAGTTAACTTGCTGTGGTGCATCAGACATTACAACTGGATGGCCAGCAAAGGTCCCAACCACAGGTCGCTTGAAGAATTACTCACGAGAACAGTAGTCATCATGGTGTCTGATGTATTCAATTATGATGCTATTTCTGTGATTCTTCGTCAGTGTGAAGATACAAGGGTTTCAGTAAACCCGCAGTGGTGCATCGGAAATTACAACTGGATTCCCAGCAAAGGATCCAAGCATAGGCCGCTTGAAGAATTACTCACGAGTACAGAAGTCATCATAGTACCTTTTGTTTTGTATTCTGATGGGATTTCTGCGATTCATCGTCATTTTGAAGGTACAAGGGTTTCAGTTAACCAGCAGTGATGCATCGGAAATTACAACTGGATGCCCAGCAAAGGATCCAAGCACAGGCTGCTTGAAGAATAACTCACGTGGACGGAAATCATCATCGTACCTGTTGCATTCAATTTAGATGCGTTTTGTCGCTTTTCATCGTCATTTTGAAGGTCAACAGGTATCAGATAACCTGCAGTGCAGCATCGATAATTACAATTGGACGCCCAGCAAAATATCCAAGCACAGGCGCGTTGAAGAAGGACTTACGTGGACTGAAGTCATTATGGTACGTCTTGTATTTAATTATGACGCGATTTCTGTCTTTCATCGTCAATGTGAAGGTCCAAGGGATTCAGTATACCTGCAGGGGTGCATCGAAATGCCAAGCAAAGGATCCAAGCACAGGTCGCTTGAAGAATTACCCACGTGGTTAGAAGTCATCATGGTGCCTCTTGTATTCAATTATAATGCGATTTCTGTGTTGCGTCGTCAATGTGACGGTCCAAGGGTTTCAGTAAACCTGCAGTGGTGCATCGAAAATTACAACTGGATGCCCAGGAAAAGATCCAAGCACAGGCGAACATGAAAGGATTCAACCACATGCCGCTTGAAAAATTACTCAAGTCGACAGAAGTTACCATGGTACCTGTTGTATTCAATTTATATTCGTTTTGTGCGTTTCATCGTCATTGTGAAGGTCAAAGCTTTCAGTTAACCTGCAATGGTGCCTCGAAAATTACAACAGTTGTATTCAATTAAAATCCGATATCTGTTTTTCATCGTTAATGTGAAGGTCCAAGGGTTTCAGTAAATCTGCAGTGGTGCATCGAAATAATACAACTGGATGCCCAGCAAAGGATCCAAGCACGGCCGCTTGCAGAATTACTCACATGGACAGAAGTCGTCATGGTAGCTTTTGTATTCAATTCAGATGCGATTTCCTCGTTTCATAGTCATTGCGAAGGTCCAAAGGCTTCAGTTAACCTGCAGTGGTGCATCGAAAAGTACAACTGGACGCCCAGCAAAAGATCCAAGCACAGGCGCCTTGAAGAAGCACTTACGTGGACAGAAGTCATTATGTTACCTGTTGTATTCAATTCAGATGTGTTTTGTGCGTTTTATCGTCATTTTGAGGGTCATAGGTTTCAGTTAACTTGCAATTGTGCCTCGAAAATTACAACCGTTGGATTCAATTAAAATACGATATCTGTTTTTCGTCGTCAATGTGAAGGTCCAAGGGTTGCAGTATATCTGCAGTGGTGCATCGAAATAATACAACTGGATGCCCAGCAAAGGATCCACGCACGCAAGCTTGCAGAATTACTCACATGGACAGAAGTCATCATGGTAGCTGTTGTATTCAATTCAGATGCGATTTCTTCGTTTCATAGTCATTGCGAAGGATCGAGGATTTCATTTAACCTGCAGTGGTGCATCGACAATTACAACTGGATGCCCAGGACAAGACCAAAGCGCAGGCGCCTTGAAGAAGCACTCATGTGAAGAGAAGTGATCATGATACCTGTTGTATTCAATTATGATGCGATTGCTGAGTTTCATCGTCAGTGTGAAGGTCCAAGGGTTTCAGTTAACCTGCAGTGGTGCATCGGAAATTAGAACTGGACGCCCAGCAACAGATCCAAGCACAGGCGCCTTGAAGAAGTACTTACGTGGACAGAAGCCATTATGGTACATGTTGTATTCAATTATGATGCGATATCTGTGTTTCATCGTCAATGTGAAGGTCCAAGAGATTCAGTAAACCTGCAGTGATGCATCGGAAATTACAATTTAATGCCCTTCAAAGGATCCAGGCACAGGCCGCTTGAAAATTACTTACATGGACAGAAGGCATCGTGGTGCCTGTAGAATTCAATTTAGATTCGATTTGTGAGTTTCATCGTCATTGTGAAGGTCCAAGGGTTTCCGTTAACATGCAGTGGTGCATCGAATGCTACAACTGGATGCCCAGCAAAAGATCCAAGCACAGGCGCCTATGAAGAAGCATACACGTGGACAGAAGTCATCATGGTTCCTGCTGTGTTCAATGAAGATGCGATTTCTGGGTTTCATCTTCAATGTGAAGGTCCAAGGGTTTCAGTTAACCTGAAGTGGCGCATCGAAAATTACAACTCAATGGCCAGTAAATGATCCAAGCACAGGTGACTTGAAGAAGCACTCACGTGGTTAGAAGTTATCATGGTTTACGTTGTGTTCAATTATGATGCGTTTTCTGTGTTTCATTGTCAATGTGAAGGTCCAAGGGTTTCAGTTAACCTGAAGTGATGCATCGGAAGTTACAACTGGATGCCAAACAAAGGATCCAAGCACAGGTGCCTTGAAGAAGCACTCACTTGGAGAGAAGTCTTCATGGTACCTGTAGTATTCAATTATGATACGATATCTGTGTTTCATCGTCATTGTGAAGGTCCAAGGGTCTCAGTAAACCTGCAGTGGTGCATCGGAATATACTACTGGATGCCCAACAAAGGATCCAATCACAGGCCGCTTGAAGAATTACTCACGTGGACAGAAGTCATCATGGTACCTGTTGAATTCAATTTAGATTCGATTTGTGCGTTTCATCTTGATTGTGGAGGTCCAAGGGTTTCCGTTAACATGCACTTGGTGCATCCAAAATTACAACTGGATGCCCAGCAAAATATCCAAGCACAGGCGCCTATGAAGGAGCACACACGTGGACAGAAGTCATCATGGTTCCCGTTGTATTGAATTAAGATGCGATTTCTGAGTTTCATCTTCAACGTGAAGGACCAGTGGTTTCAGTAAAATTGCAGTGGTGCATCGGAAAAGTACAACGGGACGCCGAGCAAAGGATTCAACCACAGGCCGCTTGAAAAATTACTCAAGTCGACAGAATTTATCATGGTACCTGTTGTATCCAATTCAGATGCGATTTGTGCGTTTCATCGTCATTGTGAAGGGCCAAAGGCTTCAGTTAAACTGCAGTGGTGCATCGAAAATTACAACTGGATGGCCAGTAAAAGATCCAAGCACAGGTGACTTGTGGTTTTTTTAGGTTAGAGAATTCCCTCCCTAGGCCCGACAAGACGCCTCCTGAGACGCGGCAAGGCAGGAGTAGGCAAAATGCAACAAGGAATAACAATATTAACGTGCTAATAGTAAACTGCAGGAGCGTCTATAGAAAGGTCCCAGAACTGCTCTCATTAATAAACGGTCACAACGCCCATATAGTACTAGGAACAGAAAGTTGGCTGAAACAAGACGTAAACAGTAATGAAATCCTAAACTCAGATTGGAATGTATTCCGCAGAGACAGGCTGGACAATGAAGAGGGAGGCGTGTTTATAGCGATAAGAAGTGCAATAATATCGAAGGAAATTGACGGAGATTCGAATTGTGAAATGATTTGGGTGAAGGTCACGGTTAAAGCAAGCTCAGACATGGTAATTGGATGTCTCTATAGGCCGCCGGGCTCAGCAGCTGTTGTGGCTCAGCACCTGAAGAATAATTTGGAAAATATTTCGAGTAGATTTCCCCACCATGTTATAGTTCTGGGTGGAGATTTTAATTTGCCGGATATAGACTGGGAGACTCAAACGTTCATAACGGGTGGCAGGGACAAAGAATCCAGTGAAATATTTTTAAGTGCTTTATCTGAAAACTACCTTGAGCAGTTAAACGGAAAACCGACTCGTGGCGATAATATATTAGACCTTCTGGTGACAAACAGACCCGAACTATTTGAATCAGTTAATGCAGAACAGGGAATCAGCGATCATAAAGCGGTTACTGCATCGATGATTTCAGCCGTAAATAGAAATATTAAAAAAGGTAGGAAGATTTTTCTGTTTAGCAAAAGTGACAAAAAGCAGATTACAGAGTACCTGACGGCTCAACACAAAAGTTTTGTCTCAAGTGCAGATAGTGTTGAGGATCAGTGGACAAAGTTGAAAACCATGGTACAATGTGCGTTAGATGAGTATGTGCCAAGCAAGATCGTAAGAGATGGGAAAGAGCCACCGTGGTACAACAACCGAGTTAGAAAACTGCTGCGGAAGCAAAGGGAACTTCACAGCAAACATAAACATAGCCAAAGCCATGCAGACAAACAAAAATTACGCGAAGCGAAATGTAGTGTGAGGAGGGCTATGCGAGAGGCTTTCAATGAATTCGAAAGTAAAGTTCTATGTACTGACTTGGCAGAAAATCCTAAGAAATTTTGGTCCTATGTCAAAGCGGTAGGTGGATCAAAACAAAATGTCCAGACACTCTGTGACCAAAATGGTACTGAAACAGAGGATGACAGACTAAAGGCCGAAATACTAAATGTCTTCTTCCAAAGCTGTTTCACAGAGGAAGACTGCACTGTGCTTCCTTCTCTAGATCGTCGCACAGTTGACAAAATGGTAGATATCGAAGTAGACGACAGAGGGATAGAGAAACAATTAAAATCGCTCAAAAGAGGAAAGGCCGCTGGTCCTGATGGGATACCAGTTCGATTTTACACAGAGTACGCGAAGGAACTTGCCCCCCTTCTTGCAGCGGTGTACCGTAGGTCTCTAGAAGAGCGAAGCGTTCCAAAGGATTGGAAAAGGGCACAGGTCATCCCCGTTTTCAAGAAGGGACGTCGAACATATGTGCAGAACTATAGACCTATATCTCTAACGTCGATCAGTTGTAGAATTTTGGAACACGTATTATGTTCGAGTATAATGTCTTTTCTGGAGACTAGAAATCTACTCTGTAGGAATCAGCATGGGTTTCGAAAAAGATGGTCGTGTGAAACCCAGCTTGCGCTATGCATCCACGAGACTCAGAGGGCCTTAGACACGGGTTCACAGGTAGATGCCGTGTTTCTTGACTTCCGCAAGGCGTTTGACACAGTTCCCCACAGTCGTTTAATGAACAAAGTAAGAGCATACGGACTATCAGATCAATTGTGTGATTGGATTGAGGAGTTCCTAGATAACAGAACGCAGCATGTCATTCTCAATGGAGAGAAGTCTTCCGATGTAAGAGTGATTTCAGGTGTGCCGCAGGGGAGTGTCATAGGACCGTTGCTATTCACAATATACATAAATGACCTGGTGGATGACATCGGAAGTTCACTGAGGCTTTTTGCAGATGATGCTGTAGTGTATCGAGAGGTTGCAACAATGGAAAATTGTACTGAAATGCAGGAGGATCTGCAGCGAATTGACGCATGGTGCACGGAATGGCAATTGAATCTCAATGTAGCGAAGTGTAATGTGATGCGAATACATAGAAAGATAGGTCCCTTATCATTTAGCTACAAAATAGCAGGTCAGCAACTGGAAGCAGTTAATTCCATAAATTATCTGGGAGTACGCATTAGGAGTGATTTAAAATGGAATGATCCTATAAAGTTGATCGTCGGTAAAGCAGATGCCAGACAGAGATTCATTGGAAGAATCCTAAGGAAATGCAATCCGACAACAAAGGAAGTAGGTTACAGTACGCTTGTTCGCCCAATGCTTGAGTGCTGCTCAGCGGTGTGGGATCCGCACCAGGAGGATTGATAGAAGAGATAGAGAAGATCCAACGGAGAGCAGCGCGCTTCGTTACAGGATCATTTAGTAATTGCGAAAGCGTTACGGAGATGATAGATAAACTCCAGTGGAAGACTCTGCAAGAGAGACGCTCAGTAGCTCGGTACGGGCTTTTGTTAAAGTTTCGAGAACATACCTTCACCGAAGAGTCAAGCAGTATATTGCTCCCTCCTACGTATATCTCGCGAAGAGACCATGAGGATAAAATCAGAGAGATTAGAGCCCACACAGAAGCATACCGACAATCCTTCTTTCCACGTACAATACGAGACTGGAATAGAAGGGAGAACCGATAGAGGTACTCAGGGTACCCTATGCCACACATCGTCAGGTGGCTTGCGGAGTACGGATGTAAAATAAAAAAATAAAGAAGCACTCTCGTGGACAGAAGTCATCATGGTACACGTTGTATTCAATTATGATGCGATTTCTGTGTTCCATTGTCAATGTGAAGGTCCAAGGGTTTTAGTTAACCATAAAAGGTGCATCGGAAGTTACAACTAGATGCTCAGCAAAGGATCCAAGCACAGGACGCATGAAGAATTACTCACGTGTAGAGAAGTCACCATCGTACATGTTGTATTCAATTTAGATGCGAATTCTGCGTTTCATCGTCACTGCGAAATACCAAGGGTTTTAGTTAACCTGCAGTGGTGCATCGGAAATTACCACTGGATGCCCACGAAGAGACCCAAACGCAGGCGGCTTCAAGAAGCACTCACGTGGACAGATGTCATCAAGGTACCTGTTGTATTCAATTATGATGCGATATCTCTGTTTCATCGACATTGTGAAGAACCGGTGGTTTCAGTAAAATTGCAGTGGTCCATCGGTAATTACAACGGGATGCCCAGCAAAGGATTCAAACACAGGAAGCTTGAAAAATTACTCAAGTCGACAGAAGTTATCATGGTACCTGTTGTATCCAATTCAGATGAGATTTGTGCGTTTCATCGTCATTGTGAAGGTCCAAAGGCTTCAGTTAACCTGCAGTGGTGCATCGAAAATTACAACTGGATTGCCAGTAAAAGATCCAAACACAGGCGATTTGAAGAAGCACTCACGTGGACAGAAGGGATCATGATACCTGTTGTCTCAATTATGATGCGATTTCTGTGTTTCATCGTCAGTGTGAAGGTCCAAGGGTTTCATTTAACCTGCAGTGGTGCATCGGAAAAAACAACTGGACGCCCAGCAAGGCAAGGCGCTTGAAGAATTACTCACGTCGACAGAAGAATTCATGGTACCTGTTGTATTCAATTCAGATGCGATTGGTGCGTTTCATCGTCATTGTGAAGGTCCAAAGGCTTCAGTTAACCTGCAGTGGTGCATCGGAAATTACGACTGGATGCCCAGGAAAAAATCCAATCGCAGGCGCCTACAAGAAGCACTCACGTGGACAGATGTCATCATGTTACCTGTTGTATTCAATTATGATGCGATATCTGTGTTTCATCGTGAATGTGAAGGTCCAAGGGTTTCAGTAAACCTGCAGTGGTGCATCCGAAATTACAACTGGACTCCCAGCACGGAATCCAAGCACAGACCGCTTGAAGAATTACTCACGTCGACAGAGGTATTCATGGTACCTGTTGTATTCAATTCAGATGCGATTTGTGCGTTTCATCGTCATTGTGAAGGTCCAAAGGCTTCAGTTAACCTGCAATGGTGCATCGAAATTTACAACTGGATGCCCAGCAAATATCCAAGCACAGGTGACTTGAAGAAGCACTCACGTGGACAGAAGTCATCATGGTACATGTTGTATTCAATTATGATGCGATATCTCTGTTTCATCGCCAATGTGAAGGTCCAAGGGTTTCAGTAAACCTGCAGTGGTTCATCGGTATAAACAACTGGTTGCCCAGCAAAGGATCCAAGCACAGGCCGCTTGAAGCATTACTCACATGGACAGAAGTCATCATCGTACCTGTGGTATTCAATTCAGATGCGATTTCTGCACTTCATCGTCATTGCGAAGGATCAAGGGTTTCAGTTAACCTGCAGTGGTGCATCGAAAATTACAACTGGATGCCCAGGAAAAGACCCAAACGCAACCGTCTTCAAGAAGCACTCACGTGGACAGATGTAATCATGTTACCAGTTTTAGTCAATTATGATACGATATCTGTGTTTCATCGTGAATGTGAAGGTCCAAGGTTTTCAGTTAACCTGTAGTGGTGCATCGCAAATTACAAATTAATGCCCAGCAAAGGATCCAAGTATAGTCCACTTGAAGAATTACACACGTGGACAGAAGTCATCATGGTACCCGTTGAACTCAATTTAGATTCGATTTGTGCGTTTCATCGTCATTGTGAAAGTCCAAGGGTTCCCGTAACATGCAGTGGTGCATCGAAAATTACAACTGGATGCCCAGCAAAAGATCCAAGCACAGGCGAATATGAAGAAACATACACGTGGACAGAAGTCACCATGGTTCCTGTTGTGTTCAATTAAGATGCGATTTCTGTGTTTAGTCTTCAATGTGAAGGTCCAAGGGTTTCAGTAAAAATTGCAGTGGTCCCTCGGAAATTACAACGGGATGACCAGCAAATGATTCAACCACATGCCGCTTGAAAAATTACTCAAGTCGACAAAAGTTAAGATGGTACCTGTTGTATTCAATTTAGATGCGTTTTGTTCGTTTCATCGTCATTGTGAAGGTCAAAGGTTTCAGTTAACCAGCAATGGTGCCTCGAAAATTACAACCGTTGTATTCAATTAAAATACGATATCTGTTTTTCATCGTCAATGTGAAGGTCCAAGGGTTTCAGTAAACCTGCAGTGGTGCATCGGAATAATACAACTGGATGCCCAGCAAAGGATCCAAGCACGGCCGCTTGCAGAATTACTCACATCGACAGAAGTAATCATGGTAGCTGTTGTATTCAATTCAGATGCGATTTCTTCGTTTCATAGTCATTGCGAAGGTCCAAAGGCTTCAGTAGTGCATCGAAAATTACAACTGGACGCCCAGATAAAGATCCAAGCAAAGGCGCCTTGAAGAAGCACTTACGTGGACAGAAGTCATTATGGGACATGTTGTGTTTAATTCAGATGCGTTTTGTGCGTTTCATAGTCATTGTGAAGGTCAAAGGTTTCAGTTAACATGCAATTGAGGAGGAGGAGAGGAGGAGATTACTGTTTAACGTCCCGTCGACAACGAGGTCATTAGAGACGAAGCACAAACTCGGATTAGGGATGGATGGGGTAGGAAATCGGCCGTGCCCTTTGAAAGGAACCATCCCGGCATTTGCCTGAAGTGATCTAGGGAAATCACGGAAAACCTAAATCAGGATGGCCGGACGCGGGATTGAACCATCGTCCTCCCGAATGCGAGTCCCGTGTGCTAACCACTGCGCCACCTCGCTCGGTAAACATGCAATTGAACCTCGAAAATTACAACCGTTGTATTCAATTAAAATACGAAATCTGTTTTTCATCGTCAATGTGAAGGTCCAAGGGTTTCAGTAAATCTGCAGTGGTGCATCGGAATAATACAACTGGATGCCCAACAAAGGATCCAAGCACAGGCCGCTTGAAAAATTACTCACGTGGACAGAAGTCATCATGGTACCTGTTGAATACAATTTAGATTCGATTTGTGCGTTTCATCTTCATTGTGTAGGTCCAAGGATTTCCGTTAACATGCAGTGGTGCATCGAAAATTACAACTTGATGCCCAGCAAAAGATCCAAGCACAGGCGCCTATGAAGAAGCACACACGTGGACAGAAGTCATCATGGTTCCTGTTGTGTTCAATTAAGATGTTATTTCTGTGTTTCATCTTCAATGAGAAGGACCAGTGGTTTCAGTAAAATTGCTGTGGTCCATCGGAAATTACAACGGGATGCCCAGCAAAGGTTTCAACCACAGGCCGCTTGAAAAATTACTCAAGTCGACAGAAGTTATCATGGTACCTGTTGTATTCAATTCAGATGCGATTGGTGCGTTTCATCGTCATTTTGAAGGTCCAAAGGCTTCAGTTAACCTGCAGTGGTGCATCGGAAATTACCACTGGATGCCCAGGAAAAGATAAAATCGCAGGCGCCTTCAAGAAGCACTCACGTGGTCAGATGTCATCATGGTACCTGTTGTATTCAATTATGATGCGATATCTGTGTTTCATCGTGAATGTGAAGGTCCAAGGGTTTCAGTAAACCTGCAGTGGTGCATCCGAAATTACAACTGGACTCCCAGCACGGAATCCAAGCACAGACCGCTTGAAGAATTACTCACGTCGACAGAGGTATTCATGGTACCTGTTGTATTCAATTCAGATGCGATTTGTGCGTTTCATCGTCATTGTGAAGGTCCAAAGGCTTCAGTTAACCTGCAATGGTGCATCGAAATTTACAACTGGATGCCCAGCAAATATCCAAGCACAGGTGACTTGAAGAAGCACTCACGTGGACAGAAGTCATCATGGTACATGTTGTATTCAATTATGATGCGATATCTCTGTTTCATCGCCAATGTGAAGGTCCAAGGGTTTCAGTAAACCTGCAGTGGTTCATCGGTATAAACAACTGGATGCCCAGCAAAAGATCCAAGCACAGGCCGCTTCAAGAATTACTCACATGGACAGAAGTCATCATAGTATCTGTTGTATTCAATTCAGATGCGATTTCTGCACTTCATCGTCATTGCGAAGGATCAAGGGTTTCAGTTAACCTGCAGTGGTGCATCGAAAATTACAACTTGATGCCCAGGAAAAGACCCAAACGCAGCCGTCTTCAAGAAGCACTCACGTGGACAGATGTAATCATGTTACCAGTTTTAGTCAATTATGATACGATATCTGTGTTTCACCGTGAATGTGAACGTCCAAGTGTTCCAGAAATCTGCAGTGGTGCATCGAAAATTACCACTGAATGCCCAGGAAAAGATCCAAGCACAGGCGCCTTGAAGAAGCACTCACATCGACAGAAGTCATCATCGTACCTGTTGTTTTCAATTTAGATGCGTTTTGTGCGTTTCATCGTCATTGTGAAGGTCAAAGGTTTCAGTTAACCTGCAATGGTGCATCGAAATTTACAACTGGATGCCCAGCAAAAGATCCAAGCGCAGGTGACTTGAAGAAGCACTCACGTGGACAGAAGTCATCATGGTACATGTTGTATTCAATTATGATGCGATATCTCTGTTTCATCACCAATGTGAAGGTCCAAGGGTTTCAGTAAACCTGCAGTGGTTCATCGGTATAAACAACTGGATGCCCAGCAAAGGATCCAAGAACAGGCCGCTTGAAGAATTACTCACATGGACAGAAGTCATCATCGTACCTGTGGTATTCAATTCACATGAGATTTCTGCACTTCATCGTCATTGCGAAGGATCAAGCGTTTCAGTTAACCTGCAGTGGTGCATCGAAAATTACAACTGGATGCCCAGGAAAAGACCCAAACGCAGCCGTCTTCAAGAAGCACTCACGTGGACAGATGTAATCATGTTACCAGTTGTAGTCAATTATGATACGATATCTGTTTTTCATCGTGAATGTGAAGGTCCAAGTGTTCCAGAAACCTGCTGTGGTGCATCGAAAATTACCACTGAATGCCCAGGAAAAGATCCAAGCACAGGCGCCTTGAAGAAGCACTCACATCGACAGAAGTCATCATCGTACCTGTTGTTTTCAATTTAGATGCGTTTTGTGCGTTTCATCGTCAATGTGAAGGTCCAAGGATTTCAGTAAATCTGCAGTGGTGCATCGGAATAATATTACAGGATGTCTAGCGAAGGATCCAAGCACTGCCGCTTGTAGAATTACTCACATGGACAGAAGTCATCATGGTACATGTGGTATTCAGTTCAGATGCGATTTCTTCGTTTCACAGTCATTGCGAAGGTCAAGTGTTTCAGTTAACTTGCAGTTGTGCATCGAAAATTACAACTGGATGCCCAGGTGAGGACCAAAGCGCAGGCGTCTTGAAGAAGCACTCATGTGGACAGAAGTGACCAGGATATCTGTTGTATTCGATTATGAAGCGATTTCTGTGTTTCATTGTCAATGTGTAGGTCCAAGGTTTACAGTTAACCTGCGGTGGTGGATCGGAAATTACAACTGGACGCCCAGCAGAAAATACAAACAGAGGACACTTGTAGAACTACCCACGTGGACAGAAGTGATCATGGTACATGTTGTATTCAATTATGATGCGATTTCTGTGTTTCATCAGTAATGTGATGGTCCAAGGGTTTCAGTGAACGTGCAGTGGTGCATCGGAAATTACAACTTGATGCCCAGCAAAACATCCAAGCACAGATGCCTTGAAGAAACACTCATGTAAAAAGAAGTCGTCATGGTACCTCTTGAATTCAATTTAGATTCAATTTGTGCGTTTCATCGTCATTGTGAAGGTCGAAGGGTTTCAGTTAACCTGCAGTGGTGAGTCCTAAATTACAACTGGACACCCAGGAAAAGACCCAAGCACAGGCAACTTGAAGAAACACTCACGTGGACAGAAGTCATCATGGAACCTGTTGAATTCAATTTAGATTTATTTTTGCGTTTCATCGTCAATGTGAACGTCCAAGGGTTTCAGTAAAAAACCAGTGGTGCATCGGATTTTACAATGGGACGCCGAGGAAAGGATCCAACCACAGGCCTCTTAAAAATTACTCAAGTCGTCAGAAGTTTTCATGGTACCTGTTGTATTCAATTATGACGCGATTTCTGTGTTTCATCGTCAATGTGAATGTCCAAGGGTCTCGGTTAACCTGCAGTGGTGCATCGAAAATTGCAAATGGATGCCCAGCAAAAGATCCAATACTGGCAACTTGAAGAAACACTCACGTGGACAGAAGTCATCCTGGAACCTGTTGAATTCAATTTAGATTTATTTTTGCGTTTCATCGTCACTGTGTTAATGTCCAAGGGTTTCAGTAAAAAACCAGTGGTGCATCGGATTTTACAATGTGACGCCGAGGAAAGGAACCAACCACAGGCCTCTTAAAAATTACTCAAGTCGGCAGAAGTTTTCATGGTACCTGTTGTATTCAATTATGATGCGATTTCTGTGTTTCACCGTCAATGTGAATGTCCAAGGGTCACAGTTAACCTGCAGTGGTGCATCGAAAATTGCAACTGGATGCCCAATAAAGGATCCAAGCATAAGCCGCTTGAAGAATTACTCACGTGGACAGAAGTCTTCATGGTACAATTTGTATTTAATTGAAATGTGATTTGTGAGTTTCATTGTCATTGTGAAGGTCCAAAGGCTTCCGTTAACCAGCAGTGGTTCATCGAAAATTACAACACGATGCCCAAGAAAGGATCAAAGCACAGGCGCCTTGAAGAAGCACTCACGTGGACTGAAGGCATCATGGTACCTGTTGTATTCAATTACGATGCGATTTCTCTGATTCATCGTCAATGTGAAGGCCCAGGGTTTCAGTAAACTTTCAGTGTTGCATCGAAAATTACAACTGGATGCCCAGCAAAGGATGCAAGCACAGGCCGCTTGAAGAATTATTAACGGGGTACCAGTTGTACTCAATTTAGATGCAATATCAGCGTTTTATCGTCACGGCGAAAGACCAAGGGATTCAGTTAACCTGCAGTGGTGCATCGAAAATTACAAGTGGATGCCCAGGAAAAGATCCAAGCACAGGCCGCTTGAAGAATTACTCACGACAACAGAAGTATTCATGGTACTTCTTGTATTCAATTCAGATGCGACTTCTGTGTTTCATCATTAATGTGAAGGTCCAAGGGTTTCAGTGAACGTGCAGTGGTGCATCGGAAATTACAACTTGATGCCCAGCAAAACAGCCAAGTACAGATGCCTTGAAGAAACACTCACGTAAAAAGAAGTCGTCATGGTACCTCTTGAATTCAATTTAGATTCAATTTGTGCGTTTCATCGTCATTGTGAAGGTCGAAGGGTTTCAGTTAACCTGCAGTGGTGAGTCCTAAATTACAACTGGACACCCACGAAAAGACCCAAGCACAGGCAACTTGAAGAAACACTCACGTGGACAGAAGTCATCATGGAAACTGTTGAATTCAATTTAGATTAATTTTTGAGTTTCATCGACAATGTGAAGGTCCTAGGGTTTCAGTAAAAAACCAGTGGTGCATCGGATTTTACAATGGGACGCCAAGGTAAGGAACCAACCACAGGCCTCTTAAACATTACTCAAGTCGGCAGAAGTTTTCATGGTACCTGTTGTATTCAATTATGATGCGATTTCTGTGTTTCATCGTCAATGTGAATGTCCAAGGGTCTCAGTTAACCTACAGTGGTGCATTGAAAATTGCAAATGGATGCCCAGCAAAAGATCCAATACAGGGCCATGAAGAATCACTCACATGGACAGAAATCATCGTGGTACCTGTTTCATTCAATTAAGATGCGATTTCATTGTTTCATTGTCAATGTGAAGGTCTAAGGGTTTCATTAAACCAGCAGTGGTGCATCGGATATTGCAATCAAACGCCCAGCAAAGAATTCCTAGAAAAGGTCGGTTGTGAATTAATCCCCCATACAGAAGGCATCATGGTGCCTGTTCTATTCAATTACGATCCCATTACTATGTTTCATCGTCAATGTGAAGGTCCAATTGATGCAGTAAAGCTGCAATGGTGCATCGGAAATTACAACTAGACGCCCAGCAAATAATACAAGCACAGGCCGCTTGAAGAAGCACTCACATGGCCGGAAGCTGTCTTGGGACCTGTTGTATTCAATTACAATGCGATTTCTGTGTTCCATCGTCAATGTGAAGGTCCAGGAGTTTCAGTAAACCGGCAGTGGTGCATTGGAAGTTACAACTGGACGCCATGCAAAAGACCCAAGCATAGGCCGTCTGAAAAAGCCCTCACGTGGCCAGAAGCCGTCATGGTACCTGTTGTACTCAATTACGATGCGATTTCTGTGTTCCATCGTCAATGTGAAGGTCCGAGGGTTTCAGTAAACGTGCAGTGGTGCATCGGAAATTACAACTGGACGCCCTGCAAAGGATCCAAGCCCAGGCCTCCTGAAGAAGCAATCACGTGGCCAGAAAACGTCATGGTATTTGTTTCATTCAATTACAATGCGATTTCTGTGTTTCATCGTCAATCTGAAGGTCCAAAGGTTTCAGTAAACCTGCAGTGGTGCATCGGAAATTACAAATGGACGCCCTGCAAAGGATCCAAGCACAGGCCGACTGAAGAAGCTCTCACGTGGCCAGAAAACTTCATGATACTTGTTGCATTCAATTACGATGCGATTTCTGTGTTTCATCGTCAATGTGAAGGTCCATGGGTTTCAGTAAATCTGCAGTGCTGCATCGAAAATTACAACTGGACGCCCTGCAACGGATCAAAGCACAGGCCGCCTGAAGAAGTACTCACGTGGCCAGAAGCCGTCATGGTTCCTGTTGTATTCAATTGCGATGTCTGTGTTCCATCGTCAATGTGAAGGTCCAAGTGTTTCAGTAAACCTGCAGTGGTGCATCGGAAATTAAAACTGGACGCCCTGCAAAGCATCCAAGCACAGGCCGCCTGAAGAAGCACTCACGTGGCCAGAAAACGTCATGGTACGTGTTGTATTCAATTACGATGCGATTTCTGTTTTCCATCGTCAATGTGAAGGTCCAAGGGTTTCAGTAAACCTGCAGTGGTGCATTGGAAAATAGCACTGGACGCCCAGCTAAGGATCCAAGCACAGGGCGCCTAAAGAAGCACTGACGTGGCCAGAAGCCGTCATGGTACCTCTAGTATTAAATTACGATGTGATTTCTGTGTTCCATCGCAAATGTGAATGACCATGGGTGTCAGTAAACCTGCAGTGGTGCATCGGAAAATACCACTGGACGCCCAGCAAGGGATCCAAGCACATTGCGCCTAAAGAAGCACTCACGTGGCCAGAATCCGTCATGGTACCTGTTGTATTCAGTTACGATGCGATTTCTGTGTTCCATCGTCAATGTGAAGGTCCAGGAGTTTCAGTAAACCGGCATTGGTGTATGGGAAATTATAACTGGACGCCCTGCAAAGGATCCAAGCATAGGCCGTCTGAAAAAGCCCTCACGTGGCCAGAAGCCGTCATGGTACCTGTTGTACTCAATAACGATGCGATTTCTGTGTTCCATCGTCAATGTGAAGGTCCAAAGCTTTCAGTAAACCTGCAGTGGTGCATCGGAAATTACAACTGGACGCTCTGCAAAGGATCCAAGCACAGGCCGTCTGAAAAAGCCCTCACGTGGCCAGAAGCCCTCATGGTACCTGTTGTATTCATTTACGATGCGATATCTGTGGTCCGTTGTCATTGTGAAGGTGCAAGGGTTTCAGTAAACCTGCAGTGGTGGTTCGGAAATTACAACTGGATGCCCAGCAAAGGATCCAAGCACAGGCCGCTCGAAGAATTACTCACGTGGACAGACGTCATCATTGTACCTGTTGTATTCAATTCAGATGCGATTTCTGCATTTCATCGACATTGCGAAAGACGAAGGGTTTCAGTTAACCTGCAGTGGCGGATCGAAAATTACAACTGGACACCCAGGAAGAGATCCAAGCACAGGCGCCTTGAAAAATCACTCACGTGGACAGAATTCATGATGGTACCATTTGCATTGAACTATGATGCGGTTTTTGTGTTTCATCATCAATGTGAGTTTCCAAGTGTTTCAGTAAACCTGCAGTGGTGCATCGAAAATTACAACTGGATACCCAGCAAAGGATCCAAGCACAGGCCGCTTGAAGAATTACTCACGAGGACAGAAGACACCTTGGTACCTGTTGTATTCAATTTAGATGCGATTTGTACGATTCATCGTCATTTTGAAGGTACAAGGGTTTCAGTTAACCTGCAGTGGTGCATCGGAAATTACAACTGGATCCCCAGTAAGGGATCTAAGCACAGGCCGCTTGACGAATGTCTCACATGAACAGAAGTCAATATGGTACCTGTTGTATTTAATTGAAATGTGGTCTGTGTGTTTCATCGTCAATGTGAAAGTCCAAGGACTTCAGTAAACCTGCAGTGGTGCGTCAGACATTACAACTGGATGGCCAGCAAAGGTTCCAAGCACAGGTCGCTTGAAGAATTACTCACGAGAACAGAAGTAATGTTGGTACATGTTTTATTCAATTCACATGCGATTTTTGCGTTTCATAGCCATTGTGCTAGTAAAAGGGTAACACTTAACTTGCAGTGGTGCATCAGAAATTACAACTGGAATGCCATGAAACGATCCAAGCACAGGTCGCTGGAGGAAGCACTCACGTCGACAAAAGTCATCATGGTACCTGTTGTATTGAATTATGATGCGATTTCTGTGTTTCATTGTAATTGTGAATGTCCAAGGATTTCAGTTAACCCGCAGTGTTCCATCGAAAATTACAACTGGACTCGCAAAAAAAGGTCCAAGCACAAGCGTCTTGAAGAAGCACTCACGTGGGCAGAAGTCATCATTGTACTTGTTGTATTCAATTATGATGCTATTTCTGTGGTTCATCGTCAATGTGAATATCCAAGTGTTTCAGTAAATCTGCAGTGGTGCATCGGAAATTACAAATGGATGCCCAGCAAAGGATTCAACCACAGGCCGCTTGAAGAATTACTCACGAGGACAGAAGTCACCTTGGTACCTGTTGTATTCAATTTAGATGCGATTTGTACGATTCATCGTCATTTTGAAGGTACAAGGGTTTCAGTTAACCTGCAGTGGTGCATCGGAAATTACAACTGGATGCCAGGCAAAGGATCCAAGCACAGGCTGCTTGAAGAATAACTCAAGTGGACGGAAGTCATCATCATACCTTTTGTATTCAATTTAGATGCGTTTTGTCATTTTGAAAGTCAAAAGGTATCAGTTAACCTGCAGTGCAGCATCGAAAATTACAACTGGACGCCCAGCAAAATATCCAAGCACAGGCGTCTTGAAAAATGACTTCCGTGGACTGAAGTCATTATGGTACCTGTTTTATTCAATTACTATGCGATTTCTGTGTTCCATCGTCAATGTAAAGGTCCAAGGATTTCAGTAAACCTGCAGTTGTGCATCGGAAATTACAACTTTACGGCCTGAAAAGGATCCAAGCAAGGGCCGCCTGTATAAGCACTCAAGTGGACAGAATACATCATGGTACTTGTTGCATTCAATTACGATGCGATATCTGTGTTCCATCATCAATGTGAAGGTATAAGGATTTCAGTAAATTTGCAGTGCTGCATCGGAAATTACAACTGGACGCCCTGCAAATGATCCCATCATAGGCTACCTGACGAAGTACTCACGTGCCCAGAAGCCGTCATGGAACCTGTTGTATTCAATTACAATGCGATTTCTGTGTTCCATCGTCAATGTGAAGGTCCGAGAACTTCAGTAAACCTGCAGTGGTGCATCGGAAATTACAACTGGACGTCCTGCAAAGGATCCAAGCACAGGCCGCCTGAAGAAGCACTCAGGTGGCCAGAAGCCGTCATGGTACTTGTTGCATTCAATTACGATGCGATTTCTGTGTTCGATCGCCAATGTTAAGGTCCAAGGTTATTCAGTAAACATGCAGTGGTGCATCGGAAGTTACAACTGGACGCCCTGCAAAGGATCGAAGCACAGGCCGCCTGAATAAGCAGTCACGTGGCCAGAAAACGTCATGGTACCTGTTGTATTCAATTACTCTGCGATTTCTGTGTTCCATCGTCAATGTGAATGTCCAAGGATTTCAGTAAACCTGCAGTTGTGCATCGGAAATTACAACTTTACGGCCTGAAAAGGATCCAAGCAAAGGCCGCCTGTATAAGCACTCAAGTGGACAGAAAACATCATGGTACTTGTTGCAATCAATTACGATGCGATTTCTGTGTTACATCGTCAATGTCAAAGTCCAAGGGTTTCAGTAAACCTGCAGTGGTGCATCGGAAATTTTAACTGGACGCGCTGCAAAGCATCCAAGCACAGACCGCCTGAACAAGCAGTCACGTGCCCAGAAAACGTCATGGTACCTGTTGTATTCAATTACGATGCGATTACTGTGTTTTATTGTCAATGTGGAGGTCCAAGAATTTCAGTAACCTGAAGTGGTGCACCGGTAAATTGCAACTGGACGCCCTGCAAATGATTGAAGCACAGGCCGCCTAAGAAGCACTCACGTGGACAGTAGCTTTCATGGTACCTGTTGTATTCAATTCCGATGCGAATTCTGTGTTCGATCGTCAATGTGAAGGTTCAAGTGTTTCAGTAAACGTGCTTTGATGTATCGGAAACTACAACTGGACGTCCTGCAAAGGATCCAAGCACAGGCCGCCTGAAGAAGCACTCAGGTGGCCAGAAGCCGTCATGGTACTTGTTGCATTCAATTACGATGCGATTTCTGTGTTCGATCGCCAATATGAAGGTCCACGGGTATTCAGTAAACCTGCAGTGTTGCATCGGAATTACAACTGGACGCCCTGCAACGGATCGAAGCACAGGCCGCCTGAATAAGCAGTCACGTGGCCAGAAAACGTCATGGTACCTGTTGTATTCAATTACTATGCGATTTCTGTGTTCCATCGTCAATGTGAAGGTCCAAGGATTTCAGTAACCTGCAGTGGTGCATCGGAAGTTACAACTGGACGCTCTGCAAAGGATGCAAGCACAGGCCGCCTGAAGAAGCACTCATGTGGCCATAAGCCGTCATGGTACTTGTTGCTTTCAATTACGTTGCGATTTCTGTGTTCTATCGTCAATGTGAAGGTCCAAGTGTTTCAGTAAAGCTATAGTGGTGCATCGGAAATTTAAACTGGACGCCCTGCGAAGGGTCCAAACACAGGACGCTTGAAGAAGCACTCACGTGGCCAGAAGCCATTATGGAACCTGATATAACCAATTACGATGCGATTTCTGTGTTACGTCGTCAATGTCAAGGTCCAAGGGTTTCAGTAAACATGCAGTGGTGCATCGGAAACTTTAACTGGACGGTCTGCAAAGCATCCAAGCACAGGCCGCCTGAATAAGCAGTCACGTGGCCAGAAAACGTCATGGTACCTGTTGTATTCAATTACGATGCGATTTCTGTGTTTTATTGTCAATGTGGAGGTCCAAGAATTTCAGTAACCTTCAGTGGTGCATCGGAAAATTGCAACTGGACGCCCTGCAAATGATTGAAGCACAGGCCGCCTGAAGAAGCACTCTCGTGGCCAGAAGCCGTCATGGTACCAGTTGTATTGTATTACGATGCGTTTTCTGTGTTCCATCGTCAATGTGAAAGTCCAAGGGTACAGTAAACCTGCTGTTGTGCATCGGAAATTACAACTGGACGTCCTGCAAAGGATCCAAGCACAGGCCGCCTGAAGAGGCACTCTCGTTGCCAGAAGCCGTCTTGGAATCTGATGTATTCAATTACGATGCGATTTCTGTGTTACACCGTCAATGAGAAGGTTCAGGGTTTCAGTAAACCTGCTTTGGTGTATCGGAAACTACAACTGGACGTCCTGCAAAGGATCCAAGCACAGGACGCCTGAAAAAGCACTCAGGTGGCCAGAAACCGTAATGGTACTTGTTCCATTCAATTACGATGCGATTTCTGTGTTCGATCGACAATGTGAAGTTCCAAGGCTTTCAGTAAACCTGCAGTGGTGCATCGTAAATTTAAACGTGACGCCCTACAAAGGATCCAAACACAGGCCGCCAGAAGAAGCACTCACGTGCACAGAAGCCGTCATGGTACCTGTTGTATTTAATTACGATGCGAATTCTGTGTTCCATCGTCTATGTGAATGTCCAAGGGTTTCAGTAAACCTGCAGTGCTGCATCGGAAATTACAACTGGACGCCCTACAAAGGATCCAAGCACAGGCCGCCTGAAAGGCACTCACGTTGACCGAAGCCGTCTTGGAACCTGATGTATTCCATTACGATGCGATTTATGGGTTACATCATCAATGTGAAGGTTCAAGGGTTTCAGTAAGCATGCTTTGGTGTTTCGGAAACTACAACTGGACGTCCTGCAAAGGATCCAAGCACAGGTCGCCTGAAGAAGCACTCAGGTGGCCAGAAGCCGTCATGGTACTTGTTGCATTCAATTAGGCAATGTGAAGTTCCAAGGCTTTCAGAAAACCTGCAGTGGTTCATCGGAAATTACAACTGGACGCCCTGCAAAGGATCAAAGCACAGGCCGCCTGAAAAAGCAGTCACGTGGCCAGAAAACGTCATGGTACGTGTTGTATTCAATTACGATGCGATTTCTGTGTTCCATTATCAATGTGGAGGTCCAAGGATTTCAGTTACCTGCAGTGGTGCATCGGAAATTGCAACTGGACGCCCTGCAAAGTATCCTTGCACAGGCCACCTGAAGAAGCACTCACGTGGCCAGAAGCCGTCATGGTACCTGTTGTATTCAATTAAGATGCGATTTCTGTGTTCCATCGTCAATGTGAAGGTCCGAGAGCTTCAGGAAACCTGCAGTGGTGCATCGGAAATTACAACTGGACGCCCTGCAAGGGATCCAACCACATACCGTCTGATGAAAAACTCACGTCTGCAGAAGCCGTCATATAATCTGTGGTATTCATTAACGATGCGATTTCTGTGTTACATCGTCAATGTGAAGGTTCAAGGGTTTCAGTAAACCGGCTTTGGTGTATCGGAAACTACAACTGGACGTCCTGCAAGGGATCCAAGCACAGGCCGCCTGAAAAAGCACACAGGTGGCCAGAAGCCGTCATGGTACATGTTGCATTCAATTACGATGCGATTTCTGTGTTCCATTGCCAATGTGTAGGTCCATGGCTTTCAGTAAACCTACAGTGGTGCATCGGAAATTACAACTGGACGCCCTGCAAAGGATCCAAGCACAGGCCGCCTGAATAAGCAGTCACGTGGCCAGAAGCCGTCATGTTACCTGTTGTATTCTATTACGATGCGATTTCTGTGTTCCATTGTCAATGTGGAGGTCCAAGGATTTCAGTAACTTGCAGTTGTGCATCGGAAATTACAACTGGACGATCTGCAAAGGATCCAAGTACAGGCCGCCTGAAGTAGCACTCTCGTCGGCAGAAGCCATCATGGTACCTGTTTTATTCTATTACGATGCGATTTCTGTTATCCATTGTCAATGTGGAGGTCCAAGGATATCAGTATCCTGCAGTGGTGCATCGGAAATTACAACTGGACGCCCTGCAAAGGATCCAAGCACAGACCGCCTTAAGAAGCACTCACGTGGACAGAAGCCGACATAGTACCTGTTGTATTTAATTACGATGCGATTTCTGTGTTCCATCGTCAATGTGAAGGTCCAAGGGTTTCAGTAAACCTACAGTGGTGCATCGGAAACTACAACTAGACGTCCTGCAAAGGATCCAAGCACAGGCCGCCTGAAGAAGCACTCACGTGGCCAGAAGCCGTAATGGTACTTGTTACATTCAATTACGATGCGATCTCTGTGTTCCATCGCCAATGTGAAGGTCCATGGGTTTCAGTAAAACTGCAGTTGTGCATCGGAAATTACAACTGGACACCCTGAAAAGGATCCAAGCACAGGGCGCCTAAGAAGCACTCACATGGCCAGAAGCCGTCATGGTACCTGTTGTATTCAATTACGATGCGATTGCTGTGTTCCATCATCAATGTGAAGGTCCAAGGGTTTCAGTAAAACTGCAGTTGTGCATCGGAAATTACAACTTTACGGCCTGCAAAGGATCCAAGCACAGGCCGCCTGTATAACCACTGACCTGGCCAGAAAACGTCATGGTACTTGTTGCATAAAATTACGATGCGATTTCTGTGTTCCATCGTCAATGTGAAGGTCCAACGATTTCAGTAAATTCGCAGTGCTGCGTCGGAAATTACAACTGGACGTCCTGCAAAGGATCCAAACACAGGCCGCCTGAAGAAACACTCAGGTGGCCAGAAGCCCTCATGGTATTTGATAAATTCAATTACGATGCGATTTCTGTGTTCCATCGTCAATGTGAAGGTCCAAGGATTTCAGTAACCTGCAGTGGTGCATCGGAAGTTACAACTGGACGCCCTGCAAAGGATGCAATCACAGGCCGCCTGAAGAAGCACTCATGTGGCCAGAAGCCGTCATGGTACTTGTTGCATTCAATTACGTTGCGATTTCTGTGTTCTATCGTCAATGTGAAGGTCCAAGGGTTTCAGTAAAGCTATAGTGGTGCATCGGAAATTTAAACTGGACGCCCTGCGAAGGATCCAAACACAGGACGCTTGAAGAAGCACTCACGTGGCCAGAAGCCATCATGGAACCTGATATAATCAATTGCGATGCGATTTCTGTGTTACATGGTCAATGTGAAGGTCCAAGGGTTTCAGTAAACCTGCAGTGGTGCATCGGAAAATTGCAACTGGACGCCCTGCAAAGGATCCAAGCACAGGCCGCCTGAAGAAGCACTCACGTGGCCAGAAGTTGTCATGGAACCTGTTGTATTCAATTACAATGCCTTTTCTGTGTTCCATCGTCAATGTGAAGGTCCCAGAGCTTCAGTAAACCTGCAGTTGTGCATCGGAAATTACAACTTGACACCCTGAAAAGGATCCAAGCACATGGCGCCTAAGAAGCACTCACGTGGCCAGAAGACGTAATGGTACTTGTTGCATTCAATTACAATGCGATTTCTGTGTTCCATCGTCAATGTGAAGGTCCAAGGATTTCATTAAATTTGCGGTGTTACATCGGAAATTACAACTGGACGCCCTACAAAGGATCCAAGCACAGGCCGCCTGAAGAGGCACTCACGTTGACAGAAGCCGTCTTGGAACCTGATGAATTCCATTACGAAGCGATTTCTAGGTTACATCATCAATGTGAAGGTTCCAGGGTTTTCAGTAAACATGCTTTGGTGTATCGGAAACAACAACTGGACGTCCTGCAAAGGATCCAAGCACAGGTCGCCTGAAAAAGCACTCATGTGGCCAGAAGCCGTCATGGTACTTGTTGCATTCAATTAGGATGCGATTTCTGTGTTCGATCGACAATGTGAAGTTCCAAGGCTTCAAGAAAACGTGAAGTGGTTCATCGGAAATTACAACTGGACGCCCTGCAGAGGATCCAAGCACAGGCCGCCTGTAAAAGCAGTCACGTGGCCAGAAAACGTCATGGTACGTGTTGTATTCAATTACGATGCGATTTCTGTGTTCCATTGTCAATTTGGAGGTCCAAGGATTTCAGTTACCTACAGTGGTGCATCGGAAATTGCAACTGGACGCCCTGCAAAGTATCCAAGCACAGGCCACCTGAAGAAGCACTCACGTGGCCAGAAGCCGTCATGGAACCTGTTGTATTCAATTACAATGCGATTTCATTGTTCCATCGTGAATGTGAAGGTCCGAGAGCTTCAGGAAACCTGCAGTGGTGCATCGGATATTACAACTGGACGCCCTGCAAGGGATCCAACCACTTACCGTCTGATGAAGCACTCACGTCTGCAGAAGCCGTCATATAACCTGTTGTATTGATAAACGATGCGATTTCTGTGTTACATCGTCAATGTGAAGGTTCAAGGGTTTCAATAAACCGGCTTTGGTGTATCGGAAACTACAACTGGACGTCCTGCAAGGGATCCAAGCACAGGTCGCCTGAAAAAGCACACAGGTGGCCAGAAGCCGTCATGGTACATGTTGCATACAATTACGATGCGATTTCTGTGTTCCATTGCCAATGTGTAGGTACATGGCTTTCAGTAAACCTACAGTGGTGCATCGGAAATTACAACTGGACGCCCTGCAAAGGATCCAAGCACAGGCCGCCTGAATAAGCAGTCACGTGGCCAGAAGCCGTCATGTTACCTGTTGTATTCTATTACGATGCGATTTCTGTGTTCCATTGTCAAAGTGGAGGTCCAAGGATTTCAGTAACTTGCAGTTGTGCATCGGAAATTACAACTGGACGCCCTGAAAAGGATCCAAGCACAGACCGCCTTAAGAAGCACTCACGTGGACAGAAGCCGACATGGTACTTGTTGCATTCAATTACGATGCGATTTCTAAGTTCCATTGAAAATGCAAAGATCCAAGGGTTTCAGTAAACCTGCAGTGGTGCATCAGAAAATACAACTGGACGCCCTGCAAGTGATCCAATCACAGGCCACCTGAATAAGCACTCACCAGGACAGAAAACGTCATGGTACCTATTGTATTCAATTACGATGCGATTTCTGTGTTCCATTGTCAATGTGGAGGTCCAAGTATTTCAGTAACCTGCAGTGGTGCATCGGAAATTGCAACTGGACGCCCTGCAAAGGATCCTAGCACAGGCCGCCTAAGAAGCACTCACATGGCCAGAAGCCGTTATGGTACTTGTTGCATTCAAATACGATGCGATTTCTGTGTTCCATCGCCAATGTGAAAGTCCAAGGGTTTCAGTAAACCTGCAGTGGTGCATCGGAAATTGCAACTGGACGCCCTGCGAAGGATCAAAGCACAGGCAGTCTGAATAAGCAGTCACGTGGCCAGAAAACGTCATGGTACCTGTTGTATTCAATTATGATGCGATTTCTGTGTTCCATCGCCAATGTGAAGGTCCAAGGGTTTCAGTAAACCTGCAGTGGTGCATCGGAAATTGCAACTGGACGCCCTGCGAAGGATCAAGGCACAGGCAGTCTGAATAAGCAGTCACGTGGACAGAAAACCTCATGGTACTTGTTGCATTCAATTACGATGCGATTTCTGTGTTCCATCGTCAATGTGAAGGTCCAAGGGTTTCAGTAAACCTGCAGTTATGCATTGGAAACTATAACTGGACGGCCTGCAAAGGATCCAAGCACAGGCCGCCTGAATAAGGAATCACGTGGTGAGATAACGTCATGGTACCCGTTGGATTCTATTACGATGCGAATTCTGTGTTCCATTGTCTATGTGAAGGTCCAAGGAATTCAGTAACCTGGAGTGGTGCATCCGAAATTACAACTGGACGCCCTGCAAATGATCCAAGCACAGGTCGCCTGAAGAAGCACTCACGTGGCCAGAATCCGTCATGGTACTTGTTGCACTCAATTACGAAGCGATTTCTATGTTCCATTGAAAATGCAAAGATCCAAGGGCTTCAGTAAAACTGCAGTGGTGCATCGGAAATTACAACTGGACGCCCTGCAAAGGATCCAAGCACAAGCCACTTGAATAAGCAGTCACGCGGACAGAAAAAGTCATGCTACCTATTGTATTCAATTACGATGCGATTTCTGTGTTCCATTGTCAATGTGGAGGTCCAAGGATTTCAGTAACCTGCAGTGGTGCATCGGAATTTGCAACTGGACGCCCTGCAAAGGATCCAAGCACAGGCCGCCTGAAGAAGCACTCACGTGGCCAAAACCCGTCATGGAACCTTTTGTATTCAATTACTATGTGTGTTTTGTGTTACATCGTCAATGTGAAGGAAAAAGGGTTTCAGTACACCTGCAGTGGTGCATCGGAAACTACAACTGGACGTCCTACAATGGATCCAAGCACAGGCCGCCTGAAGAAAAACTCACGTGGCCAGAAGCCCTCATGGTACTTGTTGCATTCAATTACGATGCGCCTTCTGTGTTCCATCGGGAATTTAAAGGTCCAAGGGTTTCAGTAAACCTGCAGTGGTGCATCGGAAATTACAACTGGATCCCCAGTAAGGGATCTAAGCACAGGCCGCTTGACGAATGTCTCACATGAACAGAAGTGAATATGGTACCTGTTGTATTTAATTGAAATGTGGTCTGTGTGTTTCATCGTCAATGTGAAAGTCCAAGGACTTCAGTAAACCTGCAGTGGTGCGTCAGACATTACAACTGGATGGCCAGCAAAGGTTCCAAGCACTGGTCGCTTGAAGAATTACTCACGAGAACAGAAGTCATGTTGGTACATGTTTTATTCAATTCAGATGCGATTTTTGCGTTTCATAGCCATTGTGCTAGTAAAAGGGTAACACTTAACCTGCAGTGGTGCATAAGAAATTACAACTGGAATGCCATGAAACGATCCAAGCACAGGTCGCTGGAGGAAGCACTCACGTCGACAAAAGTCATCATGGTACCTGTTGTATTCAATTATGATGCGATTTCTGTGTTTCATTGTCATTGTGAATGTCCAAGGATTTCAGTTAACCCGCAGTGTTCCATCGAAAATTACAACTGGACTCGCAAAAAAAGGTCCAAGCACAAGCGTCTTGAAGAAGCACTCACGTGGGCAGAAGTCATCATTGTACTTGTTGTATTCAATTATGATGCTATTTCTGTGGTTCATCGTCAATGTGAATATCCAAGTGTTTCAGTAAATCTGCAGTGGTGCATCGGAAATTACAAATGGATGCCTAGCAAAGGATTCAACCACAGGCCGCTTGAAGAATTACTCACGAGGACAGAAGTCACCTTGGTACCTGTTGTATACAATTTAGATGCGATTTGTACGATTCATCGTCATTTTGAAGGTACAAGGGTTTCAGTTAACCTGCAGTGGTGCATCGGAAATTACAACTGGATGCCAGGCAAAGCATCCAAGCACATGCTGCTTGAAGAATAACTCAAGTGGACGGAAGTCATCATCATACCTTTTGTATTCAATTTAGATGCGTTTTGTCGCTTTTCATCGTCATTTTGAAAGTCAAAAGGTATCAGTTAACCTGCAGTGCAGCATCGAAAATTACAACTGGACGCCCAGCAAAATATCCAAGCACAGGCGTCTTGAAAAATGACTTCCGTGGACTGAAGTCATTATGGTACCTGTTTTATTCAATTACTATGCGATTTCTGTGTTCCATCGTCAATGTGAAGGTCCAAGGATTTCAGTAAACCTGCAGTTGTGCATCGGAAATTACAACTTTACGGCCTGAAAAGGATCCAAGCAAGGGCCGCCTGTATAAGCACTCAAGTGGACAGAATACATCATGGTACTTGTTGCATTCAATTAAGATGCGATATCTGTGTTCCATCATCAATGTGAAGGTATAAGGATTTCAGTAAATTTGCAGTGCTGCATCGGAAATTACAACTGGACGCACTGCAAATGATCCCATCATAGGCTACCTGACGAAGTACTCACGTGCCCAGAAGCCGTCATGGAACCTGTTGTATTAAATTACAATGCGATTTCTGTGTTCCATCGTCAATGTGAAGGTCCGAGAACTTCAGTAAACCTGCAGTGGTGCATCGGAAATTACAACTGGACGTCCTGCAAAGGATCCAAGCACAGGCCGCCTGAAGAAGCACTCAGGTGGCCAGAAGGCGTCATGGTACTTGTTGCATTCAATTACGATGCGATTTCTGTGTTCGATCGCCAATGTTAAGGTCCAAGGTTATTCAGTAAACCTGCAGTGGTGCATCGGAAATTACAACTGGACGCCCTGCAAAGGATCGAAGCACAGGCCGCCTGAATAAGCAGTCACGTGGCCAGAAAACGTCATGGTACCTGTTGTATTCAATTACTGTGCGATTTCTGTGTTCCATCGTCAATGTGAATGTCCAAGGATTTCAGTAAACCTGCAGTTGTGCATCGGAAATTACAACTTTACGGCCTGAAAAGGATCCAAGCAAAGGCCGCCTGTATAAGCACTCAAGTGGACAGAAAACATCATGGTACTTGTTGCATTCAATTACGATGCGATATCTGTGTTCCATCATCAATGTGAAGGTATAAGGATTTTAGTAAATTTGCAGTGCTGCATCGGAAATTACAACTGGACGCGCTGCAAATGATCCCAGCATAGGCTACCTGACCAAGAACTCACGTGCCCAGAAGCCGTCATGAAACCTGTTGTATTCAATTACAATGCGATTTCTGTGTTCCATCGTCAATGTGAAGGTCCGAGAACTTCAGTAAACCTGCAGTGGTGCATCGGAAATTACAACTGGACGTCCTGCAAAGGATCCAAGCACAGGCCGCCTTTAGAAGCACTCAGGTGGCCAGAAGCCGTCATGGTACTTGTTGCATTCAATTACGGTGTGATTTCTGTGTTCGATCGCCAATGTTAAGGTCCAAGGTTATTCAGTAAACCTGCAGTGGTGCATCGGAAATTACAACAGGACGCCCTGCAAAGGATCGAAGCACAGGCCGCCTGAAAAAGCAGTCACGTGGCCAGAAAACGTCATGGTACCTGTTGTATTCAATTACTATGCGATTTCTGTGTTCCATCGTGAATGTGAAGGTCCAAGGATCTTAGTAACCTGCAGTGGTGCATCGGAAGTTACAACTGGACGCCCTGCAAAGGATGCAAGCACAGGCCGCCTGAAGAAGAACTCATGTGGCGAGAAGCCGACATGGTACCTGTTGCTTTCAATTACGTTGCGATTTCTGTGTTCTATCGTCAATGTGAAGGTCCAAGGGTTTCAGTAAAGCTATAGTGGTGCATCGGAAATTTAAACTGGACGCCCTGCGAAGGATCCAAACACAGGACGCTTGAAGAAGCACTCACGTGGCCAGAAGCCATTATGGAACCTGATGTAATCAATTACGATGTGATTTCTGTGTTACGTCGTCATTGTCAAGGTCCAAGGGTTTCAGTAAACATGCAGTGGTGCATCGGAAACTTTAACTGGACGCTCTGCAAAGCATCCAAGCACAGGCCGCCTGAATAAGCAGTCACGTGGCCAGAAAACGTCATGGTACCTGTTGTATTCAATTACGATGCGATTTCTGTGTTTTATTGTCAATGTGGAGGTCCAAGAATTTCAGTAACCTTCAGTGGTGCATCGGAAAATTGCAACTGGACGCCCTGCAAATGATTGAAGCACAGGCCGCCTGAAGAAGCACTCTCGTGGCCAGAAGCCGTCTTGGAATCTGATGTATTCAATTACGATGCGATTTCTGTGTTACACCGTCAATGAGAAGGTTCAAGGGTTTCAGTAAACCTGCTTTGGTGTATCGGAAACTACAACTGGACGTCCTGCAAAGGATCCAAGCACAGGACGCCTGAAAAACCACTCAGGTGGCCAGAAACCGTAATGGTACTTGTTCCATTCAATTACGATGCGATTTCTGTGTTCGATCGACAATGTGAAGTTCCAAGGCTTTCAGTAAACCTGCAGTGGTGCATCGTAAATTTAAACGTGACGCCCTACAAAGGATCCAAACACAGGCCGCCAGAAGAAGCACTCACGTGCACAGAAGCCGTCATGGTACTTGTTGCATTCAATTACGATGTGATTTCTGTGTTCGATCGCCAATGTTAAGGTCCAAGGTTATTCAGTAAACCTGCAGTGGTGCATCGGAAATTACAACAGGACGCCCTGCAAAGGATCGAAGCACAGGCCGCCTGAATAAGCAGTCACGTGGCCAGAAAACGTCATGGTACCTGTTGTATTCAATTACTATGCGATTTCTCTGTTCCATCGTCTATGTGAATGTCCAATTGTTTCAGTAAACCTGCAGTGCTGCATCGGAAATTACAACTGGACGCCCTACAAATGATCCAAGCACAGGCCGCCTGAAAGGCACTCACGTTGACAGAAGCCGTCTTGGAACCTGATGTATTCCATTACGATGCGATTTCTGGGTAACATCATCAATGTGAAGGTTCAAGGGTTTCAGTAAGCATGCTTTGGTGTATCGGAAACTACAACTGGACGTCCTGCAAAGGATCCAAGCACAGGTCGCCTGAAGAAGCACTCAGGTGGCCAGAAGCCGTCATGGTACTTGTTGCATTCAATTAGGTTGCGATTTCTGTGTTCGATCGGCAATGTGAAGTTCCAAGGCTTTCAGAAAACCTGCAGTGGTTCATCGGAAATTACAACTGGACGCCCTGCAAAGGATCAAAGCACAGTCCGCCTGAAAAAGCAGTCACGTGGCCAGAAAACGTCATGGTACGTGTTGTATTCAATTACGATGCGATTTCTGTGTTCCATTATCAATGTGGAGGTCCAAGGATTTCAGTTACCTGCAGTGGTGCATCGGAAATTGCAACTGGACGCCCTGCAAAGTATCCTAGCACAGGCCACCTGAAGAAGCACTCACGTGGCCAGAAGCCGTCATGGTACCTGTTGTATTCAATTAAGATGCGATTTCTGTGTTCCATTGTCAATGTGAAGGTCCGAGAGTTTCAGTAAACCTGCAGTGGTGCATCGGAAATTACAACTGGACGCCCTGCAAGGGATCCAACCACATACCGTCTGATGAAAAACTCACGTCTGCAGAAGCCGTCATATAACCTGTGGTATTCATTAACGATGCGATTTCTGTGTTACATCGTCAATGTGAAGGTTCAAGGGTTTCAGTAAACCGTCTTTGGTGTATCGGAAACTACAACTGGACGTCCTGCAAGGGATCCAAGCACAGGCCGCCTGAAAAGCACACAGGTGGCCAGAAGCCGTCATGGTACATGTTGCTTTCAATTACGATGCGATTTCTGTGTTCCATTGCCTATGTGTAGGTCCATGGCTTTCAGTAAACCTACAGTGGTGCATCGGAAATTACAACTGGACGCCCTGCAAAGGATCCAAGCACAGGCCGCCTGAATAAGCAGTCACGTGGCCAGAAGCCGTCATGTTACCTGTTGTATTCTATTACGATGCGATTTCTGTGTTCCATTGTCAATGTGGAGGTCCAAGGATTTCAGTAACTTGCAGTTGTGCATCGGAAATTACAACTGGACGATCTGCAAAGGATCCAAGTACAGGCCGCCTGAAGTAGCACTCTCGTCGCCAGAAGCCATCATGGTACCTGTTTTATTCTATTACGATGCGATTTCTGTTATCCATTGTCAATGTGGAGGTCCAAGGGTATCAGTATCCTGCAGTGGTGCATCGGAAATTACAACTGACGCCCTGCAAAGGATCCAAGCACAGACCGCCTTAAGAAGCACTCACGTGGACAGAAGCCGACATAGTACCTGTTGTATTTAATTACGATGCGATTTCTGTGTTCCATCGTCAATGTGAAGGTCCAAGGGTTTCAGTAAACCTACAGTGGTGCATCGGAAACTACAACTGGACGTCCTGCAAAGGATCCAAGCACAGGCCGCCTGAAGAAGCACTCACGTGGCCAGAAGCCGTAATGGTACTTGTTACATTCAATTACGATGCGATTTCTGTGTTCCATCGTCAATGTGAAGGTCCATGGGTTTCGGTAAAACTGCAGTGGTGCATCGGAAATTACAACTGGACGCTCTGCATATGATCCCAGCACAGGCCACGTGAAGAAACACTCACGTGGCCAGAAGCCGTCATGGAACCTGTTGTATTCAATTACAATGCGATTTCTGTGTTCCATCGTCAATGTGAAGGTCCGAGAGCTTCAGTAAACCTGCAGTGGTGCATCCTAAATTACAACTGGACACCCTGAAAAGGATCCAAGCACAGGGCGCCTAAGAAGCACTCACGTGGCCAGAAGCCGTCATGGTACCTGTTGTATTCAATTACGATGCGATTGCTGTGTTCCATCATCAATGTGAAGGTCCAAGGGTTTCAGTAAAACTGCAGTTGTGCATCGGAAATTACAACTTTACGGCCTGCAAAGGATCCAAGCACAGGCCGCCTGTATAACCACTCACCTGGCCAGAAAACGTCATGGTACTTGTTGCATAAAATTACGATGTGATTTGTGTGTTCCATCGTCAATGTGAAGGTCCAACGATTTCAGTGAATTCGCAGGGCTACGTCGTAAATTACAACTGGACGATCTGCAAATGATCCCACTACAGGCCACCTGAAGAAGCACTCACGTGGCCAGAAGCCGTCATGGAACCTGTTGTATTCAATTGCAATGCGATTTCTGTGTTCCATCGTCAATGTGAAGGTCCGAGAGCTTCAGTAAACCTGCAGTGGTGCATCGGAAATTACAACTGGACGCCCTGCAAAGGATACAAGCACAGGCCGCCTGTAGAGGCACTCACGTTGCCAGAGGCCGTCTTGGAACCTGATGTATTCAATTATGTTGCGATTTCTGTGTTACATCGTCAATGTGGAGGTACAATGGCTTCAGTAAACCTGCTTTGGTGTATCGGAAACTACAACTGGACGTCCTGCAATCGATCCAAGCACAGGCCGCCTGAAAAAGCACTCAGCTGGACAGAAGCCGTCATGGTACTTGTTGCAATCAATTACGATGCGATTTCTGTGTTCCATTCTCAATGTGGAGGTCCAAGGATTTCAGTAACCTGCAGTGGTGCATCGGAATCTACAACAGGACGTCTTGCAAAGGATCCAAGCACAGGCCGCCTGAAGAAGCACTCACGTGGCCAGAAGCCGTCATGGTACCTGTTGCATTCAATTACGATACGAATTGTGTGTTCCATCGTCAATGTGAAGGTCCAAGGGTTTCAGTAAACATGCAGTGGTGCATCGGAAACTTTAACTGGACGCTCTGCAAAGCATCCAAGCACAGGCCGCCTGAATAAGCAGTCACGTGGCCAGAAAACGTCATGGTACCTGTTGTATTCAATTACGATGCGATTTCTGTGTTTTATTGTCAATGTGGAGGTCCAAGAATTTCAGTAACGTTCAGTGGTGCATCGGAAAATTGCAACTGGACGCCCTGCAAATGATTGAAGCACAGGCCGCCTGAAGAAGCACTGTCGTGGCCAGAAGCCGTCATGGTACCACCTGTATTGTATTACGATGCGTTTTCTGTGTTCCATCGTCAATGTGAAGGTCCAAGGGTACAGTAAACCTGCTGTTGTGCATCGGAAATTACACCTGGACGTCCTGCAAAGGATCCAAGCACAGGCCGCCTGAAGAGGCACTCTCGTTGCCAGAAGCCGTCTTGGAACCTGATGTATTCAATTACGATGCGATTTCTGTGTTACACCGTCAATGAGAAGGTTCAAGGGTTTCAGTAAACCTGCTTTGGTGTATCGGAAACTACAACTGGACGTCCTGCAAAGGATCCAAGCACAGGACGCCTGAAAAACCACTCAGGTGGCCAGAAACCGTAATGGTACTTGTTCCATTCAATTACGATGCGATTTCTGTGTTCGATCGACAATGTGAAGTTCCAAGGCTTTCAGTAAACCTGCAGTGGTGGCATCGTAAATTTAAACGTGACGCCCTACAAAGGATCCAAACACAGGCCGCCAGAAGAAGCACTCACGTGCACAGAAGCCGTCATGGTACTTGTTGCATTCAATTACGATGTGATTTCTGTGTTAGATCGCCAATGTTAAGGTCCAAGGTTATTCAGTAAACCTGCAGTGGTGCATCGGAAATTACAACAGGACGCCCTGCAAAGGATCGAAGCACAGGCCGCCTGAATAAGCAGTCACGTGGCCAGAAAACGTCATGGTACCTGTTGTATTCAATTACTATGCGATTTCTCTGTTCCATCGTCTATGTGAATGTCCAAGGGTTTCAGTAAACCTGCAGTGCTGCATCGGAAATTACAACTGGACGCCCTGCAAAGGATCAAAGCACAGTCCGCCTGAAAAAGCAGTCACGTGGCCAGAAAACGTCATGGTACGTGTTGTATTCAATTACGATGCGATTTCTGTGTTCCATTATCAATGTGGAGGTCCAAGGATTTCAGTTACCTGCAGTGGTGCATCGGAAATTGCAACTGGACGCCCTGCAAAGTATCCTAGCACAGGCCACCTGAAGAAGCACTCACGTGGCCAGAAGCCGTCATGGTACCTGTTGTATTCAATTAAGATGCGATTTCTGTGTTCCATCGTCAATGTGAAGGTCCGAGAGTTTCAGGAAACCTGCAGTGGTGCATCGGAAATTACAACTGGACGCCCTGCAAGGGATCCAACCACATACCGTCTGATGAAAAACTCACGTCTGCAGAAGCCGTCATATAACCTGTGGTATTCAATAACGATGTGATTTCTGTGTTACATCGTCAATGTGAAGGTTCAAGGGTTTCAGTAAACCGGCTTTGGTGTATCGGAAACTACAACTGGACGTCCTGCAAGGGATCCAAGCACAGGCCGCCTGAAAAAGCACACAGGTGGCCAGAAGCCGTCATGGTACATGTTGCTTTCAATTACGATGCGATTTCTGTGTTCCATTGCCTATGTGTAGGTCCATGGCTTTCAGTAAACCTACAGTGGTGCATCGGAAATTACAACTGGACGCCCTGCAAAGGATCCAAGCACAGGCCGCCTGAATAAGCAGTCACGTGGCCAGAAGCCGTCATGTTACCTGTTGTATTCTATTACGATGCGATTTCTGTGTTCCATAGTCAATGTGGAGGTCCAAGGATTTCAGTAACTTGCAGTTGTGCATCGGAAATTACAACTGGACGATCTGCAAAGGATCCAAGTACAGGCCGCCTAAAGTAGCACTCTCGTCACCAGAAGCCATCATGGTACCTGTTTTATTCTATTACGATGCGATTTCTGTTATCCATTGTCAATGTGGAGGTCCAAGGATATCAGTATCCTGCAGTGGTGCATCGGAAATTACAACTGGACGCCCTGCAAAGGATCCAAGCACAGACCGCCTTAAGAAGCACTCACGTGGACAGAAGCCGACATAGTACCTGTTGTATTTAATTACGATGCGATTTCTGTGTTCCATCGTCAATGTGAAGGTCCAAGGGTTTCAGTAAACCTACAGTGGTGCATCGGAAACTACAACTGGACGTCCTGCAAAGGATCCAAGCACAGGCAGCCTGAAGAAGCACTCACGTGGCCAGAAGCCGTAATGGTACTTGTTACATTCAATTACGATGCGATTTCTGTGTTCCATCGCCAATGTGAAGGTCCATGGGTTTCGGTAAAACTGCAGTGGTGCATCGGAAATTACAACTGGACGCTCTGCATATGATCCCAGCACAGGCCACGTGAAGAAACACTCACGTGGCCAGAAGCCGTCATGGAACCTGTTGTATTCAATTACAATGCGATTTCTGTGTTCCATCGTCAATGTGAAGGTCCGAGAGCTTCAGTAAACCTGCAGTGGTGCATCCTAAATTACAACTGGACACCCTGAAAATGATCCAAGCACAGGGCGCCTAAGAAGCACTCACGTGGCCAGAAGCCGTCATGGTACCTGTTGTATTCAATTACGATGCGATTGCTGTGTTCCATCATCAATGTGAAGGTCCAATGGTTTCAGTAAAACTGCAGTTGTGCATCGGAAATTACAACTTTACGGCCTGCAAAGGATCCAAGCACAGGCCGCCTGTATTACCACTCACCTGGCCAGAAAACGTCATGGTACTTGTTGCATAAAATGACGAAGTGATTTCTGTGTTCCATCGTCAATGTGAAGGTCCAACGATTTCAGTGAATTCGCAGTGCTGCGTCGGAAATTACAACTGGACGATCTGCAAATGATCCCACTACAGGCCACCTGAAGAAGCACTCACGTGGCCAGAAGCCGTCATGGAACCTGTTGTATTCAATTACAATGCGATTTCTGTGTTCCATCGTCAATGTGAAGGTCCGAGAGCTTCAGTAAACCTGCAGTGGTGCATCGGAAATTACAACTGGACGCCCTGCAAAGGATACAAGCACAGGCCGCCTGTAGAGGCACTCACGTTGCCAGAGGCCGTCTTGGAACCTGATGTATTCAATTATGTTGCGATTTCTGTGTTACATCGTCAATGTGGAGGTACAATGGCTTCAGTAAACCTGCTTTGGTGTATCGGAAACTACAACTGGACGTCCTGCAATCGATCCAAGCACAGGCCGCCTGAAAGAGCACTCAGCTGGCCAGAAGCCGTCATGGTACTTGTTGCAATCAATTACGATGCGATTTCTGTGTTCCATTGTCAATGTGGTGGTCCAAGGATTTCAGTAACAAGCAGTGGTGCATCGGAAGTTACAACTGGACGCCCTGCAAAGGATCCAAGCACAGGCCGCCTGAAGAAGCACTCTTGTGGCCAGAAGCCGACATGGTACCTGTTGTATTCTATTGCGATGCGATTTCTGTGTTCCATTCTCAATGTGGAGGTCCAAGGATTTCAGTAACCTGCAGTGGTGCATCGGAAATTACAACTGGACGCCCTGCAAAGGATCCAAGCACAGGCCGTCTGTATAAGAACTCACGTGGCCAGAAAACGTCATGGTACCTTTCGTATTCAATTACGATGCGACTTCTGTGTTCCATTGTCAATGTGGATGTCCTAGGATTTCAGTAAACCTGCAGTGCTGCATCGGAAATTACAACTGGATGCCCTGCAAATGATCCCAGAACAGGCCACCTGAAGAAGCATTCACGTGGTCAGAAGCCGTCATGGTACCTACTGTATTTTATTACGATGCGATTAATGTGTTCCATCGTCAATGTGAAGGTCCAAGGATTTCAGTAAACCTGCAGTTGTGCATCGGAAATAACAACTTTACGGCCTGCAAAGGATCCAAGCAAAGGCCGCCTGTATAAGCACTCAAGTGGACAGAAAACATCATGGTACTTGTTGCATTCAATGACGATGCGATTTCTGTGTTCTATCGTCAACGTGAAGGTCCAAGGATTTCAGTAAACCTGCAGTGCTGCATCGGGAATTACAACGTGACGCCCTGCAAATGTTCCCAGCACAGGCCCCCTGAAGAAGCACTCACGTGGCCAGAAGCCGTCATGGAACCTTTTGTATTTAATTACGATGCGTTTTCTGTGTTACATCGTCAATGTGAAGGTCCAAGGGTTTCAGTACACCTGCAGTGGTGCATCGGAATCTACAACAGGACGTCTTGCAAAGGATCCAAGCACAGGCCGCCTGAAGAAGCACTCACGTGGCCAGAAGCCGTCATGGTACCTGTTGCATTCAATTACGATACGAATTGTGTGTTCCATCGTCAATGTGAAGGTCCAAGGATTTCAGTAAATTTGCAGTACTGCATCGGAAATTACAGCTGGTCACTCTGAAAAAGATCCCAGCACAGGCCACCTGAAGAAACACTCACGTGGCTAGAAGCCGTCATGGAACCTGCTGTATTCAATTGCAATGCGATTTCTGTGTTTCATCGTCAATGTGAAGGTCCGAGAGCTTCAGGAAACCTGCAGTGGTGCATCGGAAATTACAACTACACACCCTGAAAAGGATCCAAGCACAGGGCGCCTAAGAAGCACTCACGTGGCCAGAAGCCTTCATGGTACCTGTTGTATTCAATTCCGATGCGATTTCTGTGTTCCATCATCAATGTGAAGGTCCAAGGGTTTCAGTAAACCTGCAGTGCTGCATCGGAAATTACAACTGGACGCACTGCAAGGGATCAAACCACATACCGTCTGATGAAGGACTCACGTCTGCAGAAGCCGTCATATAACCTGTTGTATTCAATTACGATGCGATTTCTGTATTCCATCGCCAATGTGAAGGTCCAAGGATTTCAGTAAACCTGCAGTTGTGCATCGGAAATTACTACTTTACGACCTGCAAAGGATCCAAGCAAAGGCCGCCTATGTAAGCACTCAAGTGGACAGAAAACATCATGGTACTTGTTGCATTCAATTACGATGCGATATCAGTGTACCATCATCAATGTGAAGGTATAAGGATATAAGTAAATTGGCAGTGCTGCATCGGAAATTACAACTGGACGCGCTGCAAATGATCCCAGCATAGGCAATCTGACCAAGAACTCACATGAACAGAAGCCGTCATGGAATGTGTTGTATTCAGTTACAACGCGATTTCTGTGTTCCATCGTCAATGTGAAGGTCCCAGAGCTTCAGTAAACGTGTAGTGGTGCGTCGGAAATTACAACTGGACGTCCTGCAAAGGATCCAAGCACAGGCCGCCTGAAGAAACACTCAGGTGGCCAGAAGCCCTCATGGTATTTGTTAAATTCAATTACGATGCGATTTCTGTGTTCAATCGCCAATGTGAAGGTCCAAGGGTGAGCTGTAAACCTGCAGTGGTGCGTCGGAAATTACAACTGGACGTCCTGCAAAGGCTCCAAGCACAGGCCGCCTGAAGAAACACTCAGGTGGGCAGAAGCCCTCATGGTATTTGTTAAATTCAATTACGATGCGATTTCTGTGTTCCATCGTCAATGTGAAGGTCCAAGGATTTCAGTAACCTGCAGTGGTGCATCGGAAATTGTAACTGGACGCTCTGCAAAGGATCCTACCACAGACCGCCAAAATAAGCAGTCACGTGGCCAGAAAACGTCATGGTACCTGTTGTATTCAATTACGTTTCGATATCTGTGTTTTATTGTCAATGTGGAGGTCCAAGAATTTCAGTAACCTGCAGTGGTGCATCGGAAAATTGCAACTGGACGCCCTGCAAATGATTGAAGCACAGGCCGCCTAAGAAGCACTCACGTGGCCAGTAGCCTTCATGGTACCTGTTGTATTCAATTCCGATGCGATTACTGTCTTCGATCGTCGATGTGAAGGATCAAGTGTTTCAGTAAACCTGCTTTGGTGTATCGGAATCTACAACTGGACGTCCTGCAAAGGATCCAAGCACAGGCCGCCTGAAGTAGCACTCATGTGGCCAGAAGCCGTCATGGTACTTGTTGCTTTCAATTACGTTGCGATTTCTGTGTTCTATCGTCAATGTGAAGGTCCAAGGGTTTCAGTAAAGATATAGTGGTGCATAGGATATTTAAACTGGACGCCCTGCAAAGCATCCAAGCACAGGCCGCCTGAATAAGCAGTCACGTGGCGAGAAACGTCATGGTAGCTGTTGTATTCAATTACGATACGATTTCTGTGTTTTACTGTCAATGTGGAGGTCCAAGAATTTCAGTAACCTGCAGTGGTGCATCGGAAAATTGCAACTGGACGCCCTGCAAAGGATCCAAGCACAGGCCGCCTGAAGAAGCACTCACGTGGCCAGAAGTTGTCATGGAACCTGTTGTATTCAATTACAATGCGATTTCTGTGTTCCATCGTCAATGTGAAGGTCCAAGGATTTCATTAAATTTGCGGTGCTACATCGGAAATTACAACTGGACGCCCTACAAAGCATCCAAGTACAGGCCGCCTGAAGAGGCACTCACGTTGACAGAAACCGTCTTGGAACCTGATGAATTCCATTACGAAGCGATTTCTAGGTTACATCATCAATGTGAAGGTTCAAGGGTTTCAGTAAACATTCTTTGGTGTATCGGAAACTACAACTGGACGTCCTGCAAAGGATCCAAGCACAGGTCGCCTGAAAAAGCACTCAGGTGGCCAGAAGCCGTCATGGTACTTGTTGCATTCAATTAGGATGCGATTTCTGTGTTCGATCGACAATGTGAAGTTCCAAGGCTTTCAGAAAACGTGCAGTGGTTCATCGGAAATTACAACTGGACGCCCTGCAAAGGATCCAAGCATAGGCCGCCTGAAAAAGCAGTCACGTGGCCAGAAAACGTCATGTTACGTGTTGTATTCAATTACGGTGCGATTTCTGTGTTCCATTGTCAATGTGGAGGTCCAAGGATTTCAGTAAACCTGCAGTGGTGCATCGGAAATTACAACTGGACGCCCTGCAAAGGATCCAAGCACAGGCCGCCTGAATAAGCAGTCACGTGGTGAGAAAATATCATGGTACCGGTTGTATTCAATTACGATGCGATTTCTGTGTTCCATTGTCAATGTGGAGGTCCAAGGATTTCAGTAACCTGCAGTGGTGCATTGGAAGTTACAACTGGACGCCCTGCAAAGGATCGAAGCACAGGCCGCCTGAAGAAGCATTCACGTGGCCAGAAGGCGTCATGGTTCCTTTGGTATTCTATTGCGATTCGATTTCTGTGTTCCATTGTCAATGTGGTGGTCCAAGGAATTCAGTAACCTGCAGTGGTGCATCTGAAATTACAACTGGACGCCCTGCAAATGATCCAAGCACAGGCCGCCTGAAGAAGCATTCACGTGGCCAGAAGCCGTCATGGTACCTGTTGTATTCTTTTACGATGCGATTTCTCTGTTCCATCGCCAATGTGAAGGTCCAAGGGTTTCAGTAAACCTGCAGTGGTGCATCGGAAATTACAACTGGACGCCCTGCAAAGGATCGAAGCACTGGCCGCCTGAAGAAGCACTCACGTGGCCAAAACCCGTCATGGAAACTTTTGTATTCAATTACGATGTGTGTTCTGTGTTACATCGTCAATGTGAAGGAAAAAGGGTTTCAGTACACCTGCAGTGGTGCATCGGAAACTACAACTGGACGTCCTACAATGGATCCAAGCACAGGCCGCCTGAAGAAAAACTCACGTGGCCAGAAGCCCTCATGGTACTTGTTGCATTCAATTACGATGCGCCTTCTGTGTTCCATCGGGAATTTAAAGGTCCAAGGGTTTCAGTAAACCTGCAGTGGTGCATCGGAAATTACAAATGGACGCCCTGCAAAAGATCAAAGCAGTGGCCGACAGAATAAGCAGTCACGTGGCCAGAAGACGTCATGGTACCTGTTGTATTCAATTATGATGCGATTTCTGTGTTCCATCGTCAGTGTGAAGGACCAATGATTTCAGTAAATTTGCAGTGCTGCATCTGAAATTACAACTGGACGCCCTGCAAATGATCCAAGCACAGGCCGCCTGAAGAAGCATTCACGTGGCCAGAAGCCGTCATTGTACCTGTTGTATTCAATTACGATGCGATTTCTGTGTTCCATCGTCAATGTGAAGGTCCAAGGATTTCAGTAAACCTGCAGTTATGCATTGGAAACTATAACTGGACGGCCTGCAAAGGATCCAAGCACAGGCCGCCTGAATAAGCAATCACGTGGTGAGATAACGTCATGGTACCCGTTGGATTCTATTACGATGCGAATTCTGGGTTCCATTGTCTATGTGAAGGTCCAAGGAATTCAGTAACCTGGAGTGGTGCATCGGAAATTACAACTGGACGCCCTGCAAAGGATCCAAGCACAAGCCACCTGAATAAGCAGTCACGTGGCCAGAAGACGTCATGGTACCTGTTGTATTCAGTTATGATGCGATTTCTGTGTTCCATCGTCAGTGTGAAGGACCAATGGTTTCAGTAAATTTGCAGTGCTGCATCGGAAATTACAACTGGCCGACCTGCAAATGATCCCAGCACAGGCCACCTGAATAAGCACTCACGTAGCCAGAAGCCGTCATGGTACCTGTTGAATTCTTTTACGATGCGATTTTTGTGTTCCATCGTCAATGTGAATTTCCAAGGGATTCAGTAAACCAGCAGTGGTGCATCGGAAATTTAAATTGGACGCCCTGCAAAGGATCCAAGCACAGGCCGCTTGAATAAGAACTCACGTGGACAGAAGCTGTCATGGTACCTGTTGTATTCAATTACAATGCGATTTCTGTGTTCCATCGTCAATGTGAAGAACCCAGAGCTTCAGTAAACCTGCAGTGGTACATCGGAAATTACAACTGGACACCCTGCAAAGGATCCAAGCACAGGCCGACTAAGAAGCACTCACATGGCCGGAAGACTTGATGGTACCTGTTGTATTCAATTACGATACGATTTCTGTGTTCGATCGTCAATGTGAGGTTCCAAGGCTTTCAGTAAACCTGCAGTGGTGCATCGGAAATTACAACTGGAAACCCTGCAAAGGATCCAAGCACAGGCCGCCTGAATAAGCAATCACGAGGTGAGATAACGTCATGGTACCCGTTGTATTCTATTACGATCCGATTTCTGGGTTCCATTGTCAATGTACAGGTCCAAGGATTTCTGTACCCTGCAGTGATGCATCGGAAATTACAACACGACGCCCTGCAAAGGATCCAAGCACAGGCCGCATGATTAAGCAGTCACGTGGTGAGATAACGTCATGGTACCCGTTGTACTCTATTACGATGCGATTTCTGTGTTCCGTTGTCTATGTGAAGGTCCAAGGAATTAAGTAACCTGGAGTCGTGCATCGGAACTTACAACTGGACGTCCTGCAAATGAACCAAGCACAGGCCGCCTGAAGAAGCACTCACGTGTCCAGAATCCGACATGGTACTTGTTGCATTCAATTACGATACGATTTCTATGTTCCATTGAAAATGCAAAGATCCGAGGGTTTCAGTAAACCTGCAGTGGTGCATCGGAAATTACAACTGGACGCTCTGCAAGGGATCAAAGCACAGGCCGCCTGAAGAAGCACTCACGTGGCCAGAAGCCGTCATGGAACCTTTTGTATTCAATTACAATGCGATTTCTGTGTTCCATCGTCAATGTGAAGGACCGAGAGCTTCAGTAAACCTGCAGTGGTGCATCGGAAATTACAACTGGACACCCTGCAAAGGATCCAAGCACAGGCCGCCTAAGAAGCACTAACATGGCCAGAAGACTTCATGGTGCCTGTTGTATTCAATCACGATACGATTTCTGTGTTCCAACGTCAATGTGATGTTCCAAGGATTTCAGTAAACCTGCAGTGGTGCATCGGAAATACAACTGGAAACCCTGCAAAGGATCCAAGCACAGGCCGCCTGAAGAAGCACTCTCGTAGCCAGAAGCCGTCACGGTACTTGTTGTATTCAATTACGATGCGATTTTAGTGTTCCATTGTCAATGTGAAGGCCCAAGGATATAAGTAAACCTGCAGTGGTGCATCGGAAATTACAACTGGACGCCCTGCAAAGGATCCCAGCACAGTCCACCTGAATAAGCACTGACGTGGCCAGAAGCCGTCATGGAACCTTTTGTATTCAATTACGATGTGTGTTCTGTGTTACATCGTCAATGTGAAGGAAAAAGGGTTTCAGTACACCTGCAGTGGTGCATCGGAAACTACAACTGGACGTCCTACAATGGATCCAAGCACAGGCCGCCTGAAGAAAAACTCACGTGGCCAGAAGCCCTCATGGTACTTGTTGCATTCAATTACGATGCGCCTTCTGTGTTCCATCGGGAATTTAAAGGTCCAAGGGTTTCAGTAAACCTGCAGTGGTGCATCGGAAATTACAACTGGACGCCCTGCAAAAGATCAAAGCACTGGCCGACTGAATAAGCAGTCACGTGGCCAGAAGACGTCATGGTACCTGTTGTATTCAATTATGATGCGATTTCTGTGTTCCATCGTCAGTGTGAAGGACCAAGGATTTCAGTAAATTTGCAGTGCTGCACCGGAAATTACAACTGGCACACCTGCAAATGATCCCAGCACAGGCCACCTGAAGAAGCACTCACGTAGCCAGAAGCCGTCATGGTACCTGTTGAATTCTTTTACGATGCGATTTTTGTGTTCCATCGTCAATGTGAATTTCCAAGGGATTCAGTAAACCAGCAGTGGTGCATCGGAAATTTAAATTGGACGCCCTGCTAAGGATCCTAGCACAGGCCGCTTGAATAAGAACTCACGTGGACAGAAGCTGTCATGGTACCTGTTGTATTCAATTACAATGCGATTTCTGTGTTCCATCGTCAATGTGAAGGACCGAGAGCTTCAGTAAACCTGCATTGGTACATCGGAAATTACAACTGGACACCCTGCAAAGGATCCAAGCACAGGCCGACTAAGAAGCACTCACATGGCCGGAAGACTTCATGGTACCTGTTGTATTCAATTACGATACGATTTCTGTGTTCGATCGTCAATGTGAGGTTCCAAGGCTATCAGTAAACCTGCAGTGGTGCATCGGAAATTACAACTGGAAACCCTGCAAAGGATCCAAGCACAGGCCGCCTGAAGAAGCACTGTCGTAGCCAGAAGCCGTCATGGTACCTGTTGTATTCTATTACGATGCGATTTCTGTGTTGCATCGTCAATCTGAAGGTCCAAGGGTTTCAGTAAACCTGCACAGTGGTGCATCGGAAATAGTAACAGGACGCCGTGCAAAGGATCCTAGCACGGACCGCCTGAAGAAGCACTCTCGTGGCCAGAAGCCGCCATGGTACTTGTTGTATTCAATTACGATGCGATTTCTGTGTTCCATCGTCAATGTGAAAGTCCAAGGGCTTCAGTAAACCTGCAGTGGTGCATCGGAAATTGCAACTGGACGCCCTGCAAAGGATCCAAGCACAGGCCGCCTGAAGAAGCACTCACGTGGCCAAAACCCGTCATGGAACCTTTTGTATTCAATTACGATGTGTGTTCTGTGTTACATTGTCAATGTGAAGGAAAAAGGGTTTCAGTACACCTGCAGTGGTGCATCGGAAACTACAACTGGACGTCCTACAATGGATCCTAGCACAGGCCGCCTGAATAAGGAGTCACGTGGACAGAAAACGTCATGCTACCTATTGTATTCAATTACGATTCGATTTCTGTGTTCCATTGTCAATGTGGAGGTCCAAGAATTTCTGTAACCTGCAGTGGTGCATCGGAAATTTAAATTGGACGCCCTGCAAAGGATCCAAGCACAGGCCACTAGAATAAGAACTCACGTGGACAGAAGCTGTCATGGTACCTGATGTATTCAATTACAATGCGATTTCTGTGTTCCATCGTCAATGTGAAGGACCGAGAGCTTCAGTAAACCTGCAGTGGTACATCGGAAATTACAACTGGACACCCTGCAAAGGATCCAAGCACAGGCCGACTAAGAAGCACTCACATGGCCGGAAGACTTCATGGTACCTGTTGTATTCAATTACGATACGATTTCTGTGTTCGATCGTCAATGTGAGGTTCGAAGGCTTTCAATAAACCTGCAGTGGTGCATCGGAAATTACAACTGGAAACCCTGCAAAGGATCCAAGCTCAGGCCGCCTGAAGAAGCACTCTCGTGGCCAGAAGCCGTCATGGTACTTGTTGTATTCAATTACGATGCGATTTCTGTGTTCCATCGTCAATGTGAAAGTCCAAGGGCTTCAGTAAACCTGCAGTGGTGCATCGGAAATTACAACTGGAAGCCCTGCAAAGGATCCAAGCACAGGTCATCTGAAGAATCACTCACGTGGCCAGAAGCTGTCATGGTACCTGTTGTATTCAAATACGATGCGATTTCTCTGTTCCATCGCCAATGTGAAGGTCCAAGGCTTTCAGTAAACCTGCAGTTATGCTTTGGAAATTACAACTGGACGGCCTGCGAAGGATCCAAGCACAGGCCGCCTGAATAAGCAATCACGTGGTGAGATAACGTCATGGTACCCGTTGTATTCTATTACGATCCGATTTCTGTGTTCCATTGTCAATGTACAGGTCCAAGGATTTCAGTACCCTGCAGTGATGCATCGGAAATTACAACACGACGCCCTGCAAAGGATCCAAGCACAGGCCGCATGAATAAGCAGCCACGTGGTGAGATAACGTCATGGTACCCGTTGTATTCTATTACGATGCGATTTCTGTGTTCCGTTGTCTATGTCAAGGTCCAAGGAATTAAGTAACCTGGAGTCGTGCATCGGAACTTACAACTGGACGTCCTGCAAATGATCCAAGCACAGGCCGCCTGAAGAAGCACTCACGTGTCCAGAATCCGTCATGGTACTTGTTGCATTCAATTACGATACAATTTCTATGTTCCATTGAAAATGAAAAGATCCGAGGATTTCAGTAAACCTGCAGTGGTGCATCGGAAATTACAACTGGACGCCCTGCACAGGATCCAAGCACAGGCCGCCTAAGAAGCACTCACATGGCCAGAAGCCCTCTTGGTACTTGTTGCATTCAATTACGATGCGATTTCTGTGTTCCATGGCCAATGTGAAAGTCCAAGGGTTTCAGTAAACCTGCAGTGGTGCATCGGAAATTACAACTGGACGCTCTGCAAGGGATCAAAGCACAGGCCGCCTGAAGAAGCACTCACGTGGCCAGAAGCCGTCATGGAACCTTTTGTATTCAATTACGATGTGTGTTCTGTGTTACATCGTCAATGTGAAGGAAAAAGGGTTTCAGTACACCTGCAGTGGTGAATCGGAAACTACAACTATACGTCCTGCAAACGATCCAAGCACAGGCCGCCTGAATAAGCAGTCACGTGGTGAGAAAACGTCATGGTACCGGTTGTATTCAATTACGATTCGATTTCTGTGTTCCATTGTCAATGTGGAGGTCCAAGGATTTCAGTAACCTGCAGTGGTGCATCGGAAGTTACAACTGGTCGCCCTGCAAAGGATCGAAGCACATGCCGCCTAAAGAAGCATTCCCGTGGCCAGAAGCCGTCATGGTACCTTTCGTATTCTATTACGATTCGATTAGTGTGTTCCATTGTCAATGTGGTGGTCCACGGAATTCAGTAACCTGCAGTGGTGTATCGGAAATTACAACTGGACGTCCTGCAAATGATCCAAGCACAAGCCGCCTGAAGAAGCATTCACGTGGCCAGAAGCCGTCATGGTACCTTTCGTATTCTATTACGATTCGATTAGTGTGTTCCATTGTCAATGTGGTAGTCCAAGGATTTCAGTAACCTGCAGTGGTGCATCGGAAATTGCAACTGGACGCCCTGCAAAGGATCCAAGCACAGGCCGCCTGAAGAAGCATTCACGTGGCCAGAAGCCCTCATGGTACTTGTTGCATTCAATTACGATGCGACTTCTGTGTTCCATCGCCAATTTAAAGGTCCAAGGGATTCAGTAAACCTGCAGTGGTGCATCAGAAATTTAAACTGGACGCCCTGCAAAGGATCCAATCACAGGCCGTTTGAAGAAGCACCCACGTGAACAGAAGCTGTCATGGTACCTGTTGTATTCAATTACAATGCGATTTCTGTGTTCCATCGTCAATGTGAAGGACCGAGAGCTTCAGTAAACCTGCAGTGGTGCATCGGAAATTGCAACTGGACGCCCTGCAAAGGATCCCAGCACAGTCCACCTGAACAAGCACTCACGTGTTCAAAAGCCGTCATGGTAACTGTTGTATTCAATTACGATGCGATTTCTGCGTTCAATCGTCAATGTGAAAGTCCAAGGGTTTCTGTAAACCTGCAGTAGTGCATCGGAAATTACAACTGGAAGCCCTGCAAAGGATCCAAGCACAGGTCATCAGAAGAATCACTCACGTGGCCAGAAGCTGTCATGGTACCTGTTGTATTCAAATACGATGCGATTTATCTGTTCCATCGCCAATGTGAAGGTCCAAGGGTTTCAGTAAACCTGCAGTGGTCCATCGGAAATTACACCTGTATGCCGTGGTACCTGTTGTACTCAACTACGATGCGATTTCTGTGTTCCAATATCCAGGTGAAGGTAAAAGGGTTTCAGTAAACCTGCAGTGGTGCATTGGAAATTACAACTGGACGCCCTGCAAAGGATCCAAGCACTGGCCACCTGAAGAAGCACTCACGTGGCCAGAAGCCGTCATGGTACCTGTTGTATTCTATTACTATGCGATTTCTGTGTTCCATTGTCAATGTGAAGGTCCAAGGGTTTCAGTAAACCTTCGCAGTGGTGCATCGGAAATAGTAACAGGACGCCGTGCAAAGGATCCTAGCACAGACCGCCTGAAGAAGCACTCTCGTGGCCAGAACCGTCATGGTACATGTTGTATTCAATTACGATGCGATTTTTGTGTTCCATCGTCAATGTGAAGGACCAAGGATATCAGTAAACCTGCAGTGGTGCATCGGAAATTACAACAGGACGCCCTGCAAAGGATCCCAGCACAGACCACCTGAACAACCACTCACGTGGGCATAAGAGGTCATGGTACCTGTTGTATTCAATTACGATGCGATTTCTGCGTCCCATCGTCATAGGGTTAAGTCCAAGTGTTTGAGTAAACCTGCAGTGGTGCATCGGAAATTACAACTGGAAGCCCTGCAATGGATCAAATCACAGTCCGCCTGAAGAAGCACTCACGTGGCCAGAAGCTGTAGTGGCACCTGTTGTATTAAACTACGATGCGATTTCTGTGTTCCATTATCCATGTGAAGGTCCAAGTTTTTCAGTAAACCTACAGTTGTGCATCGGAAATTACAACTGGACGCCCTGCAAAGGATCCAAGCACTGGCCACCTGAAGAAGCACTCACGTGGCCAGAAGCCGTCATGGTACCTGTTGTATTCTTTTACGATGCGATTTTTGTGTTTCATCGTCAATGTGAAGATCCAAGGGTTTTAGTAAACCTGCAGTGGTGCATCGGAAATTACAACACGACGTCCTGCAAAGGATCCAAGCACAGGCCGCCTGAATAAGCAGTCACGTGGTGAGATAACGTCATGGTACACGTTGTATTCTATTACGATGCGAATTCTGTGTTCCATTGTCTATGTGAAGGTCCAAGGAATTCAGTAACCTGGAGTGGTGCATCGGAAATTACAACTGGACGCCCTGCAAATGATCCAAACAGAGGCCGCCTGAAGCAGCATTCACGTGGCCAGAAGCCGTCATGGTACCTTTCGTATTCTATTACGATTCGATTTCTGTGTTCCATTGTCAATGTGGTTGTCCAAGGAATTCAGTAACCTGCAGTGGTGTATCGGAAATTACACTTGGACGCCCTGCAAATGATCAAAGCACAGACCGCCTGAAGAAGCACTCACGTGGCCAGAAGCCGTCATGGTACCTGTTGTATTATTTTACGATGCGATTTTTGTGTTTCATCGCCAATGTGAAGGTCCAAGTGTTTTAGTGAACTTGCACTGGTGCATCGGAAATTACAACTGGACACTCTGCAAATGATCAAAGCACAGGCTGCTTGAATAAGCAGTCACGTGGCCAGAAGCCGCCATGGTACCAGTTGTATTCAATCACGGTGCGATTTTTGTGTTCCATCGCCAATGTGAAGGTCCAAGGGTTTCAGTAAACCTGCGCAGTGGTGCATCGGAAATAGTAACAGGACGCCCTGCAAAGGATCCAAGCACAAGCCGTTTGAAGAAGCACTCACGTGGACAAAAGCTGTCATGGTACCTGTTGTATTCAATGACAATGCGATTTCTGTGTTCCATCGTCAATGTGAAGGACCGAGAGCTTCAGTAAACCTGCAGTGGTGCATCGGAAATTACAACTGGACACCCTGCAAAGGATCCAAGCACAGGCCGCCTAAGAAGCAGTCACGTGGCCAGAAGCCGTCATAGAACTTTTGTATTCAATTACGATGTGTTTTCTGTGTTACATCGTCAATATGAAGGAAAAAGGGTTTCAGTACACCTGCAGTGGTGCATCGGAAAGTACAAATGGACGTCCTGCAAAAAATCCAAGTACAGGCAGCCTGAAGAAGAACTCACGTGGCAAGAAGCCGTCATGGTACCTGTTGTATTCTATTACGATGCGATTTCTGTGTTCCATCGTCAATGTGAAGGTCCAAGGGTTGCAGTAAACCTGCGCAGTGGTGCATCAGAAATAGTAACAGGACGCCGTGCAAAGGCTCCTAGAACAGACCGCCTGAAGAAGCACTCTCGTGGCCAGAAGCTGTCATGATACCTGTTGTATTCAAATACGATGCGATTTATCTGTTCCATCGCCAATGTGAAGGTACAAGGGTTTCAGTAAACCTGCAGTGGTGCATCGGAAATTACAACTGGAAACCCTGCAAAGGATCCAAGCACAGGTCATCTGAAGAATCACTCACGTGGACAGAGGCTGTCATGGTACATGTTGTATTCAAATACGATGCGATTTCTCTTTTCCATCGCCAATGTGAAGGTAAAAGCGTTTCAGTAAACCTGCAGTGGTGCATCGGAAATTACAACTGGACGCCTTGCAAATTGACCATGCACAGACCACCTAAGAGGCACTCTCGTGGCCCGAAGCCTTCATGGTACCTGTTGTATTCAATTACGATGCGATTTCTGTGTTCCAACGTCAATGTGAAGGTCCAAGGCTTTCAGTAAACCGGCAATGGTGCATCGGAAATTACAAATGGACGCCCTGAAAGGATCCCAGCACAGTCAGCCTGAATAAGCACTGACGTGGCCAGAAGCCGTCATGGTACCTGTTGTATTCAATTACGATGCGATTTCTGTGTTTCATCGTCAATGTGAAGGTCCAAGGATTTTAGTATACCTGCAGTGGTGCATCGGAAATTACACCTGTACGGCTTGCAAAGGATCCAAGCACAGACCGCCTGAAGAAGCACTCACGTGGCCAGAAGCCGTCATGGTACCTGTTGTATTCTTTTACGATGCGATTTCTGTGTTCCATCGTCAATGTAAAGTGTTCCATCGTCAATGTGAAGGTCCAAGGGTTTCAGTAAACCTGCAGTGGTGCATCGGAAATTACTAATGGACGCCCTGAAAGGATTACAGCACAGTCCGCCAGAATAAGCACTGACGTGGCCAGAAGCCGTCATGGTACCTGATGTATTCAATTACGATGCGATTTCTGTGTTCCATAGTCAATGTGAAGGTCTAAGGGTTTCAGTAAACCTGCAGTGGTGCATCGGAAATTACACCTGTACGCCCTGCAAAGGATGAAAGCACAGACCGCCTGAAGAAGCACTCACGTGGCCAAAAGCCTTCGTGGTACCTGTTGTATTAAACTACGATGCGATATCTGTGTTCCATTAACCATGTGAAAGTCCAAGGGATTCAGTAAACCTGCAGTGGTGCATCGGAAATTACAACTGGACACCCTGCAAAGGCTCCAAGCACAGTCCGCCTAAGTACCACTCTCGTAGCCAGAAGCCGTCATGGTACCTGTTGTATTCAATTACGGTGTTCCATCGTCAATGTGAAGGTCCAAGGGTTTTAGTGAACCTGCAGTGGTGCATCGGAAATTACAACTGGACACCCTGCAAATGATCAAAGCACAGGCTGCTTGAATAAGCAGTCACGTGGCCAGAAGCCGCCATGGTACCTGTTGTATTCTATTACGATTCGATTTCTGTGTTCCGTCGTCAATGTGAAGATCCGAGGGTTTTAGTAAACCTGCAGTGGTGCATTGGAAATTACAAATGGACGCCCTGAAAGGATCCCAGCACAGTCCGCCAGAATAACCACTGACGTGGCCAGAAGCCGTCATGGTACCTGTTGTATTCAATTACGATGCGATTTCTGTGTTCCATAGTCAATGTGAAGGTCTAACGGTTTCAGTAAACCTGCAGTGGTGCATCGGAAATTACAACTGGACGCCCTGCAAAGGATCCAAGCACAGGCCGCCTAAGAAGCACTCACATGGCCAGAAGCCCTCTTTGTACTTGTTGCATTCATTTACGATGCGATTTCTGTGTTCCATGGCCAATGTGAAAGTCCAAGGGTTTCAGTAAACCTGCAGTGGTGCATCGGAAATTACAACTGGACGCTCTGCAAGGGATCAAAGCACAGGCCGCCTGAAGAAGCACTCACGTGGCCAGAAGCCGTCATGGAACCTTTTGTATTCAATTACAATGCGATTTCTGTGTTCCATCGTCAATGTGAAGGACCGAGAGCTTCAGTAAACCTGCAGTGGTGCATCGGAAATTACAACTGGACACCCTGCAAAGGATCCAAGCACAGGCCGCCTAAGAAGCACTAACATGGCCAGAAGACTTCATGGTGCCTGTTGTATTCAATCACGATACGATTTCTGTGTTCCAACGTCAATGTGATGTTCCAAGGATTTCAGTAAACCTGCAGTGGAGCATCGGAAATACAACTGGAAACCCTGCAAAGGATCCAAGCACAGGCCGCCTGAAGAAGCACTCTCGTAGCCAGAAGCCGTCACGGTACTTGTTGTATTCAATTACGATGCGATTTTAGTGTTCCATTGTCAATGTGAAGGCCCAAGGATATAAGTAAACCTGCAGTGGTGCATCGGAAATTACAACTGGACGCCCTGCAAAGGATCCCAGCACAGTCCACCTGAATAAGCACTGACGTGGCCAGAAGCCGTCATGGAACCTTTTGTATTCAATTACGATGTGTGTTCTGTGTTACATCGTCAATGTGAAGGAAAAAGGGTTTCAGTACACCTGCAGTGGTGCATCGGAAACTACAACTGGACGTCCTACAATGGATCCAAGCACAGGCCGCCTGAAGAAAAACTCACGTGGCCAGAAGCCCTCATGGTACTTGTTGCATTCAATTACGATGCGCCTTCTGTGTTCCATCGGGAATTTAAAGGTCCAAGGGTTTCAGTAAACCTGCAGTGGTGCATCGGAAATTACAACTGGACGCCCTGCAAAAGATCAAAGCACTGGCCGACTGAATAAGCAGTCACGTGGCCAGAAGACGTCATGGTACCTGTTGTATTCAATTATGATGCGATTTCTGTGTTCCATCGTCAGTGTGAAGGACCAAGGATTTCAGTAAATTTGCAGTGCTGCACCGGAAATTACAACTGGCCCACCTGCAAATGATCCCAGCACAGGCCACCTGAAGAAGCACTCACGTAGCCAGAAGCCGTCATGGTACCTGTTGAATTCTTTTACGATGCGATTTTTGTGTTCCATCGTCAATGTGAATTTCCAAGGGATTCAGTAAACCAGCAGTGGTGCATCGGAAATTTAAATTGGACGCCCTGCTAAGGATCCTAGCACAGGCCGCTTGAATAAGAACTCACGTGGACAGAAGCTGTCATGGTACCTGTTGTATTCAATTACAATGCGATTTCTGTGTTCCATCGTCAATGTGAAGGACCGAGAGCTTCAGTAAACCTGCAGTGGTACATCGGAAATTACAACTGGACACCCTGCAAAGGATCCAAGCACAGGCCGACTAAGAAGCACTCACATGGCCGGAAGACTTCATGGTACCTGTTGTATTCAATTACGATACGATTTCTGTGTTCGATCGTCAATGTGAGGTTCCAAGGCTATCAGTAAACCTGCAGTGGTGCATCGGAAATTACAACTGGAAACCCTGCAAAGGATCCAAGCACAGGCCGCCTGAAGAAGCACTGTCGTAGCCAGAAGCCGTCATGGTACCTGTTGTATTCTATTACGATGCGATTTCTGTGTTGCATCGTCAATGTGAAGGTCCAAGGGTTTCAGTAAACCTGCACAGTGGTGCATCGGAAATAGTAACAGGACGCCGTGCAAAGGATCCTAGCACGGACCGCCTGAAGAAGCACTCTCGTGGCCAGAAGCCGCCATGGTACTTGTTGTATTCAATTACGATGCGATTTCTGTGTTCCATCGTCAATGTGAAAGTCCAAGGGCTTCAGTAAACCTGCAGTGGTGCATCGGAAATTGCAACTGGACGCCCTGCAAAGGATCCAAGCACAGGCCGCCTGAAGAAGCACTCACGTGGCCAAAACCCGTCATGGAACCTTTTGTATTCAATTACGATGTGTGTTCTGTGTTACATCGTCAATGTGAAGGAAAAAGGGTTTCAGTACACCTGCAGTGGTGCATCGGAAACTACAACTGGACGTCCTACAATGGATCCTAGCACAGGCCGCCTGAATAAGGAGTCACGTGGACAGAAAACGTCATGCTACCTATTGTATTCAATTACGATTCGATTTCTGTGTTCCATTGTCAATGTGGAGGTCCAAGAATTTCTGTAACCTGCAGTGGTGCATCGGAAATTTAAATTGGACGCCCTGCAAAGGATCCAAGCACAGGCCACTAGAATAAGAACTCACGTGGACAGAAGCTGTCATGGTACCTGATGTATTCAATTACAATGCGATTTCTGTGTTCCATCGTCAATGTGAAGGACCGAGAGCTTCAGTAAACCTGCAGTGGTACATCGGAAATTACAACTGGACACCCTGCAAAGGATCCAAGCACAGGCCGACTAAGAAGCACTCACATGGCCGGAAGACTTCATGGTACCTGTTGTATTCAATTACGATACGATTTCTGTGTTCGATCGTCAATGTGAGGTTCGAAGGCTTTCAATAAACCTGCAGTGGTGCATCGGAAATTACAACCGGAAACCCTGCAAAGGATCCAAGCTCAGGCCGCCTGAAGAAGCACTCTCGTGGCCAGAAGCCGTCATGGTACTTGTTGTATTCAATTACGATGCGATTTCTGTGTTCCATCGTCAATGTGAAAGTCCAAGGGCTTCAGTAAACCTGCAGTGGTGCATCGGAAATTACAACTGGAAGCCCTGCAAAGGATCCAAGCACAGGTCATCTGAAGAATCACTCACGTGGCCAGAAGCTGTCATGGTACCTGTTGTATTCAAATACGATGCGATTTCTCTGTTCCATCGCCAATGTGAAGGTCCAAGGCTTTCAGTAAACCTGCAGTTATGCTTTGGAAATTACAACTGGACGGCCTGCGAAGGATCCAAGCACAGGCCGCCTGAATAAGCAATCACGTGGTGAGATAACGTCATGGTACCCGTTGTATTCTATTACGATCCGATTTCTGTGTTCCATTGTCAATGTACAGGTCCAAGGATTTCAGTACCCTGCAGTGATGCATCGGAAATTACAACACGACGCCCTGCAAAGGATCCAAGCACAGGCCGCATGAATAAGCAGTCACGTGGTGAGATAACGTCATGGTACCCGTTGTATTCTATTACGATGCGATTTCTGTGTTCCGTTGTCTATGTCAAGGTCCAAGGAATTAAGTAACCTGGAGTCGTGCATCGGAACTTACAACTGGACGTCCTGCAAATGATCCAAGCACAGGCCGCCTGAAGAAGCACTCACGTGTCCAGAATCCGTCATGGTACTTGTTGCATTCAATTACGATACAATTTCTATGTTCCATTGAAAATGAAAAGATCCGAGGATTTCAGTAAACCTGCAGTGGTGCATCGGAAATTACAACTGGACGCCCTGCACAGGATCCAAGCACAGGCCGCCTAAGAAGCACTCACATGGCCAGAAGCCCTCTTGGTACTTGTTGCATTCAATTACGATGCGATTTCTGTGTTCCATGGCCAATGTGAAAGTCCAAGGGTTTCAGTAAACCTGCAGTGGTGCATCGGAAATTACAACTGGACGCTCTGCAAGGGATCAAAGCACAGGCCGCCTGAAGAAGCACTCACGTGGCCAGAAGCCGTCATGGAACCTTTTGTATTCAATTACGATGTGTGTTCTGTGTTACATCGTCAATGTGAAGGAAAAAGGGTTTCAGTACACCTGCAGTGGTGAATCGGAAACTACAACTATACGTCCTGCAAACGATCCAAGCACAGGCCGCCTGAATAAGCAGTCACGTGGTGAGAAAACGTCATGGTACCGGTTGTATTCAATTACGATTCGATTTCTGTGTTCCATTGTCAATGTGGAGGTCCAAGGATTTCAGTAACCTGCAGTGGTGCATCGGAAGTTACAACTGGTCGCCCTGCAAAGGATCGAAGCACATGCCGCCTAAAGAAGCATTCCCGTGGCCAGAAGCCGTCATGGTACCTTTCGTATTCTATTACGATTCGGTTAGTGTGTTCCATTGTCAATGTGGTGGTCCACGGAATTCAGTAACCTGCAGTGGTGTATCGGAAATTACAACTGGACGTCCTGCAAATGATCCAAGCACAAGCCGCCTGAAGAAGCATTCACGTGGCCAGAAGCCGTCATGGTACCTGTTGTATTCAATTACAATGCGATTTCTGTGTTCCATCGTCAATGTGAAGGACCGAGAGCTTCAGTAAACCTGCAGTGGTGCATCGGAAATTGCAACTGGACGCCCTGCAAAGGATCCCAGCACAGTCCACCTGAACAAGCACTCACTTGTTCAAAAGCCATCATGGTAACTGTTGTATTCAATTACGATGCGATTTCTGCGTTCAATCGTCAATGTGAAAGTCCAAGGGTTTCTTTAAACCTGCAGTAGTGCATCGGAAATTACAACTGGAAGCCCTGCAAAGGATCCAAGCACAGGTCATCAGAAGAATCACTCACGTGGCCAGAAGCTGTCTTGGTACCTGTTGTATTCAAATACGATGCGATTTATCTGTTCCATCGCCAATGTGAAGGTCCAAGGGTTTCAGTAAACCTGCAGTGGTCCATCGGAAATTACACCTGTATGCCGTGGTACCTGTTGTACTCAACTACGATGCGATTTCTGTGTTCCAATATCCAGGTGAAGGTAAAAGGGTTTCAGTAAACCTGCAGTGGTGCATTGGAAATTACAACTGGACGCCCTGCAAAGGATCCAAGCACTGGCCACCTGAAGAAGCACTCACGTGGCGAGAAGCCGTCATGGTACATGTTGTATTCTTTTACGATGCGATTTTTGTGTTTCATCGCCATTGTGAAGGTCCAAGGGTTTTAGTGAACCTGCAGTGGTGCATCGGAAATTACAACTGAACACCCTGCAAAGGATCCAAGCACAGGCCGCCTAAGAAGCACTCACATGGCCAGAAGCCGAGAATGGTACCTGTTGTATTCTATTACTATGCGATTTCTGTGTTCCATTGTCAATGTGAAGGTCCAAGGGTTTCAGTAAACCTTCGCAGTGGTGCATCGGAAATAGTAACAGGACGCCGTGCAAAGGATCCTAGCACAGACTGCCTGAAGAAGCACTCTCGTGGCCAGAAGCGTCATGGTACATGTTGTATTCAATTACGATGCGATTTTTGTGTTCCTTCGTCAATGTGAAGGACCAAGGATTTCAGTAAACCTGCAGTGGTGCATCGGAAATTACAACAGGACGCCCTGCAAAGGATCCCAGCACAGACCACCTGAACAACCACTCACGTCGGCATAAGAGGTCATGGTACCTGTTGTATTCAATTACGATGCGATTTCTGCGTCCCATCGTCATAGGGTTAAGTCCAAGTGTTTGAGTAAACCTGCAGTGGTGCATCGGAAATTACAACTGGAAGCCCTGCAATGGATCAAATCACAGTCCGCCTGAAGAAGCACTCACGTGGCCAGAAGCTGTAGTGGTACCTGTTGTATTAAACTACGATGCGATTTCTGTGTTCCATTATCCATGTGAAGGTCCAAGTTTTTCAGTAAACCTACAGTTGTGCATCGGAAATTACAACTGGACGCCCTGCAAAGGATCCAAGCACTGGCCACCTGAAGAAGCACTCACGTGGCCAGAAGCCGTCATGGTACCTGTTGTATTCTTTTACGATGCGATTTTTGTGTTTCATCGTCAATGTGAAGATCCAAGGGTTTTAGTAAACCTGCAGTGGTGCATCGGAAATTACAACACGACGTCCTGCAAAGGATCCAAGCACAGGCCGCCTGAATAAGCAGTCACGTGGTGAGATAACGTCATGGTAACCGTTGTATTCTATTACGATGCGAATTCTGTGTTCCATTGTCTATGTGAAGGTCCAAGGAATTCAGTAACCTGGAGTGGTGCATCCGAAATTACAACTGGACACTCTGCAAATGATCAAAGCACAGGCTGCTTGAATAAGCAGTCACGTGGCCAGAAGCCGCCATGGTACCAGTTGTATTCAATCACGGTGCGATTTCTGTGTTCCATCGCCAATGTGAAGGTCCAAGGGTTTCAGTAAACCTGCGCAGTGGTGCATCGGAAATAGTAACAGGACGCCCTGCAAAGGATCCAAGCACAAGCCGTTTGAAGAAGCACTCACGTGGACAGAAGCTGTCATGGTACCTGTTGTATTCAATTACAATGCGATTTCTGTGTTCCATCGTCAATGTGAAGGACCGAGAGCTTCAGTAAACCTGCAGTGGTGCATCGGAAATTACAACTGGACACCCTGCAAAGGATCCAAGCACAGGCCGCCTAAGAAGCACTCACGTGGCCAGAAGCCGTCATAGAACTTTTGTATTCAATTACGATGTGTTTTCTGTGTTACATCGTCAATATGAAGGAAAAAGGGTTTCAGTACACCTGCAGTGGTGCATCGGAAAGTACAAATGGACGTCCTGCAAAAAATCCAAGTACAGGCAGCCTGAAGAAGAACTCACGTGTCAAGAAGCCGTCATGGTACCTGTTGTATTCTATTACGATGCGATTTCTGTGTTCCATCGTCAATGTGAAGGTCCAAGGGTTGCAGTAAACCTGCGCAGTGGTGCATCAGAAATAGTAACAGGACGCCGTGCAAAGGCCTCTAGAACAGACCGCCTGAAGAAGCACTCTCGTGGCCAGAAGCTGTCATGATACCTGTTGTATTCAAATACGATGCGATTTATCTGTTCCATCGCCAATGTGAAGGTACAAGGGTTTCAGTAAACCTGCAGTGGTGCATCGGAAATTACAACTGGAAACCCTGCAAAGGATCCAAGCACAGGTCATCTGAAGAATCACTCACGTGGACAGAGGCTGTCATGGTACATGTTGTATTCAAATACGATGCGATTTCTCTTTTCCATCGCCAATGTGAAGGTAAAAGCGTTTCAGTAAACCTGCAGTGGTGCATCGGAAATTACAACTGGACGCCTTGCAAATTGACCATGCACAGACCACCTAAGAGGCACTCTCGTGGCCCGAAGCCTTCATGGTACCTGTTGTATTCAATTACGATGCGATTTCTGTGTTCCAACGTCAATGTGAAGGTCCAAGGCTTTCAGTAAACCGGCAATGGTGCATCGGAAATTACAAATGGACGCCCTGAAAGGATCCCAGCACAGTCCGCCTGAATAAGCACTGACGTGGCCAGAAGCCGTCATGGTACCTGTTGTATTCAATTACGATGCGATTTCTGTGTTTCATCGTCAATGTGAAGGTCCAAGGATTTTAGTATACCTGCAGTGGTGCATCGGACATTACACCTGTACGGCTTGCAAAGGATCCAAGCACAGACCGCCTGAAGAAGCACTCACGTGGCCAGAAGCCGTCATGGTACCTGTTGTATTCTTTTACGATGCGATTTCTGTGTTCCATCGTCAATGTAAAGTGTTCCATCGTCAATGTGAAGGTCCAAGGGTTTCAGTAAACCTGCAGTGGTGCATCGGAAATTACAAATGGACGCCCTGAAAGGATTCCAGCACAGTCCGCCAGAATAAGCACTGACGTGGCCAGAAGCCGTCATGGTACCTGATGTATTCAATTACGATGCGATTTCTGTGTTCCATAGTCAATGTGAAGGTCTAAGGGTTTCAGTAAACCTGCAGTGGTGCATCGGAAATTACACCTGTACGCCCTGCAAAGGATGAAAGCACAGACCGCCTGAAGAAGCACTCACGTGGCCAAAAGCCTTCGTGGTACCTGTTGTATTAAACTACGATGCGATTTTTGTGTTCCATTATCCATGTGAAAGTCCAAGGGATTCAGTAAACCTGCAGTGGTGCATCGGAAATTACAACTGGACACCCTGCAAAGGCTCCAAGCACAGTCCGCCTAAGTAGCACTCTCGTAGCCAGAAGCCGTCATGGTACCTGTTGTATTCAATTACGGTGTTCCATCGTCAATGTGAAGATCCCAGGGTTTTAGTGAACCTGCAGTGGTGCATCGGAAATTACAACTGGACACCCTGCAAATGATCAAAGCACAGGCTGCTTGAATAAGCAGTCACGTGGCCAGAAGCCGCCATGGTACCTGTTGTATTCTATTACGATTCGATTTCTGTGTTCCGTCGTCAATGTGAAGATCCGAGGGTTTTAGTAAACCTGCAGTGGTGCATTGGAAATTACAAATGGACGCCCTGAAAGGATCCCAGCACAGTCCGCCAGAATAACCACTGACGTGGCCAGAAGCCGTCATGGTACCTGTTGTATTCAATTACGATGCGATTTCTGTGTTCCATAGGCAATGTGAAGGTCTAAGGGTTTCAGTAAACCTGCAGTGGTGCATCGGAAATTACTCCTGTACGCCCTGCAAAGGATGAAAGCACAGACCGCCTGAAGAAGCACTCACGTGGCCAAAAGCCTTCGTGGTACCTGTTGTATTCAACTACGATGCGATTTATGTGTTCCATTATCCATGTGAAGGTCCAAGGGATTCAGTAAACCTGCAGTGGTGCATCGGAAATTACAACTGGACACCCTGCAAAGGCTCCAAGCACAGTCCGCCTAAGTAGCACTCTCGTAGCCAGAAGCCGTCATGGTACCTGTTGTATTCTATTACGATGCAATTTTTGTCTTTTATCGCCAATGTGAAGGTCCAAGTGTTTTAGTGAACCTGCAGTGGTGCTTTGGAAATTACAACTGGACACCCTGCAAATGATCAAAGCACAGGCTGCTTGAATAAGCAGTCACGTGGCCAGAAGCCGCCATGGTACCTGTTGTATTCTATTACGATTCGATTTCTGTGTTCCATCGTCAATGTGAAGGTCCGAGGGTTTCAGTAAACCTGCAGTGGTGCATCGGAAATTACACCTGTACGCCCTGCAAAGGATCCAAGCACAGGACGCTTGGTTAAGAACTCACGTGGCCAGAAGCTGTCATGGTACCTGTTGTATTCAATTACAATGCGATTTCTGTGTTCCATGGTCAATGTGAAGGACCGAGAGCTTCAGTAAACCTGCAGTGGTGCATCGGAAATTACAATTGGACAGCCTGCAAAGGATCCAAGCACAGGACGCCTAAGAAGCACTCACGTGGCCAGAAGACTTCATGGAAATTTTGTATTCAATTACGATGTGTTTTATGTGTTACATCGTCAATGTGAAGGGAAAGGGGTTTCATTACACATGCAGTGGTGCATCGGAAACTACAACTGGACGTCCTTCAAAGGATCCAAGCACAGGCCGCCTGAGGAAGCATTCACGTGGCCAGAAGCCGTCATGGTACCTTTCGTATTCTATTACGATTCGATTTCTGTGTTCCATTGTCAATGTTGTGACCAAGGAATTCAGTTACCTGTAGTGGTGTATCGGAAATTACAACTGGACGCCCTGCAAATGATCCAAGCACAGGCCGCCTGAAGAAGCACTCACGTGTCCAGAATCCGTCATGGTACTTGTTGCATTCAATTACGATGCGATTTCTATGTTCCATTGAAAATGCAAAGGTCCAAGGGTTTCAGTAAACCTGCAGTACCGCATCGGACATTACAACTGGATGCCCTGCAAAAGATCCAAGCACAGGGAGCCTGAATAACCAGTCACGTGGTCAGAAAACGTAATTGTACCTGTAGTATTCAATTACGATTCGACTTCTGCGTTCCATTGTAAATGTGGAGGTCCAAGGATTTCAGTAACCTGCAGTGGTGCATCGGAAATTACAGATGGACGCCCTGCAAAGGATGCAATCACAGGCCGCCTGAAGAAGCACTCACGTGGCCAGAAGCCGTCATGGTACTTGTTGAATTCTTTTACGATGCGATTTCCGTGTTCCATCGTCAATGTGAATTTCCAAGGGATTCAGTAAACCTGCAGTGGTGCATCGGAAATTTAAACTGGACGCCCTGCAGAGGATCCAAGCACAGGCCGCCTGAAGAATCACTCTCGTAGCCAGAAGCCGTCATGGTACCTGTTGTATTCTATTACGATGCCATTTCTGTGTTCCATCGTCAATGTGAAGGTCCAATGGTTTCAGAAAACCTGCGCAGTGGTGCATCGGAAATAGTAACAGGACGCCGTGCAAAGGATCCCAGCTCAGGCCACCTGAACAAGCACTCACGTGGGCAGAAGCCGTCATGGTACCTGTTGTATTCAATTACGATGCGATTTCTGCGTTCCATCGTCAATGTGAAAGTCCAAGGGTTTGAGTAAACCTGCAGTGGTGCATCGGAAATTAAAAGTGGAAGCCCTGCAAAGGATCAAAGCACAGACCGCCTGAAGTAGGACTCACGTTGCCAGAAGCCGTCGTGGTACCTGTTGTATTAAACTACGATGCGATTTCTGTGTTTCATTTTCCATGTGAAGGTCCAAGGGTTTCAGTAAACCTGCAGTGGTGCATCGGAAATTACAACTGGACGACCTGCAAAGGATCCAAGCACATGCCACCTGAATAAGCAGTCACATGGAAAGAAAACGTCATGGTACCTATTGTATTCAATTACGATGCGATTTCTGTGTTCCATCGCCAATGTGAAAGTCCAAGGGTTTCAGTAAACCTGCAGTGGGGCATCGGAAATTACAACTTGACGCCCTGCAAGGGATCCAAGCACAGGCCGCCTGAAGAAGCTCTTACGTGGCCAGAAGCCGTCATGGAACCCTTTGTATTCAATTACGATGTGTGTTCTGTGTTACATCGTCAATGTGAAGGAAAAAGTGTTTCAGTACACCTGCAGTGGTGCATCGGAAACTACAACTGGACGTCCTGCAAAGGATCCAAGCACAGGCCGCCTGAAGAACAACTCACATGGCCAGAAGCCGTCATGGCACTTGTTGCATTCAATTACGATGCGATTTCTGTGTTCCATCGCCAATGTGAAAGTCCAAGGGTTTCAGTAAACCTACAGTGGCGCATCGGAAATTACAACTGGACGCCTTGCAAAGGATCCAAGCACAGGCCGTCTGAATAAGCAGTCACGTGGTGAGAAAACGTCATGGTACCCGTTGTATTCTATTACGATGCGAATTCTGTGTTCCATTGTTTATGTGAAGGTCCAAGTATTTCAGTAAACCTGTAGTGGTGCATCGGAAATTACAACTGGACGCCCTGCAAGGGATCCAAGCACAGGCCACCTGAACAAGCACTCACGTGGCAAGAAGCCGTCATGGACATTTTGTATTCAATTACGATGTGTTTTCTGTGTTACATCGTCAATGTGAAGCAAAAGGGGGTTTCATTACACATGCAGTGGTGCATCGGAAACTACAACTGGACGTCCTGCAAAGGATCCAAGCACAGGCCGCCTGAAGAAGCATTCAAGTGGCCAGAAGCCGTCATGGTACCTTTCGTATTCTATTACGATTCGATTTCTGTGTTCCATTGTCAATGTTGTGACCAAGGAATTCAGTTACCTGCAGTGGTGTATCGGAAATTACAACTGGACGCCCTGCAAATGATCCACGCACAGGCCGCCTGAAGAAGCACTCACGTGTCCAGAATCCGTCATGGTACTTGTTGCATTCAATTACGATGAGATTTCTATGTTCCATTGAAAATGCAAAGGTCCAAGGGTTTCAGTAAACCTGCAGTGGCGCATCGGAAATTACAACTGGATGCCCTGCGAAAGATCCAAGCACAGGAAGCCTGAATAACCAGTCACGTGGTCAGAAAACGTAATTGTACCTGTTGTATTCAATTACGATTCGATTTCTGTGTTCCATTGTAAATGTGGAGGTCCAAGGATTTCAGTAACGTGCAGTGGTGCATCGGAAATTACAGCTGGACGCCCTGCAAAGGATCCAATCACAGGCCGCCTGAAGATAAACTCACGTGGCCAGAAGCCCTCATGGCACTTGTTGCATTCAATTACGATGCGACTTCTGTGTTCCATCGCCAATTTAAAGGTCCTAGGGTTTCAGTAAACCTGCAGTGGTGCATCTGAAATTACAACTGGACGCCCTGCAAAGGTTCAAAGCACAGGCCATCTGAATAAGCAGTCACGTGGCCAGAAAACGTCATGGTACCTGTTGTATTCAATTATGATGCCATTTCTGTGTTCCATCGTCAATGTGAAGGACCAAGGATTTCAGTAAATTTGCAGTGCTGCATCGGAAATTACAACTGGCCGCCATGCAAAAGATTCCTGCACAGGCTACCTGAAGAAGCACTCACGTGGCCAGAAGCCGTCATGGTACTTGTTGAATTCTTTTACGATGCGATTTCCGTGTTCCATCGTCAATGTGAATTTCCAAGGGATTCAGTAAACCTGCAGTGGTGCATCGGAAATTTAAACTGGACGCCCTGCAAAGGATCCAAGCACAGGCCGTTTGAAGAAGCACTCACGTGGACAGAAGCTGTCATGGTACCTGTTGTATTCAATTGCAATGCGATATCTGTGTTCCATCGTCAATGTGAAGGACCGAGAGCTTCATTAAACCTGCAGTGGTGCATCGGAAATTACAGCTGGACACCCTGCAATGGATCCAAGCACTGGCCGCCTAAGAAGCACTCACGTGGCCAGAAGCCGTCATAGAACTTTTGTATTCAATTACGATGTGTTTTCTGTGTTAAATCGTCAATATGAAGGAAAATGGGTTTCAGTACACGTGCAGTGGTGCATCGGAAACTACAAATGGACGTCCTGCAAAAAATCCAAGTACAGACCGCCTGAAGAAGCACTCTCGTGGCCAGAAGCTGTCATGATACCTGTTGTATTCAAATACGATGCGATTTATCTGTTCCATCGCCAATGTGAAGGTACAAGGGTTTCAGTAAACCTGCAGTGGTGCATCGGAAATTACAACTGGAAACCCTGCAAAGGATCCAAGCACAGGTCATCTGAAGAATCACTCACGTGGACAGAGGCTGTCATGGTACATGTTGTATTCAAATACGATGCGATTTCTCTTTTCCATCGCCAATGTGAAGGTAAAAGCGTTTCAGTAAACCTGCAGTGGTGCATCGGAAATTACAACTGGACGCCTTGCAAATTGACCATGCACAGACCACCTAAGAGGCACTCTCGTGGCCCGAAGCCTTCATGGTACCTGTTGTATTCAATTACGATGCGATTTCTGTGTTCCAACGTCAATGTGAAGGTCCAAGGCTTTCAGTAAACCGGCAATGGTGCATCGGAAATTACAAATGGACGCCCTGAAAGGATCCCAGCACAGTCCGCCTGAATAAGCACTGACGTGGCCAGAAGCCGTCATGGTACCTGTTGTATTCAATTACGATGCGATTTCTGTGTTTCATCGTCAATGTGAAGGTCCAAGGATTTTAGTATACCTGCAGTGGTGCATCGGACATTACACCTGTACGGCTTGCAAAGGATCCAAGCACAGACCGCCTGAAGAAGCACTCACGTGGCCAGAAGCCGTCATGGTACCTGTTGTATTCTTTTACGATGCGATTTCTGTGTTCCATCGTCAATGTAAAGTGTTCCATCGTCAATGTGAAGGTCCAAGGGTTTCAGTAAACCTGCAGTGGTGCATCGGAAATTACAAATGGACGCCCTGAAAGGATTCCAGCACAGTCCGCCAGAATAAGCACTGACGTGGCCAGAAGCCGTCATGGTACCTGATGTATTCAATTACGATGCGATTTCTGTGTTCCATAGTCAATGTGAAGGTCTAAGGGTTTCAGTAAACCTGCAGTGGTGCATCGGAAATTACACCTGTACGCCCTGCAAAGGATGAAAGCACAGACCGCCTGAAGAAGCACTCACGTGGCCAAAAGCCTTCGTGGTACCTGTTGTATTAAACTACGATGCGATTTTTGTGTTCCATTATCCATGTGAAAGTCCAAGGGATTCAGTAAACCTGCAGTGGTGCATCGGAAATTACAACTGGACACCCTGCAAAGGCTCCAAGCACAGTCCGCCTAAGTAGCACTCTCGTAGCCAGAAGCCGTCATGGTACCTGTTGTATTCAATTACGGTGTTCCATCGTCAATGTGAAGATCCAAGGGTTTTAGTGAACCTGCAGTGGTGCATCGGAAATTACAACTGGACACCCTGCAAATGATCAAAGCACAGGCTGCTTGAATAAGCAGTCACGTGGCCAGAAGCCGCCATGGTACCTGTTGTATTCTATTACGATTCGATTTCTGTGTTCCGTCGTCAATGTGAAGATCCGAGGGTTTTAGTAAACCTGCAGTGGTGCATTGGAAATTACAAATGGACGCCCTGAAAGGATCCCAGCACAGTCCGCCAGAATAACCACTGACGTGGCCAGAAGCCGTCATGGTACCTGTTGTATTCAATTACGATGCGATTTCTGTGTTCCATAGTCAATGTGAAGGTCTAAGGGTTTCAGTAAACCTGCAGTGGTGCATCGGAAATTACTCCTGTACGCCCTGCAAAGGATGAAAGCACAGACCGCCTGAAGAAGCACTCACGTGGCCAAAAGCCTTCGTGGTACCTGTTGTATTCAACTACGATGCGATTTATGTGTTCCATTATCCATGTGAAGGTCCAAGGGATTCAGTAAACCTGCAGTGGTGCATCGGAAATTACAACTGGACACCCTGCAAAGGCTCCAAGCACAGTCCGCCTAAGTAGCACTCTCGTAGCCAGAAGCCGTCATGGTACCTGTTGTATTCTATTACGATGCAATTTTTGTCTTTTATCGCCAATGTGAAGGTCCAAGTGTTTTAGTGAACCTGCAGTGGTGCTTTGGAAATTACAACTGGACACCCTGCAAATGATCAAAGCACAGGCTGCTTGAATAAGCAGTCACGTGGCCAGAAGCCGCCATGGTACCTGTTGTATTCTATTACGATTCGATTTCTGTGTTCCATCGTCAATGTGAAGGTCCGAGGGTTTCAGTAAACCTGCAGTGGTGCATCGGAAATTACACCTGTACGCCCTGCAAAGGATCCAAGCACAGGACGCTTGGTTAAGAACTCACGTGGCCAGAAGCTGTCATGGTACCTGTTGTATTCAATTACAATGCGATTTCTGTGTTCCATGGTCAATGTGAAGGACCGAGAGCTTCAGTAAACCTGCAGTGGTGCATCGGAAATTACAATTGGACAGCCTGCAAAGGATCCAAGCACAGGACGCCTAAGAAGCACTCACGTGGCCAGAAGACTTCATGGAAATTTTGTATTCAATTACGATGTGTTTTATGTGTTACATCGTCAATGTGAAGGGAAAGGGGTTTCATTACACATGCAGTGGTGCATCGGAAACTACAACTGGACGTCCTTCAAAGGATCCAAGCACAGGCCGCCTGAAGAAGCATTCACGTGGCCAGAAGCCGTCATGGTACCTTTCGTATTCTATTACGATTCGATTTCTGTGTTCCATTGTCAATGTTGTGACCAAGGAATTCAGTTACCTGTAGTGGTGTATCGGAAATTACAACTGGACGCCCTGCAAATGATCCAAGCACAGGCCGCCTGAAGAAGCACTCACGTGTCCAGAATCCGTCATGGTACTTGTTGCATTCAATTACGATGCGATTTCTATGTTCCATTGAAAATGCAAAGGTCCAAGGGTTTCAGTAAACCTGCAGTACCGCATCGGACATTACAACTGGATGCCCTGCAAAAGATCCAAGCACAGGGAGCCTGAATAACCAGTCACGTGGTCAGAAAACGTAATTGTACCTGTAGTATTCAATTACGATTCGACTTCTGCGTTCCATTGTAAATGTGGAGGTCCAAGGATTTCAGTAACCTGCAGTGGTGCATCGGAAATTACAGATGGACGCCCTGCAAAGGATGCAATCACAGGCCGCCTGAAGAAGCACTCACGTGGCCAGAAGCCGTCATGGTACTTGTTGAATTCTTTTACGATGCGATTTCCGTGTTCCATCGTCAATGTGAATTTCCAAGGGATTCAGTAAACCTGCAGTGGTGCATCGGAAATTTAAACTGGACGCCCTGCAGAGGATCCAAGCACAGGCCGCCTGAAGAATCACTCTCGTAGCCAGAAGCCGTCATGGTACCTGTTGTATTCTATTACGATGCCATTTCTGTGTTCCATCGTCAATGTGAAGGTCCAATGGTTTCAGAAAACCTGCGCAGTGGTGCATCGGAAATAGTAACAGGACGCCGTGCAAAGGATCCCAGCTCAGGCCACCTGAACAAGCACTCACGTGGGCAGAAGCCGTCATGGTACCTGTTGTATTCAATTACGATGCGATTTCTGCGTTCCATCGTCAATGTGAAAGTCCAAGGGTTTGAGTAAACCTGCAGTGGTGCATCGGAAATTAAAAGTGGAAGCCCTGCAAAGGATCAAAGCACAGACCGCCTGAAGTAGGACTCACGTTGCCAGAAGCCGTCGTGGTACCTGTTGTATTAAACTACGATGCGATTTCTGTGTTTCATTTTCCATGTGAAGGTCCAAGGGTTTCAGTAAACCTGCAGTGGTGCATCGGAAATTACAACTGGACGACCTGCAAAGGATCCAAGCACATGCCACCTGAATAAGCAGTCACATGGAAAGAAAACGTCATGGTACCTATTGTATTCAATTACGATGCGATTTCTGTGTTCCATCGCCAATGTGAAAGTCCAAGGGTTTCAGTAAACCTGCAGTGGGGCATCGGAAATTACAACTTGACGCCCTGCAAGGGATCCAAGCACAGGCCGCCTGAAGAAGCTCTTACGTGGCCAGAAGCCGTCATGGAACCCTTTGTATTCAATTACGATGTGTGTTCTGTGTTACATCGTCAATGTGAAGGAAAAAGTGTTTCAGTACACCTGCAGTGGTGCATCGGAAACTACAACTGGACGTCCTGCAAAGGATCCAAGCACAGGCCGCCTGAAGAACAACTCACATGGCCAGAAGCCGTCATGGCACTTGTTGCATTCAATTACGATGCGATTTCTGTGTTCCATCGCCAATGTGAAAGTCCAAGGGTTTCAGTAAACCTACAGTGGCGCATCGGAAATTACAACTGGACGCCTTGCAAAGGATCCAAGCACAGGCCGTCTGAATAAGCAGTCACGTGGTGAGAAAACGTCATGGTACCCGTTGTATTCTATTACGATGCGAATTCTGTGTTCCATTGTTTATGTGAAGGTCCAAGTATTTCAGTAAACCTGTAGTGGTGCATCGGAAATTACAACTGGCTGCCCTGCAAGGGATCCAAGCACAGGCCACCTGAACAAGCACTCACGTGGCAAGAAGCCGTCATGGACATTTTGTATTCAATTACGATGTGTTTTCTGTGTTACATCGTCAATGTGAAGCAAAAGGGGGTTTCATTACACATGCAGTGGTGCATCGGAAACTACAACTGGACGTCCTGCAAAGGATCCAAGCACAGGCCGCCTGAAGAAGCATTCAAGTGGCCAGAAGCCGTCATGGTACCTTTCGTATTCTATTACGATTCGATTTCTGTGTTCCATTGTCAATGTTGTGACCAAGGAATTCAGTTACCTGCAGTGGTGTATCGGAAATTACAACTGGACGCCCTGCAAATGATCCACGCACAGGCCGCCTGAAGAAGCACTCACGTGTCCAGAATCCGTCATGGTACTTGTTGCATTCAATTACGATGAGATTTCTATGTTCCATTGAAAATGCAAAGGTCCAAGGGTTTCAGTAAACCTGCAGTGGCGCATCGGAAATTACAACTGGATGCCCTGCGAAAGATCCAAGCACAGGAAGCCTGAATAACCAGTCACGTGGTCAGAAAACGTAATTGTACCTGTTGTATTCAATTACGATTCGATTTCTGTGTTCCATTGTAAATGTGGAGGTCCAAGGATTTCAGTAACGTGCAGTGGTGCATCGGAAATTACAGCTGGACGCCCTGCAAAGGATCCAATCACAGGCCGCCTGAAGATAAACTCACGTGGCCAGAAGCCCTCATGGCACTTGTTGCATTCAATTACGATGCGACTTCTGTGTTCCATCGCCAATTTAAAGGTCCTAGGGTTTCAGTAAACCTGCAGTGGTGCATCTGAAATTACAACTGGACGCCCTGCAAAGGTTCAAAGCACAGGCCATCTGAATAAGCAGTCACGTGGCCAGAAAACGTCATGGTACCTGTTGTATTCAATTATGATGCCATTTCTGTGTTCCATCGTCAATGTGAAGGACCAAGGATTTCAGTAAATTTGCAGTGCTGCATCGGAAATTACAACTGGCCGCCATGCAAAAGATTCCTGCACAGGCTACCTGAAGAAGCACTCACGTGGCCAGAAGCCGTCATGGTACTTGTTGAATTCTTTTACGATGCGATTTCCGTGTTCCATCGTCAATGTGAATTTCCAAGGGATTCAGTAAACCTGCAGTGGTGCATCGGAAATTTAAACTGGACGCCCTGCAAAGGATCCAAGCACAGGCCGTTTAAAGAAGCACTCACGTGGACAGAAGCTGTCATGGTACCTGTTGTATTCAATTACAATGCGATATCTGTGTTCCATCGTCAATGTGAAGGACCGAGAGCTTCATTAAACCTGCAGTGGTGCATCGGAAATTACAGCTGGACACCCTGCAATGGATCCAAGCACTGGCCGCCTAAGAAGCACTCACGTGGCCAGAAGCCGTCATAGAACTTTTGTATTCAATTACGATGTGTTTTCTGTGTTAAATCGTCAATATGAAGGAAAATGGGTTTCAGTACACGTGCAGTGGTGCATCGGAAACTACAAATGGACGTCCTGCAAAAAATCCAAGTACAGGCAGCCTGAAGAAGAACTCACGTGGCAAGAAGCCGTCATGGTACCTGTTGTATTCTATTACGATGCGATTTCTGTGTTCCTTCGTCAATGTGAAGGTCCAAGGGTTGCAGTAAACCTGCGCAGTGGTGCATCAGAAATAGTAACAGGACGCCGTGCAAAGGATCCTAGCACAGACCGCCTGAAGAAGCACTCTCGTGGCCAGAAGCTGTCGTGGTACCTGTTGTATTCAAATACGATGCGATTTCTCTGTTCCATCGCCAATGTGAAGTTACAAGGGTTTCAGTAAACCTGCAGTGGTGCATCGGAAATTACAACTGGAAACCCTGCAAAGGATCCAAGCACAGGTCATCTGAAGAATCACTCATGTGGACAGAGGCTGTCATGGTGCATGTTGTATTCAAATACGATGCGATTTCTCTTTTCCATCGCCAATGTGAAGGTAAAAGCGTTTCAGTAAACCTGCAGTGGCGCATCGGAAATTACAACTGGACGCCCTGCAAATTGATTATGCACAGACCACCTAAGAGGCACTCTCGTGGCCCGAAGCCTTCATGGTACCTGTTGTATTCAATTACGATGCGATATCTGTGTTCCAACGTCAATGTGAAGGTCCAAGGCTTTCAGTAAACCGGCAGTGGTGCATCGGAAATTACAAATGGACGCCCTGAAAGGATCCCGGCACAGTCCGCCTGAATAAGCACTGACGTGGCCAGAAGCCGTCATTGTACCTGTTGTATTCAAATACAATGCGATTTTTGTGTTCCATCGTCAATGTGAAGGCCCAAGGTTTTCAGTAAACCTGCAGTGGTGCATCGGAAATTACAACTGGACGCCCTGCAAAGGATCAAAGCACATTCCGTCTGAGTAAGCAGTCACGTGGCCAGAAAACGTCATGGTACCTGTTGTATTCAATTATGATGCGATTCCAGTGTTCCATTGTCAATGTGGAGGTCCAAAGATTTCAGTAACCTGCAGTGGTGCATCGGAAATTACAACTGGACGCCCTGCAAAGGATCAAAGCACAGGCCGCCTGAATAAGCACTCACGTTGACAGAAACCGTCATGGTACCTGTTGTATTTTATAATGATGCGATTTCTGTGTTCCATCGTCAATGTGAAGGACCAAGAATTTCAGTAAATTTGCAGTGCTGCATCAGAAATTGCAACTGGCCGCCCTGGAAATGATCCCAGCACAGGCCACCTGAAGAAGGTGAAGGTCCAAAGGTTTCAGTAAAGGTTTCAGTAAACCTGCAGTGGTGCATCGGAAATTTATACTGGACGCCATGCAAAGGATCCAAGCACAGGCCGATTGAAGAAGAACTCACGTGGCCAGAATCTGTCATGGTACCTGTTGTATTCCATTACGATGCGATTTCTGTGTTCCATCGTCAATGTGAAGGTCCAAGGGTTTCAGTAAACCTGCAGTGTTGCATCGAAAATTACAACTGGATGCCCTGCAAAGGATCATATATCAGACCGCCTGAAGAAGCACTCTCGTTGCCAGAAGCCTTCATTGTACCTGTTGTATTTTATTACGTTGCGATTTCTGTGTTCCATCGTCAATCTGATTGTCCAAGGGTTTCAGTAAACCTGCAGTGGTGCATCAGAAATTACAAGTGGATGCCCTGCAAATGATCCCAGCACAGGCCGCCTGAATAAGCACTCACGTTTCCAGAAAACGTCATGGTACACGTTGCATTCAATTACGATGCGATTTCTCTGTTCCATCGCCAATGTGAAGGTCCAAGGGTTTCAGTAAACCTGCAGTGGTGCATCGGAAATTACACCTCTACGCCCTGCAAAGGATCAAAGCACAGACCGCCTGAATAAGCAGTCACGTGGCCAGATGCCGCCATGGTACCTCTTGTATTCTATTACGATCCGATTTCTGTGTTCCATCGTCAATGTGAAGGTCCAAGGGTTTCAGTAAACCTGCCGTGGTGCATCGGAAATTGTAACTGGACGCCCTGCAAAGGATCATATAACAGACCGCCTGAAGAAGCACTCACGTGGCCAGAAGCCGTCTTGGTACCTGTTGTATTGAATTACGATGCGATTTCTGTGTTCCATCGTCAAAGTGAAGGTCCAAGGGTTTCAGTATACCTGCAGTAGTGCATCAGAAATTACAACTGGATAACCTGCAAATGATCCCAGCACAGGCCATCTGAAGAAGCACTCACGTGGCCATAAGCTGTCATGGAACCTGATGTATTCAATTACGATGCGATTTCTGTGTTGCATCGTGAATGGCAGGGTCCAAGGTTTTCCGTAAACCTGCAGTGGTGCATCGGAAACTACAACTGGACGCCCTGCAAGTGATCCAAGCACAGGCCTCCTGAAGAAGCACTCTCATGGCCAGAAGCCGTCATGGTACCTGTTGTTTTCAATTACGATGCGATTTCTGTGTTCCATCGTCAATGTGAAGGTCCAAGGGTTTCAGTAAACCTGCAGTGGTGCATCGGAAATTATAACTGGACGTTCTGCAAAGGATCCTACCACAGACCGCCTTAAGAAGCACTCACGTGGCCAGAAGCCGTCATGGTACCTGTTGTATTCAATTACGATGCGATATCTGTGTTCCATCGTCAATGTGAAGGTCCAAGGGTTTCAGTAAACCTGCAGTGGTGCATCGGAAATATAAACTGGACGCCATGCAAAGGATCCAAGCACAGGCCGCTTGAAGAAGAACTCACGTGGCCAGAATCTGTCATGGTACCTGTTGTATTCAATTACGATGCGATTTCTGTGTTCCATCGTCAATGTGAAGGTCCAAGGGTTTCAGTAAACCTGCAGTGGTGCATCGGAAATTTAAACTGGACGCCATGCAAAGGATCCAAGCACAGGCCGCTTGATGAAGAACTCACGTGGCCAGAATCTGTCATGGTACCTGTTGTATTCAATTACGATGCGATTTCTGTGTTCCATCGTCATTGTGAAGGTCCAAGGATTTCAGTAAATCTGCAGTGGTGCATCGGAAATTACAATTGGATGCCACGCAAAGGTTCCAAGCACTGGCCACCTGTAGAAGCACTCACGTGGCCAGTAGCCATCATGGAACCTGATGTATTCAATTACGATGCGATTTCTGTGTTACATCGTCAATGTCAAGGTTCAAGGGTTTCCGTAAACCTGCAGTGGTGCATCGGAAACTACAACTGGACGCCCTGCAAATGATCGCAGCACAGGCCACCTGAAGAAGCACTCACGTGGCCAGAAGCCGTCATGGTTCCTGTTGTATTCTTTTACGATGCGATTTTTTTGTTTCATCGACAATGTGAAGGTCCAAGGTTTTTAGTAAACCTGCAGTGGTGCATCGGAAATTACAACTGGACACCCTGCAAAAGATCAAAGCACAGGCCGCTTGAATAAGCAGTCACGTGGCCAGAAGCCGCCATGGTACCTCTTGTATTCTATTACGATCCGATTTCTGTGTTCCATCGTCAATGTGAAGGTCCAAGGGTTTCAGTAAACCTGTAGTGGTGCATCGGAAATTGTAACTGGATGCCCTGCAAAGGATCCTATAACAGACCTCCTGAAGAAGCACTCACGTGGCCAGAAGCCGTCATGGTACCAGTTGTATTCAATTACAATGCGATTTATGCCTTCCATTGTCAATGTGAAAGTCCAAGGGTTTCAGTAAACCTGCAGTGGTGCATCGGAAATTACAACTGGACACCCTGCAAAGGATCCAAACACAGGCCATCTGAAGAAGCACTCACGTGGCCACAAGCTGTCATGTTACCTGTTGTATTCAAATACGATGCGATTTCTGTGTTCCATCGTCAATGTGAAGGTCCAAGGGTTTCAGTAAACCTGCAGTGGTGCATCGGAAATTACAAATGGACGCCCTGAAAGGATCCCAGCACAGTCCACCTGAAGAAGCACTTACGTGGAAAGAAGCCGTCGTGGTACCTGTTGTATTAAACTACGATGCGATTTCTGTGTTCCATTATCCATATGAAGGTCCAAAGGTTTCAGTAAACCTGCAGTGGTGCATCGGAAGTTACAACTGGACGCCCTCCAAAGGATCCAAGCACTAGCCACCTGAAGAAGCACTCACGTGGCCAGAAGCCGTCATGGAACCTGATGTATTCAATTACGATGCGATTTCTGTGTTGCATCGTCAATGTCAGGGTCCAAGGTTTTCCGTAAACCTGCAGTGGTGCATCGGAAACTACAACTGGACGCCCTGCAAATGATCCAAGCACAGGAATCCTGAAGAAGCACTCTCGTGGCCAGAAGCAGTCATGGTACCTGATGTATTCTATTACGATGCGATTTCTGTGTTCCATCGTCAATGTGAAGGACCGAGAGCTTCAGTAAACCTGCAGTGGTGCATCGGAAATTACAACTGGACACCCTGCAATGGATCCAAGCACTGGCCGCCTAAGAAGCACTCACGTGGCCAGAAGCCGTCATAGAACTTTTGTATTCAATTACGATGTGTTTTCTGTGTTACATCGTCAATATGAAGGAAAATGGGTTTCATTACACGTGCAGTGGTGCATCGGAAACTACAAATGGACGTCCTGCAAAAAATCCAAGTACAGGCAGCCTGAAGAAGAACTCACGTGGCAAGAAGCCGTCATGGTACCTGTTGTATTCTATTACGATGCGATTTCTGTGTTCCTTCGTCAATGTGAAGGTCCAAGGGTTGCAGTAAACCTGCGCAGTGGTGCATCAGAAATAGTAACAGGACGCCGTGCAAAGGATCCTAGCACAGACCGCCTGAAGAAGCACTCTCGTGGCCAGAAGCTGTCGTGGTACCTGTTGTATTCAAATACGATGCGATTTCTCTGTTCCATCGCCAATGTGAAGTTACAAGGGTTTCAGTAAACCTGCAGTGGTCCATCGGAAATTACAACTGGAAACCCTGCAAAGGATCCAAGCACAGGTCATCTGAAGAATCACTCACGTGGACAGAGGCTGTCATGGTGCATGTTGTATTCAAATACGATGCGATTTCTCTTTTCCATCGTCAATGTGAAGGTAAAAGCGTTTCAGTAAACCTGCAGTAGCGCATCGGAAATTACAACTGGACGCCCTGCAAATTGATCATGCACAGACCACCTAAGAGGCACTCTCGTGGCCCGAAGCCTTCATGGTACCTGTTGTATTCAATTACGATGCGATTTCCTTGTTCCAACGTCAATGTGAAGGTCCAAGGCTTTCAGTAAACCGGCAGTGGTGCATCGGAAATTACAAATGGACGCCCTGAAAGGATCCCGGCACAGTCCGCCTGAATAAGCACTGACGTGGCCAGAAGCCGTCATTGTACCTGTTGTATTCAAATACAATGCGATTTTTGTGTTCCATCGTCAATGTGAAGGCCCAAGGTTTTCAGTAAACCTGCAGTGGTGCATCGGAAATTACAACTGGACGCCCTGCAAAGGATCAAAGCACATTCCGTCTGAATAAGCAGTCACGTGGCCAGAAAACGTCATGGTACCTGTTGTATTCAATTATGATGCGATTCCAGTGTTCCATTGCCAATGAGGAGGTCCAAGGATTTCAGTAAATTTGCAGTGCTGCATCGGAAATTACAACTGGCCGCCCTGCAAATGATCCCAGCACAGGCCACCTGATGAACCACTCACGTGGACAGAAGCCGTCCTGGTACTTGTTGAATTCTTTTACGGTGCGATTTCTGTGTTCCATCGTCAATGTGAATTTCCAAGGGATTCAGTAAACCTGCAGTGGTGCATCGGAAATTTAAACTGGACGCCCTGCAAAGGATCAAAGCACAGGCGTTATGAATAAGAAGTTACGTGGCCAGAAAACGTCATGGTACCTGTTGTATTTAATTATGATGCGATTCCTGTGTTCCATTGACAATATGGAGGTCCAAGAATTTCAGTAACCTGCAGTGGTGCATCGGAAATTGCAACTGGACGCCCTGCAAACGATCCAAGAAACAGGCCGAATGAATAAGCAGTCACGTGGCGAGAAACCGTCATGGTAATTGTTGTATTCTATTACGATGCGATTTCTGCGTTCCATTGTCAATGTGGAGGTCCAAAGATTTCAGTAACCTGCAGTGGTGCATCGGAAATTACAACTGGACGCCCTGCAAAGGATCAAAGCACAGGCCGCCTGAATAAGCACTCACGTTGACAGAAACCGTCATGGTACCTGTTGTATTTTATAATGATGCGATTTCTGTGTTCCATCGTCAATGTGAAGGACCAAGAATTTCAGTAAATTTGCAGTGCTGCATCAGAAATTGCAACTGGCCGCCCTGGAAATGATCCCAGCACAGGCCACCTGAAGAAGGTGAAGCTCCAAAGGTTTCAGTAAAGGTTTCAGTAAACCTGCAGTGGTGCATCGGAAATTACAACTGGACACCCTGCAAAGGATCCAAACACAGGCCATCTGAAGAAGCACTCACGTGGCCACAAGCTGTCATGTTACCTGTTGTATTCAAATACGATGCGATTTCTGTGTTCCATCGTCAATGTGAAGGTCCAAGGGTTTCAGTAAACCTGCAGTGGTGCATCGGAAATTACAAATGGACGCCCTGAAAGGATCCCAGCACAGTCCACCTGAAGAAGCACTTACGTGGAAAGAAGCCGTCGTGGTACCTGTTGTATTAAACTACGATGCGATTTCTGTGTTCCATTATCCATATGAAGGTCCAAAGGTTTCAGTAAACCTGCAGTGGTGCATCGGAAGTTACAACTGGACGCCCTCCAAAGGATCCAAGCACTAGCCACCTGAAGAAGCACTCACGTGGCCAGAAGCCGTCATGGAACCTGATGTATTCAATTACGATGCGATTTCTGTGTTGCATCGTCAATGTCAGGGTCCAAGGTTTTCCGTAAACCTGCAGTGGTGCATCGGAAACTACAACTGGACGCCCTGCAAATGATCCAAGCACAGGAATCCTGAAGAAGCACTCTCGTGGCCAGAAGCAGTCATGGTACCTGATGTATTCTATTACGATGCGATTTCTGTGTTCCATCGTCAATGTGAAGGACCGAGAGCTTCAGTAAACCTGCAGTGGTGCATCGGAAATTACAACTGGACACCCTGCAATGGATCCAAGCACTGGCCGCCTAAGAAGCACTCACGTGGCCAGAAGCCGTCATAGAACTTTTGTATTCAATTACGATGTGTTTTCTGTGTTACATCGTCAATATGAAGGAAAATGGGTTTCATTACACGTGCAGTGGTGCATCGGAAACTACAAATGGACGTCCTGCAAAAAATCCAAGTACAGGCAGCCTGAAGAAGAACTCACGTGGCAAGAAGCCGTCATGGTACCTGTTGTATTCTATTACGATGCGATTTCTGTGTTCCTTCGTCAATGTGAAGGTCCAAGGGTTGCAGTAAACCTGCGCAGTGGTGCATCAGAAATAGTAACAGGACGCCGTGCAAAGGATCCTAGCACAGACCGCCTGAAGAAGCACTCTCGTGGCCAGAAGCTGTCGTGGTACCTGTTGTATTCAAATACGATGCGATTTCTCTGTTCCATCGCCAATGTGAAGTTACAAGGGTTTCAGTAAACCTGCAGTGGTCCATCGGAAATTACAACTGGAAACCCTGCAAAGGATCCAAGCACAGGTCATCTGAAGAATCACTCACGTGGACAGAGGCTGTCATGGTGCATGTTGTATTCAAATACGATGCGATTTCTCTTTTCCATCGTCAATGTGAAGGTAAAAGCGTTTCAGTAAACCTGCAGTAGCGCATCGGAAATTACAACTGGACGCCCTGCAAATTGATCATGCACAGACCACCTAAGAGGCACTCTCGTGGCCCGAAGCCTTCATGGTACCTGTTGTATTCAATTACGATGCGATTTCCTTGTTCCAACGTCAATGTGAAGGTCCAAGGCTTTCAGTAAACCGGCAGTGGTGCATCGGAAATTACAAATGGACGCCCTGAAAGGATCCCGGCACAGTCCGCCTGAATAAGCACTGACGTGGCCAGAAGCCGTCATTGTACCTGTTGTATTCAAATACAATGCGATTTTTGTGTTCCATCGTCAATGTGAAGGCCCAAGGTTTTCAGTAAACCTGCAGTGGTGCATCGGAAATTACAACTGGACGCCCTGCAAAGGATCAAAGCACATTCCGTCTGAATAAGCAGTCACGTGGCCAGAAAACGTCATGGTACCTGTTGTATTCAATTATGATGCGATTCCAGTGTTCCATTGCCAATGAGGAGGTCCAAGGATTTCAGTAAATTTGCAGTGCTGCATCGGAAATTACAACTGGCCGCCCTGCAAATGATCCCAGCACAGGCCACCTGATGAACCACTCACGTGGACAGAAGCCGTCCTGGTACTTGTTGAATTCTTTTACGGTGCGATTTCTGTGTTCCATCGTCAATGTGAATTTCCAAGGGATTCAGTAAACCTGCAGTGGTGCATCGGAAATTTAAACTGGACGCCCTGCAAAGGATCAAAGCACAGGCGTTATGAATAAGAAGTTACGTGGCCAGAAAACGTCATGGTACCTGTTGTATTTAATTATGATGCGATTCCTGTGTTCCATTGACAATATGGAGGTCCAAGAATTTCAGTAACCTGCAGTGGTGCATCGGAAATTGCAACTGGACGCCCTGCAAACGATCCAAGAAACAGGCCGAATGAATAAGCAGTCACGTGGCGAGAAACCGTCATGGTAATTGTTGTATTCTATTACGATGCGATTTCTGCGTTCCATTGTCAATGTGGAGGTCCAAAGATTTCAGTAACCTGCAGTGGTGCATCGGAAATTACAACTGGATGCCCTGCAAAGGATCAAAGCACAGGCCGCCTGAATAAGCACTCACGTTGACAGAAACCGTCATGGTACCTGTTGTATTTTATAATGATGCGATTTCTGTGTTCCATCGTCAATGTGAAGGACCAAGAATTTCAGTAAATTTGCAGTGCTGCATCAGAAATTGCAACTGGCCGCCCTGGAAATGATCCCAGCACAGGCCACCTGAAGAAGGTGAAGCTCCAAAGGTTTCAGTAAAGGTTTCAGTAAACCTGCAGTGGTGCATCGGAAATTTAAACTGGACGCCATGCAAAGGATCCAAGCACAGGCCGATTGAAGAAGAACTCACGTGGCCAGAATCTGTCATGGTACCTGTTGTATTCAATTACGATGCGATTTCTGTGTTCCATCGTCAATGTGAAGGTCCAAGGGTTTCAGTAAACCTGCAGTGGTGCATCGAAAATTACAACTGGATGCCCTGCAAAGGATCATATATCAGACCGCCTGAAGAAGCACTCTCGTGGCCAGAAGCCTTCATTGTACCTGTTGTATTTTATTACGTTGCGATTTCTGTGTTCCATCGTCAATCTGATTGTCCAAGGGTTTCAGTAAACCTGCAGTGGTGCATCGGAAATTGTAACTGGACGCCCTGCAAAGGATCATATAACAGACCGCCTGAAGAAGCACTCACGTGGCCAGAAGCCGTCTTGGTACCTGTTGTATTGAATTACGATGCGATTTCTGTGTTCCATCGTCAAAGTGAAGGTCCAAGGGTTTCAGTAAACCTGCAGTGGTGCATCAGAAATTACAACTGGATAACCTGCAAATGATCCCAGCACAGGCCATCTGAAGAAGCACTCACGTGGCCATAAGCTGTCATGGAACCTGATGTATTCAATTACGATGCGATTTCTGTGTTGCATCGTCAATGGCAGGGTCCAAGGTTTTCCGTAACCTGCAGTGGTGCATCGGAAACTACAACTGGACGCCCTGCAAGTGATCCAAGCACAGGCCTCCTGAAGAAGCACTCTCATGGCCAGAAGCCGTCATGGTACCTGTTGTATTCAATTACGATGCGATTTCTGTGTTCCATCGTCAATGTGAAGGTCCAAGGTTTTCAGTAAACCTGCAGTGGTGCATCGGAAATTACAACTGGACACCCTGCAAAGGATCAAAGCACAGGCCGCTTGAATAAGCAGTCACGTATCCAGAAGCCGCCATGGTACCTCTTGTATTCTATTACGATCCGATTTCTGTGTTCCATTGTCAATGTGAAGGTCCAAGGGTTTCAGTAAACCTGTAGTGGTGCATCGGAAATATAAACTGGACGCCATGCAAAGGATCCAAGCACAGGCCGCTTGAAGAAGAACTCACGTGGCCAGAATCTGTCATGGTACCTGTTGTATTCAATTACGATGCGATTTCTGTGTTCCATCGTCAATGTGAAGGTCCAAGGGTTTCAGTAAACCTGCAGTGGTGCATCGGAAATTTAAACTGGACGCCCTCCAAAGGATCCAAGCACTGGCCACCTGAAGAAGCACTCACGTGGCCAGAAGCCGTCATGGAACATGATGTATTCAATTACGATGCGATTTCTGTGTTGCATCGTCAATGTCAGGGTCCAAGGTTTTCCGTAAACCTGCAGTGGTGCATCGGAAACTACAACTGGACGCCCTGCAAATGATCCAAGCACAGGAATCCTGAAGAAGCACTCTCGTGGCCAGAAGCAGTCATGGTACCTGATGTATTCTATTACGATGCGATTTCTGTGTTCCATCGTCAATGTGAAGGTCCAAGGATTTCAGTAAACCTGCAGTGGTGCATCGGAAATTGTAACTGGACGCTCTGCAAAGGATCCTACCACAGACCGCCTGAAGAAGCACTCACGTGGCCAGAAGCCGTCATGGTACCTGTTGTATTCAATTACGATGCGATATATGCCTTCCATTGTCAATGTGAAAGTCCAAGGGTTTCAGTAAACCTGCAGTGGTGCATCGGAAATTACAACTTGACACCCTGCAAAGGATCCAAGCACAGGCCATCTGAAGAAGCACTCACGTGGCCAAAAGCTGTCATGGAACCTGATGTATTCAATTACGATGCGATTTCTGTGTTGCATCGTCAATGTCAGGGTCCAAGGTTTTCCGTAAACCTGCAGTGGTGCATCGGAAACTACAACTGGACGTCCTGCAAATGATCCAAGCACAGGCCTCCTGAAGAAGCACTCTCGTGGCCAGAAGCCGTCATGGTACCTGTTGTATTCAATTACGATGCGATTTCTGTGTTCCATCGTCAATGTGAAGGTCCAAGGGTTTCAGTAAACCTGCAGTGGTGCATCGGAAATTTAAACTGGACGCCATGCAAAGGATCCAAGCACAGGCCGCTTGAAGAAGAACTCACGTGGCCAGAATCTGTCATGGTAACTGTTGTATTCAATTACGATGCGATTTCTGTGTTCCATCGTCAATGTGAAGGTCCAAGGGTTTCAGTAAACCTGCAGTGGTGCATCAGAAATTACAGCTGGATGCCCTGCAAATGATCCCAGCAATGGCCGCCTGAATAAGCACTCACGTTTCGAGAAAACGTCATGGTACATGTTGCACTCAATTACGATGCGATTTCTGTGTTCCACGTCAATGTGAAGTGTTCCATCGTCAATGCGAAGGTCCAAGGGTTTCAGTAAACCTGCAGTGGTGCATCGGAAATTACAAATGGACGCCCTGAAAGGATCTCAGCACAGTCCGCCTGAATAAGCACTGACGTGGCCAGAAGCTGTCATGGTACCTGTTGTATTCAAATACGATACGATTTCTCTGTTCCATCGCCAATGTGATGGTCCAAGGGTTTCAGTAAACCTGCAGTGGTGCATCGGAAATTACATCTCTACGCCCTGCAAAGGATCAAAGCACAGACCGCCTGAAGAAGCACTCACGTGGCCAGAAGCCGTCGTGGTACATGTTGTATTCAACTACGATGCGATATCTGTGTTCCATTATCCATGTGAAGGTCCAAGAGTTTCAGTAAACCTGCAGTGGTGCATCGGAAATTGTAACTGGACGCCCTGCAAGGATCCTAGCACAGACCGCCTGAAGAAGCACTCACGTGGACAGAAGCCGTCATGGTACCTGTTGTATTCAATTACGATGCGATTTCTGTGTTCCATCGTCATTGTGAAGGTCCAAGGATTTCAGTAAATCTGCAGTGGTGCATCGGAAATTACAATTGGATGCTATGCAAAGGATCCAAGCACTGGCCACCTGTAGAAGCACTCACGTGGCCAGTAGCCATCATGGAACCTGATGTATTCAATTACGATGCGATTTCTGTATTACATCGTCAATGTCAAGGTTCAAGGGTTTCCGTAAACCTGCAGTGGTGCATCGGAAACTACAACTGGACGCCCTGCAAATGATCGCAGCACAGGCCACCTGAAGAAGCACTCACGTGGCCAGAAGCCGTCATGGATCCTGTTGTATTCTTTTACGATGCGATTTTTTTGTTTCATCGACAATGTGAAGGTCCAAGGTTTTTAGTAAACCTGCAGTGGTGCATCGGAAATTACAACTGGACACCCTGCAAAGGATCAAAGCACAGGCCGCTTGAATAAGCAGTCACGTATCCAGAAGCCGCCATGGTACCTCTTGTATTCTATTACGATCCGATTTCTGTGTTCCATCGTCAATGTGAAGGTCCAAGGGTTTCAGTAAACCTGTAGTGGTGCATCGGAAATTGTAACTGGTCGCCCTGCAAAGGATCCTATAACAGACCTCCTGAAGAAGCACTCACGTGGCCAGAAGCCGTCATGGTACCAGTTGTATTCAATTACAATGCGATTTATGCCTTCCATTGTCAATGTGAAAGTCCAAGGGTTTCAGTAAACCTGCAGTGGTGCATCGGAAATTACAACTGGACACCCTGCAAAGGATCCAAGCACAGGCCATCTGAAGAAGCACTCACGTGGCCACAAGGTGTCATGTTACCTGTTGTATTCAAATACGATGCGATTTCCCTGTTCCATCGTCAATGTGAAGGTCCAAGGGTTTCAGTAAACCTGCAATGGTGCATCGGAAATTACAAAAGGAACGCCCTGAAAGGATCCCAGCACAGTCCACCTGAAGAAGCACTCACGTGGAAAGAAGCCGTCGTGGTACCTGTTGTATTAAACTACGATGCGATTTCTGTGTTCCATTATCCATATGAAGGTCCAAAGGTTTCAGTAAACCTGCAGTGGTGCATCGGAAGTTACAACTGGACGCCCTCCAAAGGATCCAAGCACTGGCCACCTGAATAAGCACTCACGTTGACAGAAACCGTCATGGTACCTGTTGTATTTTATAATGATGCGATTTCTGTGTTCCATCGTCAATGTGAAGGTCCAAGGATTTCAGTAAACCTGCAGTGGTGCATCGGAAATTGTAACTGGTCGCCCTGCAAAGGATCCTATAACAGACCTCCTGAAGAAGCAGTCACGTGGCGAGAAACCGTCATGGTAATTGTTGTATTCTATTACGATGCGATTTCTGCGTTCCATTGTCAATGTGGAGGTCCAAAGATTTCAGTAACCTGCAGTGGTGCATCGGAAATTACAACTGGACGCCCTGCAAAGGATCAAAGCACAGGCCGCCTGAATAAGCACTCACGTTGACAGAAACCGTCATGGTACCTGTTGTATTTTATAATGATGCGATTTCTGTGTTCCATCGTCAATGTGAAGGACCAAGAATTTCAGTAAATTTGCAGTGCTGCATCAGAAATTGCAACTGGCCGCCCTGGAAATGATCCCAGCACAGGCCACCTGAAGAAGGTGAAGCTCCAAAGGTTTCAGTAAAGGTTTCAGTAAACCTGCAGTGGTGCATCGGAAATTTAAACTGGACGCCATGCAAAGGATCCAAGCACAGGCCGATTGAAGAAGAACTCACGTGGCCAGAATCTGTCATGGTACCTGTTGTATTCAATTACGATGCGATTTCTGTGTTCCATCGTCAATGTGAAGGTCCAAGGGTTTCAGTAAACCTGCAGTGGTGCATCGAAAATTACAACTGGATGCCCTGCAAAGGATCATATATCAGACCGCCTGAAGAAGCACTCTCGTGGCCAGAAGCCTTCATTGTACCTGTTGTATTTTATTACGTTGCGATTTCTGTGTTCCATCGTCAATCTGATTGTCCAAGGGTTTCAGTAAACCTGCAGTGGTGCATCAGAAATTACAAGTGGATGCCCTGCAAATGATCCCAGCACAGGCCGCCTGAATAAGCACTCACGTTTCCAGAAAACGTCATGGTACACGTTGCATTCAATTACGATGCGATTTCTCTGTTCCATCGCCAATGTGAAGGTCCAAGGGTTTCAGTAAACCTGCAGTGGTGCATCGGAAATTACACCTCTACGCCCTGCAAAGGATCAAAGCACAGACCGCCTGAATAAGCAGTCACGTGGCCAGATGCCGCTATGGTACCTCTTGTATTCTATTACGATCCGATTTCTGTGTTCCATCGTCAATGTGAAGGTCCAAGGGTTTCAGTAAACCTGCAGTGGTGCATCGGAAATTGTAACTGGACGCCCTGCAAAGGATCATATAACAGACCGCCTGAAGAAGCACTCACGTGGCCAGAAGCCGTCTTGGTACCTGTTGTATTGAATTACGATGCGATTTCTGTGTTCCATCGTCAAAGTGAAGGTCCAAGGGTTTCAGTAAACCTGCAGTGGTGCATCAGAAATTACAACTGGATAACCTGCAAATGATCCCAGCACAGGCCATCTGAAGAAGCACTCACGTGGCCATAAGCTGTCATGCAACCTGATGTATTCAATTACGATGCGATTTCTGTGTTGCATCGTCAATGGCAGGGTCCAAGGTTTTCCGTAACCTGCAGTGGTGCATCGGAAACTACAACTGGACGCCCTGCAAGTGATCCAAGCACAGGCCTCCTGAAGAAGCACTCTCATGGCCAGAAGCCGTCATGGTACCTGTTGTATTCAATTACGATGCGATTTCTGTGTTCCATCGTCAATGTGAAGGTCCAAGGTTTTCAGTAAACCTGCAGTGGTGCATCGGAAATTACAACTGGACACCCTGCAAAGGATCAAAGCACAGGCCGCTTGAATAAGCAGTCACGTATCCAGAAGCCGCCATGGTACCTCTTGTATTCTATTACGATCCGATTTCTGTGTTCCATCGTCAATGTGAAGGTCCAAGGGTTTCAGTAAACCTGTAGTGGTGCATCGGAAATATAAACTGGACGCCATGCAAAGGATCCAAGCACAGGCCGCTTGAAGAAGAACTCACGTGGCCAGAATCTGTCATGATACCTGTTGTATTCAATTACGATGCGATTTCTGTGTTCCATCGTCAATGTGAAGGTCCAAGGGTTTCAGTAAACCTGCAGTGGTGCATCGGAAATTTAAACTGGACGCCCTCCAAAGGATCCAAGCACTGGCCACCTGAAGAAGCACTCACGTGGCCAGAAGCCGTCATGGAACATGATGTATTCAATTACGATGCGATTTCTGTGTTGCATCGTCAATGTCAGGGTCCAAGGTTTTCCGTAAACCTGCAGTGGTGCATCGGAAACTACAACTGGACGCCCTGCAAATGATCCAAGCACAGGAATCCTGAAGAAGCACTCTCGTGGCCAGAAGCAGTCATGGTACCTGATGTATTCTATTACGATGCGATTTCTGTGTTCCATCGTCAATGTGAAGGTCCAAGGATTTCAGTAAACCTGCAGTGGTGCATCGGAAATTGTAACTGGACGCTCTGCAAAGGATCCTACCACAGACCGCCTGAAGAAGCACTCACGTGGCCAGAAGCCGTCATGGTACCTGTTGTATTCAATTACGATGCGATATATGCCTTCCATTGTCAATGTGAAAGTCCAAGGGTTTCAGTAAACCTGCAGTGGTGCATCGGAAATTACAACTTGACACCCTGCAAAGGATCCAAGCACAGGCCATCTGAAGAAGCACTCACGTGGCCATAAGCTGTCATGGAACCTGATGTATTCAATTACGATGCGATTTCTGTGTTGCATCGTCAATGTCAGGGTCCAAGGTTTTCCGTAAACCTGCAGTGGTGCATCGGAAACTACAACTGGACGTCCTGCAAATGATCCAAGCACAGGCCTCCTGAAGAAGCACTCTCGTGGCCAGAAGCCGTCATGGTACCTGTTGTATTCAATTACGATGCGATTTCTGTGTTCCATCGTCAATGTGAAGGTCCAAGGGTTTCAGTAAACCTGCAGTGGTGCATCGGAAATTTAAACTGGACGCCATGCAAAGGATCCAAGCACAGGCCGCTTGAAGAAGAACTCACGTGGCCAGAATCTGTCATGGTAACTGTTGTATTCAATTACGATGCGATTTCTGTGTTCCATCGTCAATGTGAAGGTCCAAGGGTTTCAGTAAACCTGCAGTGGTGCATCAGAAATTACAGCTGGATGCCCTGCAAATGATCCCAGCAATGGCCGCCTGAATAAGCACTCACGTTTCGAGAAAACGTCATGGTACATGTTGCACTCAATTACGATGCGATTTCTGTGTTCCACGTCAATGTGAAGTGTTCCATCGTCAATGCGAAGGTCCAAGGGTTTCAGTAAACCTGCAGTGGTGCATCGGAAATTACAAATGGACGCCCTGAAAGGATCTCAGCACAGTCCGCCTGAATAAGCACTGACGTGGCCAGAAGCTGTCATGGTACCTGTTGTATTCAAATACGATACGATTTCTCTGTTCCATCGCCAATGTGATGGTCCAAGGGTTTCAGTAAACCTGCAGTGGTGCATCGGAAATTACACCTCTACGCCCTGCAAAGGATCAAAGCACAGACCGCCTGAAGAAGCACTCACGTGGCCAGAAGCCGTCGTGGTACATGTTGTATTCAACTACGATGCGATATCTGTGTTCCATTATCCATGTGAAGGTCCAAGAGTTTCAGTAAACCTGCAGTGGTGCATCGGAAATTGTAACTGGACGCCCTGCAAGGATCCTAGCACAGACCGCCTGAAGAAGCACTCACGTGGACAGAAGCCGTCATGGTACCTGTTGTATTCAATTACGATGCGATTTCTGTGTTCCATCGTCATTGTGAAGGTCCAAGGATTTCAGTAAATCTGCAGTGGTGCATCGGAAATTACAATTGGATGCTATGCAAAGGATCCAAGCACTGGCCACCTGTAGAAGCACTCACGTGGCCAGTAGCCATCATGGAACCTGATGTATTCAATTACGATGCGATTTCTGTATTACATCGTCAATGTCAAGGTTCAAGGGTTTCCGTAAACCTGCAGTGGTGCATCGGAAACTACAACTGGACGCCCTGCAAATGATCGCAGCACAGGCCACCTGAAGAAGCACTCACGTGGCCAGAAGCCGTCATGGATCCTGTTGTATTCTTTTACGATGCGATTTTTTTGTTTCATCGACAATGTGAAGGTCCAAGGTTTTTAGTAAACCTGCAGTGGTGCATCGGAAATTACAACTGGACACCCTGCAAAGGATCAAAGCACAGGCCGCTTGAATAAGCAGTCACGTATCCAGAAGCCGCCATGGTACCTCTTGTATTCTATTACGATCCGATTTCTGTGTTCCATCGTCAATGTGAAGGTCCAAGGGTTTCAGTAAACCTGTAGTGGTGCATCGGAAATTGTAACTGGTCGCCCTGCAAAGGATCCTATAACAGACCTCCTGAAGAAGCACTCACGTGGCCAGAAGCCGTCATGGTACCAGTTGTATTCAATTACAATGCGATTTATGCCTTCCATTGTCAATGTGAAAGTCCAAGGGTTTCAGTAAACCTGCAGTGGTGCATCGGAAATTACAACTGGACACCCTGCAAAGGATCCAAGCACAGGCCATCTGAAGAAGCACTCACGTGGCCACAAGGTGTCATGTTACCTGTTGTATTCAAATACGATGCGATTTCCCTGTTCCATCGTCAATGTGAAGGTCCAAGGGTTTCAGTAAACCTGCAATGGTGCATCGGAAATTACAAAAGGAACGCCCTGAAAGGATCCCAGCACAGTCCACCTGAAGAAGCACTCACGTGGAAAGAAGCCGTCGTGGTACCTGTTGTATTAAACTACGATGCGATTTCTGTGTTCCATTATCCATATGAAGGTCCAAAGGTTTCAGTAAACCTGCAGTGGTGCATCGGAAGTTACAACTGGACGCCCTCCAAAGGATCCAAGCACTGGCCACCTGAAGAAGCACTCACGTGGCCAGAAGCCGTCATGGAACCTGATGTATTGAATTACGATGCGATTTCTGTGTTGCATCGTCAATGTCAGGGTCCAAGGTTTTCCGTAAACCTGCAGTGGTGCATCGGAAACTACAACTGGACGCCCTGCAAATGATCCAAGCACAGGCCTCCTGAAGAAGCACTCTCGTAGCCAGAAGCCGTCATGGTACCTGTTGTATTCAATTACGATGCGATTTCTGTGTTCCATCGTCAATGTGAAGGTCCAAGGGTTTCAGTAAACCTGCAGTGGTGTATCGGAAATTGTAACTGGACGCTCTGCAAAGGATCCTGCCACAGACCGCCTTAAGAAGCACTCACGTGGCCAGAAGCCGTCATGGTACCTGTTGTATTCAATTACGATGCGACTTCTGTGTTCCATCGTCAATGTGAAGGTCCAAGGGTTTCAGTAAACCTGCAGTGGTGCATCGGAAATTTAAACTGGACGCCATGCAAAGGATCCAAGCACAGGCCGCTTGAAGAAGAACTCACGTGGCCAGAATCTGTCATGGTACCTGTTGTATTCAATTACGATGCGATTTCTGTGTTCCATCGTCAATGTGAAGGTCCAAGGGTTTCAGTAAACCTGCAGTGGTGCATCGGAAATTTAAACTGGACGCCATGCAAAGGATCCAAGCACAGGCCGCTTGAAGAAGAACTCACGTGGCCAGAATCTGTCATGGTACCTGTTGTATTCAATTACGATGCGATTTCTGTGTTCCATCGTCAATGTGAAGGTCCAAGGGTTTCAGTAAACCTGCAGTGGTGCATCAGAAATTACAGCTGCATGCCCTGCAAATGATCCCAGCACAGGCCGCCTGAATAAGCACTCACGTTTCGAGAAAACGTCATGGTACATGTTGCATTCAATTACGATGCGATTTCTGTGTTCCACGTCAATGTGAAGTGTTCCATCGTCACTGCGAAGGTCCAAGGGTTTCAGTAAACCTGCAGTGGTGCATCGGAAATTACAAATGGACGCCCTGAAAGGATCCCAGCGCAGGCCGCCTGAATAAGCAGTCACGTGGGCAGAAGCCGTCATTGTACCTGTTGTATTCAATTACGGTGTTCCATCGTCAATGTGAAGGTCCAAGGGTTTCAGTAAACCTGCAGTGGTGCATCGGAAATTACACCTGTACGCCCTGCAAAGGATCGAAGCACAGGCCGCTTGTATAAGAACTCACGTGGCCAGAAGCTTTCATGGTACCTCTTGTATTCAATTACAATGCGATTTTTGTGTTCCATCGTCAATGTGAAGGCCCAAGGTTTTCAGTACACCTGCAGTGGTGCATCGGAAATTACAACTGGACGCCCTGCAAAGGATCAAAGCACATTCCGTCTGAATAAGCAGTCACGTGGCCAGAAAACGTCATGGTACCTGTTGTATTCAATTATGATGCGATTCCAGTGTTCCATTGCCAATGAGGAGGTCCAAGGATTTCAGTAAATTTGCAGTGCTGCATCGGAAATTACAACTGGCCGCCCTGCAAATGATCCCAGCACAGGCCACCTGATGAACCACTCACGTGGACAGAAGCCGTCATGGTACTTGTTGAATTCTTTTACGGTGCGATTTCTGTGTTCCATCGTCAATGTGAATTTCCAAGGACTTCAGTAACCTGCAGTGGTGCATCGGAAATTACAACTGGACGCCCTACAAAGGATCCAAGCACAGGCCACCTGAAGAAGCACTCACGTGGCCAGAAGCCCTCATGGTACTTGTTGCATTGAATTACGATGCGACTTCTGTGTTCCATCGCCAATTTAAAGGTCCAAGGGTTTCAGTAAACCTGCAGTGGTGCATCGGAAATTACAACTGGACGCCCTGCAAAGGATCAAACCACAGGCGTTCTGAATAAGCAGTCACGTGGCCAGAAAACGTCATGGTACCTGTTGTATTTAATTATGATGCGATTCCTGTGTTCCATTGTCAATATGGAGCTCCAAGAATTTCAGTAACCTGCAGTGGTGCATCGGAAATTGCAACTGGACGCCCTGCAAACGATCCAAGAAACAGGCCGCCTGAATAAGCAGTCACGTGGCGAGAAACCGTCATCGTAATTGTTGTATTCTATTACGATGCGATTTCTGTGTTCCATTGTCAATGTGGAGGTCCAAAGATTTCCGTAACCTGCAGTGGTGCATCGGAAATTACAACTGGACGCCCTGCAAAGGATCCAAGCACAGGCAGCCTGAATAAGCACTCACGTTGACAGAAACCGTCATGGTACCTGTTGTATTTAATAACGATGCGATTTCTGTGTTCCATCGTCAATGTGAAGGACCAAGAATTTCAGTAAATTTGCAGTGCTGCATCAGAAATTACAGCTGGATGCCCTGCAAATGATCCCAGCACAGGCCGCCTGAATAAGTACTCACGTTTCCAGAAAACGTCATGGTACACGTTGCATTCAATTACAATGCGATTTCTCTGTTCCATCGCCAATGTGAAGGTCCAAGGGTTTCAGTAAACCTGCAGTGGTGCATCGGAAATTACACCTCTACGCCCCTGCAAAGGATCAAAGCACAGACCGCCTGAAGAAGCACTCACGTGGCCAGAAGCCGTCGTTGTACATGTTGTATTCAACTACGATGCGATTTCTGTGTTCCATCGTCAATGTGAAGGTCCAAGGGTTTCAGTAAACCTGCAGGGGTGCATCGGAAATTGTAACTGGACGCCCTGCAAAGGATCATATAACAGACCGCCTGAAGAAGCACTCACGTGGACAGAAGCCGTCTTGGTACCTGTTGTATTGAATTACGATGCGATTTCTGTGTTCCATCGTCAATGTGAAGGTCCAAGGGTTTCAGTAAACCTGCAGTGGTGCATCAGAAATTACAACTGGATGCCCTGTAAATGATCCCAGCACAGGCCATCTGAAGAAGCACTCACGTGGCCATAAGCTGTCATGGAACCTGATGTATTCAATTACGATGCGATTTCTGTGTTGCATCGTCAATGTCAGGGTCCAAGGTTTTCCGTAAACCTGCAGTGGTGCATCGGAAACTACAACTGGACGCCCTGAAAATGATCCAAGCACAGGCCTCCTGAAGAAGCACTCTCGTGGCCAGCAGCCGTCATGGTACCTGTTGTATTCAATTACGATGCGATTTCTGTGTTCCATCGTCAATGTGAAGGTCCAAGGGTTTCAGTAAACCTGCAGTTGTGCATTGGAAATTTAAACTGGACGCCATGCAAAGGATCCAAGCACAGGCCGCTTGAAGAAGAACTCATGTGGCATGAATCTGTCATGGTACCTGTTGTATTCAATTACGATGCGATTTCTGTGTTCCATCGTCAATGTGAAGGTCCAAGGGTTTCAGTAAACCTGCAGTGGTGCATCGGAAATTTAAACTGGACGCCATGCAAAGGATCCAAGCACAGGCCGCTTGAAGAAGAACTCACGTGGCCAGAATCTGTCATGGTAACTGTTGTATTCAATTACGATGCGATTTCTGTGTTCCATCGTCAATGTGAAGGTCCAAGGGTTTCAGTAAACCTGCAGTGGTGCATCAGAAATTACAGCTGGATGCCCTGCAAATGATCCCAGCACAGGCCGCCAGAATAAGCACTCACGTTTAGAGAAAACGTCATGGTACATGTTGCATTCAATTACGATGCGATTTCTGTGTTCCACGTCAATGTGAAGTGTTCCATCGTCAATGCGAAGGTCCAAGGGTTTCAGTAAACCTGCAGTGGTGCATCGGAAATTACAAATGGACGCCCTGAAAGGATCCCAGCACAGTCCGCCTGAATAAGCACTGACGTGGCCAGAAGCTGTCATGGTACCTGTTGTATTCAAATACGATGCGATTTCTCTGTTCCATCGCCAATGTGAAGGTCCAAGGGTTTCAGTAAACCTGCAGTGGTGCATCGGAAATTACACCTCTACTCCCTGCAAAGGATCAAAGCACAGACCGCCTGAAGAAGCACTCACGTGGCCAGAAGCCGTCGTGGTACATGTTGTATTCAACTACGATGCGATTTCTGTGTTCCATTATCCATGTGAAGGTCCAAGAGTTTCAGTAAACCTGCAGTGGTGCATCGGAAATTGTAACTGGACGCCCTGCATGGATCCTACCACAGACCGCCTGAAGAAGCACTCACGTGGACAGAAGCCGTCATGGTACCTGTTGTATTCAATTACGATGCGATTTCTGTGTTCCATCGTCATTGTGAAGGTCCAAGGATTTCAGTAAATCTGCAGTGGTGCATCGGAAATTACAATTGGATGCCATGCAAAGGATCCCAGCACTGGCCACCTGTAGAATCACTCACGTGGCCAGTAGCCATCATGGAACATGATGTATTCAATTACGATGCGATTTCTGTGTTACATCGTCAATGTCAAGGTTCAAGGGTTTCCGTAAACCTGCAGTGGTGCATCGGAAACTACAACTGGACGCCCTGCAAATGATCGCAGCACAGGCCACCTGAAGAAGCACTCAGGTGGCCAGAAGCCGTCATGGTTCCTGTTGTATTCTTTTACGATGCGATTTTTTTGTTTCATCGACAATGTGAAGGTCCAAGGTTTTTAGTAAACCTGCCGTGGTGCATCGGAAATTACAACTGGACACCCTGCAAAGGATCAAAGCACAGGCCGCTTGAATAAGCAGTCACGTGGCCAAAAGCCGCCATGGTACCTCTTGTATTCAATTACGATCCGATTTCTGTGTTCCATCGTCAATGTGAAGGTCCAAGGGTTTCAGTAAACCTGTAGTGGTGCATCGGAAATTGTAACTGGACGCCATGCAAAGGATCCTATAACAGACCTCCTGAAGAAACACTCACGTAGCCTGAAGCCGTCATGGTACCAGTTGTATTCAATTACAATGCGATTTATGCCTTCCATTGTCAATGTGAAAGTCCAAGGGTTTCAGTAAACCTGCAGTGGTGCATCGGAAATTACAACTGGACACCCTGCAAAGGATCCAAGCACAGGCCATCTGAAGAAGCACTCACGTGGCCACAAGCTGTCATGTTACCTGTTGTATTCAAATACGATGCGATTTCTGTGTTCCATCGTCAATGTGAAGTTCCAAGGGTTTCAGTAAACCTGCAGTGGTGCATCGGAAATTACAAATGGACGCCCTGAAAGGATCCCAGCACAGTCCACCTGAAGAAGCACTCACGTGGAAAGAAGCCGTCGTGGTACCTGTTGTATTAAACTACGATGCGATTTCTGTGTCCCATTATCCATATGAAGGTCCAAAGGTTTCAGTAAACCTGCAGTGGTGCATCGGAAGTTACAACTGGACGCCCTCCAAAGGATCCAAGCACTGGCCACCTGAAGAAGCACTCACGTGGCCAGAAGCCGTCATGGAACCTGATGTATTCAATTACGATGCGATTTCTGTGTTGCATCGTCAATGTCAGGGTCCAAGGTTTTCCGTAAACCTGCAGTGGTGCATCGGAAACTACAACTGGACGCCCTGCAAATGATCCAAGCACAGGCCTCCTGAAGAAGCACTCTCGTGGCCAGAAGCAGTCATGGTACCTGTTGTATTCTATTACGATGCGATTTCTGTGTTCCATCGTCAATGTAAAGGTCCAAGGATTTCAGTAAACCTGCAGTGGTGCATCGGAAATTGTAACTGGACGCTCTGCAAAGGATCCTACCACAGACCGCCTGAAGAAGCGCTCACGTGGCCAGAAGCCGTCATGGTACCTGTTGTATTCAATTACGATGCGATTTATGCCTTCCGTTGTCAATGTGAAAGTCCAAGGGTTTCAGTAAACCTGCAGTGGTGCATCGGAAATTACAACTTGACACCCTGCAAAGGATCCAAGCACAGGCCATCTGAAGAAGCACTCACGTGGCCATAAGCTGTCATGGAACCTGATGTATTCAATTACGATGCGATTTCTGTGTTGCATCGTCAATGTCACGGTCCAAGGTTTTCCGTAAACCTGCAGTGGTGCATCGGAAACTACAACTGGACGCCCTGCAAATGATCCAAGCACAGGCCTCCTGAAGAAGCACTCTCGTGGCCAGAAGCCGTCATGGTACCTGTTGTATTCAATTACGATGCGATTTCTGTGTTCCATCGTCAATGTGAAGGTCCAAGGGTTTCAGTAAACCTGCAGTGGTGCATCGGAAATTATAACTGGACGCTCTGCAAAGGATCCTACCACAGACCGCCTTAAGAAGCTCTCACGTGGCCAGAAGCCGTCATGGTACCTGTTGTATTCAATTACGATGCGATTTCTGTGTTCCATCGTCAATGTGAAGGTCCAAGGGTTTCAGTAAACCTGCAGTGGTGCATCGGAAATTTAAACTGGACGCCATGCAAAGGATCCAAGCACAGGCCGCTTGAAGAAGAACTCACGTGGCCAGAATCTGTCATGGTACCTGTTGTATTCAATTACGATGCGATTTCTGTGTTCCATCGTCAATGTGAAGGTCCAAGGGTTTCAGTAAACCTGCAGTGGTGCATCGGAAATTTAAACTGGACGCCATGCAAAGGATCCAAGCACAGGCCGCTTGAAGAAGAACTCACGTGGCCAGAATCTGTCATGGTATCTGTTGTATTCAATTACGATGCGATTTCTGTGTTCTATCGTCAATGTGAAGGTCCAAGGGTTTCAGTAAACCTGCAGTGGTGCATCAGAAATTACAGCTGGATGCCCTGCAAATGATCCCAGCAATGGCCGCCTGAATAAGCACTCACGTTTCGAGAAAACGTCATGGTACATGTTGCACTCAATTACGATGCGATTTCTGTGTTCCACGTCAATGTGAAGTGTTCCATCGTCAATGCGAAGGTCCAAGGGTTTCAGTAAACCTGCAGTGGTGCATCGGAAATTACAAATGGACGCCCTGAAAGGATCCCAGCACAGTCCGCCTGAATAAGCACTGACGTGGCCAGAAGCTGTCATGGTACCTGTTGTATTCAAATACGATGCGATTTCTCTGTTCCATCGCCAATGTGATGGGCCAAGGGTTTCAGTAAACCTGCAGTGGTGCATCGGAAATTACACCTCTACGCCCTGCAAAGGATCAAAGCACAGACCGCCTGAAGAAGCACTCACGTGTCCAGAAGCCGTCGTGGTACATGTTGTATTCAACTACGATGCGATATCTGTGTTCCATTATCCATGTGAAGGTCCAAGAGTTTCAGTAAACCTGCAGTGGTGCATCGGAAATTGTAACTGGACGCCCTGCAAGGATCCTAGCACAGACCGCCTGAAGAAGCACTCACGTGGACAGAAGCCGTCATGGTACCTGTTGTATTCAATTACGATGCGATTTCTGTGTTCCATCGTCATTGTGAAGGTCCAAGGATTTCAGTAAATCTGCAGTGGTGCATCGGAAATTACAATTGGATGCCATGCAAAGGATCCAAGCACTGGCCACCTGTAGAAGCACTCACGTGGCCAGTAGCCATCATGGAACCTGATGTATTCAATTACGATGCGATATCTGTGTTACATCGTCAATGTCAAGGTTCAAGAATTCCGTAAACCTGCAGTGGTGCATCGGAAACTACAACTGGACGCCCTGCAAATGATCGCAGCACAGGCCACCTGAAGAAGCACTCACGTGGCCAGAAGCCGTCATGGTTCCTGTTGTATTCTTTTACGATACGATTTTTTTGTTTCATCGACAATGTGAAGGTCCAAGGTTTTTAGTAAACCTGCAGTGGTGCATCGGAAATTACAACTGGACACCCTGCAAAGGATCAAAGCACAGGCCGCTTGAATAAGCAGTCACGTATCCAGAAGCCGCCATGGTACCTCTTGTATTCTATTACGATCCGATTTCTGTGTTCCATCGTCAATGTGAAGGTCCAAGGGTTTCAGTAAACCTGTAGTGGTGCATCGGAAATTGTAGCTGGTCGCCCTGCAAAGGATCCTATAACAGACCTCCTGAAGAAGCACTCACGTGGCCAGAAGCCGTCATGGTACCAGTTGTATTCAATTACAATGCGATTTATGCCTTCCATTGTCAATGTGAAAGTCCAAGGGTTTCAGTAAACCTGCAGTGGTGCATCGGAAATTACAACTGGACACCCTGCAAAGGATCCAAGCACAGGCCATCTGAAGAAGCACTCACGTGGCCACAAGCTGTCATGTTACCTGTTGTATTCAAATACGATGCAATTTCCCTGTTCCATCGTCAATGTGAAGGTCCAAGGGTTTCAGTAAACCTGCAGTGGTGCATCGGAAATTACAAATGGACGCCCTGAAAGGATCCCAGCACAGTCCACCTGAAGAAGCACTCACGTGGAAAGAAGCCGTCGTGGTACCTGTTGTATTAAACTACGATGCGATTTCTGTGTTCCATTATCCATATGAAGGTCCAAAGGTTTCAGTAAACCTGCAGTGGTGCATCGGAAGTTACAACTGGACGCCCTCCAAAGGATCCAAGCACTGGCCACCTGAAGAAGCACTCACGTGGCCAGAAGCCGTCATGGAACCTGATGTATTCAATTACGATGCGATTTCTGTGTTGCATCGTCAATGTCAGGGTCCAAGGTTTTCCGTAAACCTGCAGTGGTGCATCGGAAACTGCAACTGGACGCCCTGCAAATGATCCAAGAACAGGCCTCCTGAAGAAGAACTCTCGTGGCCAGAAGCAGTCATGGTACCTGTTGTATTCTATTACGATGCGATTTCTGTGTTCCATCGTCAATGTAAAGGTCCAAGGATTTCAGTAAACCTGCAGTGGTGCATCGGAAATTGTAACTGGACGCTCTGCAAAGGATCCTACCACAGACCGCCTGAAGAAGCACTCACGTGGCCAGAAGCCGTCATGGTACCTGTTGTATTCAATTACGATGCGATTTATGCCTTCCGTTGTCAATGTGAAAGTCCAAGGGTTTCAGTAAACCTGCAGTGGTGCATCGGAAATTACAACTTGACACCCTGCAAAGGATCCAAGCACAGGCCATCTGAAGAAGCACTCACGTGGCCATAAGCTGTCATGGAACCTGATGTATTCAATTACGATGCGATTTCTGTGTTGCATCGTCAGTGTCACGGTCCAAGGTTTTCCGTAAACCTGCAGTGGTGCATCGGAAACTACAACTGGACGCCCTGCAAATGATCCAAGCACAGGCCTCCTGAAGAAGCACTCTCGTGGCCAGAAGCCGTCATGGTACCTGTTGTATTCAATTACGATGCGATTTCTGTGTTCCATCGTCAATGTGAAGGTCCAAGGGTTTCAGTAAACCTGCAGTGGTGCATCGGAAATTATAACTGGACGCTCTGCAAAGGATCCTACCACAGACCGCCTTAAGAAGCACTCACGTGGCCAGAAGCCGTCATGGTACCTGTTGTATTCAATTACGATGCGATTTCTGTGTTCCATCGTCAATGTGAAGGTCCAAGGGTTTCAGTAAACCTGCAGTGGTGCATCGGAAATTTAAACTGGACGCCATGCAAAGGATCCAAGCACAGGCCGCTTGAAGAAGAACTCACGTGGCCAGAATCTGTCATGGTACCTGTTGTATTCAATTACGATGCGATTTCTGTGTTCCATCGTCAATGTGAAGGTCCAAGGGTTTCAGTAAACCTGCAGTGGTGCATCGGAAATTTAAACTGGACGCCATGCAAAGGATCCAAGCACAGGCCGCTTGAAGAAGAACTCACGTGGCCAGAATCTGTCATGGTATCTGTTGTATTCAATTACGATGCGATTTCTGTGTTCCATCGTCAATGTGAAGGTCCAAGTGTTTCAGTAAACCTGCAGTGGTGCATCAGAAATTACAGCTGGATGCCCTGCAAATGATCCCAGCAATGGCCGCCTGAATAAGCACTCACGTTTCGATAAAACGTCATGGTACATGTTGCACCCAATTACGATGCGATTTCTGTGTTCCACGTCAATGTGAAGTGTTCCATCGTCAATGCGAAGGTCCAAGGGTTTCAGTAAACCTGCAGTGGTGCATCGGAAATTACACCTCTACGCCCTGCAAAGGATCAAAGCACAGACCGCCTGAAGAAGCACTCACGTGGCCAGAAGCCGTCGTGGTACATGTTGTATTCAACTACGATGCGATATCTGTGTTCCATTATCCATGTGAAGGTCCAAGAGTTTCAGTAAACCTGCAGTGGTGCATCAGAAATTGTAACTGGACGCCCTGCAAGGATCCTAGCACAGACCGCCTGAAGAAACACTCACGTGGACAGAAGCCGTCATGGTACCTGTTGTATTCAATTACGATGCGATTTCTGTGTTCCATCGTCATTGTGAAGGTCCAAGGATTTCAGTAATTCTGCAGTGGTGCATCGGAAATTATAATTGGATGCTATGCAAAGGATCCAAGCACTGGCCACCTGTAGAAGCACTCACGTGGCCAGTAGCCATCATGGAACCTGATGTATTCAATTACGATGCGATTTCTGTGTTACATCGTCAATGTCAAGGTTCAAGGGTTTCCGCAAACCTGCAGTGGTGCATCGGAAACTACAACTGGACGCCCTGCAAATGATCACAGCACAGGCCACCTGAAGAAGCACTCACGTGGCCAGAAGCCGTCATGGTTCCTGTTGTATTCTTTTACGATGCGATTTTTTTGTTTCATCGACAATGTGAAGGTCCAAGGTTTTTAGTAAACCTGCAGTGGTGCATCGGAAATTACAACTGGACACCCTGCAGAGGATCAAAGCACAGGCCGCTTGAATAAGCAGTCACGTATCCAGAAGCCGCCATGGTACCTCTTGTATTCTATTACGATCCGATTTCTGTGTTCCATCGTCAATGTGAAGGTCCAAGGGTTTCAGTAAACCTGTAGTGGTGCATCGGAAATTGTAACTGGACGCCCTGCAAAGGATCCTATAACAGACCTCCTGAAGAAGCACTCACGTGGCCAGAAACCGTCATGGTACCAGTTGTATTCAATTACAATGCGATTTATGCCTTCCATTGTCAATGTGAAAGTCCAAGGGTTTCAGTAAACCTGCAGTGGTGCATCGGAAATTACAACTGGACACCCTGCAAAGGATCCAAGCACAGGCCATCTGAAGAAGCACTCACGTGGCCACAAGCTTTCATGTTACCTGTTGTATTCAAATACGATGCGATTTCCCTGTTCCATCGTCAATGTGAAGGTCCAAGGGTTTCAGTAAACCTGCAGTGGTGCATCGGAAATTACAAATGGACGCCCTGAAAGGATCCCAGCACAGTCCACCTGAAGAAGCACTCACGTGGAAAGAAGCCGTCGTGGTACCTGCTGTATTAAACTACGATGCGATTTCTGTGTTCCATTATCCATATGAAGGTCCAAAGGTTTCAGTAAACCTGCAGTGGTGCATCGGAAGTTACAACTGGACGCCCTCCAAAGGATCCAAGCACTGGCCACCTGAAGAAGCACTCACGTGGCCAGAAGCCGTCATGGAAACTGATGTGTTCAATTACGATGCGATTTCTGTGTTGCATCGTCAATGTCAGGGTCCAAGGTTTTCCGTAAACCTGCAGTGGTGCATCGGAAACTGCAACTGGACGCCCTGCAAATGATCCAAGAACAGGCCTCCTGAAGAAGCACTCTCGTGGCCAGAAGCAGTCATGGTACCTGTTGTATTCTATTACGATGCGATTTCTGTGTTCCATCGTCAATGTAAAGGTCCAAGGATTTCAGTAAACCTGCAGTGGTGCATCGGAAATTGTAACTGGACGCTCTGCAAAGGATCCTACCACAGACCGCCTGAAGAAGCACTCACGTGGCCAGAAGCCGTCATGGTACCTGTTGTATTCAATTACGATGCGATTTATGCCTTCCGTTGTCAATGTGAAAGTCCAAGGGTTTCAGTAAACCTGCAGTGGTGCATCGGAAATTACAACTTGACACCCTGCAAAGGATCCAAGCACAGGCCATCTGAAGAAGCACTCACGTGGCCATAAGCTGTCATGGAACCTGATGTATTCAATTACGATGCGATTTCTGTGTTGCATCGTCAATGTCACGGTCCAAGATTTTCCGTAAACCTGCAGTGGTGCATCGGAAACTACAACTGGACGCCCTGCAAATGATCCAAGCACAGGCCTCCTGAAGAAGCACTCTCGTGGCCAGAAGCCGTCATGGTACCTGTTGTATTCAATTACGATGCGATTTCTGTGTTCCATCGTCAATGTGAAGGTCCAAGGGTTTCAGTAAACCTGCAGTGGTGCATCGGAAATTATAACTGGACGCTCTGCAAAGGATCCTACCACAGACCGCCTTAAGAAGCACTCACGTGGCCAGAAGCCGTCATGGTACCTGTTGTATTCAATTACGATGCGATTTCTGTGTTCCATCGTCAATGTGAAGGTCCAAGGGTTTCAGTAAACCTGCAGTGGTGCATCGGAAATTTAAACTGGACGCCATGCAAAGGATCCAAGCACAGGCCGCTTGAAGAAGAACTCACGTGGCCAGAATCTGTCATTATACCTGTTGTATTCAATTACGATGCGATTTCTGTGTTCCATCGTCAATGTGAAGGTCCAAGGGTTTCAGTAAACCTGCAGTGGTGCATCGGAAATTTAAACTGGACGCCATGCAAAGGATCCAAGCACAGGCCGCTTGAAGAAGAACTCACGTGGCCAGAATCTGTCATGGTATCTGTTGTAATCAATTACGATGCGATTTCTGTATTCCATCGTCAATGTGAAGGTCCAAGTGTTTCAGTAAACCTGCAGTGGTGCATCAGAAATTACAGCTGGATGCCCTGCAAATGATCCCAGCAATGGCCGACTGAATAAGCACTCACGTTTCGAGAAAACGTCATGGTACATGTTGCACTCAATTACGATGCGATTTCTGTGTTCCACGTCAATGTGAAGTGTTCCATCGCCAATGTGATGGTCCAAGGGTTTCAGTAAACCTGCAGTGGTGCATCGGAAATTACACCTCTACGCCCTGCAAAGGATCAAAGCACAGACCGCCTGAAGAAGCACTCACGTGGCCAGAAGCCGTCGTGGTACATGTTGTATTCAACTACGATGCGATATCTGTATTCCATTATCCATGTGAAGGTCCAAGAGTTTCAGTAAACCTGCAGTGGTGCATCGGAAATTGTAACTGGACGCCCTGCAAGGATCCTAGCACAGACCGCCTGAAGAAGCACTCACGTGGACAGAAGCCGTCATGGTACCTGTTGTATTCAATTACGATGCGATTTCTGTGTTCCATCGTCATTGTGAAGGTCCAAGGATTTCAGTAAATCTGCAGTGGTGCATCGGAAATTACAGTTGGATGCTATGCAAAGGATCCAAGCACTGGCCACCTGTAGAAGCACTCACGTGGCCAGTAGCCATCATGGAACCTAATGTATTCAATTACGATGCGATTTCTGTGTTACATCGTCAATGTCAAGGTTCAAGGGTTTCCGCAAACCTGCAGTGGTGCATCGGAAACTACAACTGGGCGCCCTGCAAATGATCGCAGCACAGGCCACCTGAAGAAGCACTCACGTGGCCAGAAGCCGTCATGGTTCCTGTTGTATTCTTTTACGATGCGATTTTTTTGTTTCATCGACAATGTGAAGGTCCAAGGTTTTTAGTAAACCTGCAGTGGTGCATCGGAAATTACAACTGGACACCCTGCAAAGGATCAAAGCACAGGCCGCATGAATAAGCAGTCACGTTTCCAGAAGCCGCCATGGTACCTCTTGTATTCTATTACGATCCGATTTCTGTGTTCCATCGTCAATGTGAAGGTCCAAGGGTTTCAGTAAACCTGTAGTGGTGCATCGGAAATTGTAACTGGACGCCCTGCAAAGGATCCTATAACAGACCTCCTGAAGAAGCACTCACGTGGCCAGAAGCCGACATGGTACCAGTTGTATTCAATTACAATGCGATTTATGCCTTCCATTGTCAATGTGAAAGTCCAAGGGTTTCAGTAAACCTGCAGTGGTGCATCGGAAATTACAACTGGACACCCTGCAAAGGATCCAAGTACAGGCCATCTGAAGAAGCACTCACGTGGCCACAAGCTGTCATGTTACCTGTTGTATTCAAATACGATGCGATTTCCCTGTTCCATCGTCAATGTGAAGGTCTAAGGGTTTCAGTAAACCTGCAGTGGTGCATCGGAAATTACAAATGGACGCCCAGAAAGGATCCCAGCACAGTCCACCTGAAGAAGCACTCACGTGGAAAGAAGCCGTCGTGGTACCTGTTGTATTAAACTACGATGCGATTTCTGTGTTCCATTATCCATATGAAGGTCCAAAGGTTTCAGTAAACCTGCAGTGGTGCATCGGAATTTACAACTGGACACCCTGCAAAGGATCCAAGGACTGGCCACCTGAAGAAGCACTCACGTAGCCAGAAGCCGTCATGGAACCTGATGTATTCAATTACGATGCGATTTCTGTGTTGCATCGTCTATGTCAGGGTCCAAGGTTTTCCGTAAACCTGCAGTGGTGCATCGGAAACTACAACTGGACGCCCTGCAAATGATCCAAGCACAGGCCTCCTGAAGAAGCACTCTCGTGGCCAGAAGCAGTCATGGTACCTGTTGTATTCTATTACGATGCGATTTCTGTGTTCCATCGTCAATTGGAAGGTCCAAGGATTTCAGTAAACCTGCAGTGGTGCATCGGAAATTGTAACTGGACGCTCTGCAAAAGATCCTACCACAGACCGCCTGAAGAAGCACTCACGTGGCCAGAAGCCGTCATGGTACCTGTTGTATTCAATTACGATGCGATTTCTGTGTTCCATCGTCAATGTGAAGGTCCAAGGGTTTCAGTAAACCTGCAGTGGTGCATCAGAAATTACATCTGGACGCCCTGCAAAGGATCCAAGCACAGGCCACCTCAATAAGAACTGACGTGGCCAAAGAACGTCGTGGTACTTTTTGCATTCAATTACGATGCGATTTCTCTGTTCCATCGTCAATGTGAAGGTGCAAGGGTTTCAGTAAACCTGCAGTGGTGCATCGGAAATTACAAATGGACGACCTGAAAGGATCCCAGTGCAGGCTGCCTGAATAAGCACTGACGTGGCCAGAAGCCCTCATGGTACCTGTTGTATTCAATTACGGTGCGATTTCTGTGTTCCATCGTCAATGTGAAGGTCCGAGGGTTTCAGTAAACCTGCAGTGGTGCATCGGAAATTACAAGTGGACGCCCTGCAAAGGATCCAAGCACAGACCGCCTGAAGAAGCACTCACGTGGCCAGAAGAAGTCGTGGTACCTATTGTATTCAACTACGATTCGATTTCTGTGTTCCATCGTCAATGTGAAGGTCCAAGGGTGTCAGTAAACGTGTAGTGGTGCATCGAAAATTATAACTGGCCGCCCTGCAAAGGATCAAAGCACACCCGCCAGAATAAACACTCACGTTTCCAGAAAACTTCATGGTATATTTTACATTCAATTACGGTGTGATTTCTGTGTTCCATCGTCAATGTGAAGGTCCAAGGATTTCAGTAAACCTGCAGTGGTGCATCGGAAGTTCCAACTGGACGCCCTGCAAATGATCCAAGCACAGGCTACCTGAATAAGCACTCACGTGGCCATAAAACGGTATCGTACTTTTTGCATTCAATTATGATGCGTTTTCTGTGTTCCATCGTCAATGTGAAGGTCCAACGGTTTCAGTAAACCTGCAGACGCGCATCGGAAACTACAACTGGACGCCCTGCAAAGGATCCAAGCACAGGCCACCTGAAGACGCACTCACGTGGCCAGAAGCCGTCATGGAACCTGATTTATTCAATAACGATGCGATTTCAGTGTTCCATCGTCAATGTGAAGGTCCGAGGGCTTCAGTAAACCTGCAGTGGTGCATCGGAAATTACAACTGGACGTCCTGGAAAGGATCGATGCACAGGTCGCCTGAAGAAGTACACACGTGAACAGGGGCCGTCATGGTACTTGTTGCATTCAATTACGATGCGATTTCTGTGTTCCATCGCCAATGTGAAAGTCCGAGGGATTCAGTAAACCGGCAGTGGTGCATCGGAAATTACAACTGGACGCCCTGCAAATGATCACAGCACAGGCCACTTGAAGAAGCACTCATGAGGCCAGAAGCCGTCATGGTACCTGTTGTATTCAATTACGATGCGATTTCTGTGTTCCATTGTCAGTGTGGTGGTCCAAGGATTTCAGTACCCTGCAGTGGTGCATCGGAAATTACAACTGGACGCACTGCAAAGATCCAACAAAGGGCGCCTGAAGAAGCACTCTCGTGGCCTGAAGCCGTCATGGTACCTGTTGTATTCAATTACGATGCGATTTCTGTGTTCCATCGTCAATATGAAGGTCCAAGGGTTTCAGTAAACCTGCAGTGGTGCATCAGAAATTACAACTGGACGCCCTGCAAAGGATCCAAGCACAGGCCACCTGAATAAGCACTCGTGTGGCCAGCAAACGTTATGGTAATGTTTGCATTCAATTACGATGCGATATCGGTGTTCCATCGTCAATGTGAAGGTCCAAGGATTTCAGTGAAGCTGCAGTGGTGCATCGGAAATTACAATTGGATGCCCTGCAAATGATCCCAGCACAGGCCACCTGAAGAAGCACTCACGTGGGCAGAAGCCGTCATGGTACCTGTTGTATTCAAATACGATGCGATTTATGATTTCCATCGTCAATGTGAAGGACCAAGGGTTTCAGTAAACCTGCAGTGGTGCATCGGAAATTACACCTGTACGCCCTGCAAAGGATCCAAGCTCAGACCGAATGAAGATGCACTCACGTGGCCAGAAGCCGTCGTGGAACCTATTGTATTCAACTACGATGCGATTTATGATTTCCATCGTCTATGTGAAGGTCCAAGGGTTTCAGTAAACCTGCAGTGGTGCATCGGAAATTACAACTGGACGTTCTCCAAAGGATCGATGCACAGGTCGCCTGAAGAAGTACACACGTGAACAAGAGCCGTTATGGAACTTGTTGCATTCAATTACGATGCGATTTCTGTGTTCCATCGCCAATGTGAAGGTCCAAGGGTTTCAGTAAACCGACAGTGGTGCATTGGAAATTGCAAATGGACGCCCTGCAAAGGATCTAAGCACATGCCGCCTGAATAAGCAGTCACGTGGCCAGAAAACGTCATGGTACCTGTTGTATTCAATTACGTTGCGATATCTGTGTTCCATCGTCAATGGGAAGGTCCAAGGGTTTCAGTAAACCTGCAGTGGTGCATCGGAAATTAAAACTGGACGCCCTGCAAAGGATCCTAGAACAGACCGCCTGAAGAAGCACTCACGTGGGGAGAAGCCGTCATGGTACCTGTTGTATTCAATTACAATGCGAATTCTGCGTTATTTTGTAGATGTGAAAGTCCCAGGGTTTAGGTAAACCTGCAGTGGTGCATCGGAAATTACAACTGGACACCCTGCGAAGGATCCAAGCACAGGCCACCTGAGGCAGCACTCACGTGGCCAGAAGCCGTCATGGAACCTGATGTATTCAATAACGACGCGATTTCTGTGTTCCATCGTCAATGTGAAGGTCCAAGGATTTCAGTAAACCTGCAGTGGTGCATCGGAAATTACAACTGGACGTCCTGCAAAGGATCGATACACACGTCGCCTGAAGAAGTACACACGTGAACAGGAGCCGTCATGGTACTTGTTGCATTCAATTACGATGCGATTTCTGTGTTCCATCGCCAATGTGAAGGTCCAAGGATTTCAGTAAACCTGAGTGGTGCATCGGACATTACAACTTGACGCCCTGCAAACGATCCAAGCACATTCCATCTGAAGAAGCACTCACGTGGCCACAAGCTGTCAAAGTACCTGTTGTATTCAAATACGATGCGATTTCTCTGTTCCATCGCCAATGTGAAGTTCCAAGGGTTTCAGAAAACCTGCAGTGGTGCATCGGAAATTACAACTGGACGCCCTACAAATGATTCAAGCACAGACCACCTAAGAAGCACTCACGTGGGCAGAAGCCGTCATGGTAACTGTTGTATTCAATTACGATGCGACTTCTGTGTTCCATCGTCAATGGGATGGTCCAAGGGTTTCAGTAAACCTGTAGTTGTGCATCGGAAATTAAAACTGGACGCCCTGCAAAGGATCCTAGAACAGACCGCCTGAAGAAGCACTCACGTGGGGAGAAGCCGTCATGGTACCTGTTGTATTCAATTACGATGCGATTTCTGCGTTCCTTTGTCAATGTGAAAGTCCCAGGGTTTAGGTAAACCTGCAGTGGTGCATCGGAAATTACAACTGGATACCCTGCGAAGGATCCAAGCACAGGCCACCTGAGGAAGCATTCACGTGGCCAGAAGCCGTCATGGAACCTGATGTATTCAATTACGATGCGATTTCTGTGTTCCATCGTCAATGTGAAGGTCCAAGGTTTCCGTAAACCTTCAGTGGTGCATCGGGAACTACAACTGGACGCCCTGCAAATGATCCCAACACAGGCCACCTGAAGAAGCACTCTCGTGGCCAGAAGCCGTCATGGTACCTGTTATATTCTATTACGATTTGATTTCTGTGTTCCATTGTCAATCTGGAGGTCCAAGGATTTCAGTACACTGCAGTGGTGCATCGGAATATACCACTGGGCCCACTGCAAAGGATCCAACACAGCCCGCCTGAAGAAGCACTCTCGTGGCCAGAATCCGTCATTTTACCTGTTGTATTCAATTACGATGCGATTTCTGTGTTCCACCGTCCATATGAAGGTCCAAGGGTTTCAGTAAACCTGCAGTGGTGCATCGGAAATTACAACTTTACGTCCTGCAAAGGATCGATACACAGGTCGCCTGAAGAAGTACACACGTGAACAGGAGCCGTCATGGTACTTGTTGCATTCAATTACGATGCGATTTCTGTGTTCCATCGCCAATGTGAAGGTTCAAGGGTTTCTGTAAACCTGAGTGGTGCATCGGACATTACATTTTGACGCCCTGCAAACGATCCAAGCACAGGCCATCTGAAGAAGCACTCACGTGGCCACAAGCTGTCAAAGTACCTGTTGTATTCAAATACGATGCGATTTCTCTGTTCCATCGCCAATGTAAAGTTCCAAGGGTTTCAGAAAACCTGCAGTGGTGCATCGGAAATTACAACTGGACGCCCTGCAAATGATTCAAGCGCAGCCCACCTAAGAAGCACTCACGTGGCCAGAAGACTTCATGGTACCTGTTGTATTCAATTACGGTGCGATTTCTGTGTTCCATTGTCAATGTGGAAGTCCAAGGATTTCATTAACCTGCAGTGGTGCATCGGAAGTTACAACTGGACGCCCTGCAAAGGATCCTAGAATAGACCGCCTGAAGAAGCACTCACGTGACCAGAGGCCGTCATGGTAACTGTTGTATTCAATTACGATGCGATTCCTGTGTTCCATCGTCAATGTGAAGGTCCAAGGGTTTCAGTAAACCTGCAGTGGTGCATCGGAAATTACACCTGTACGCCCTGCAAAGGATCCAAGCTCAGACCGCATGAAGAAGCACTCACGTGGCCAGAAGCCGTCGTGGAACCTATTGTATTCAACTACGATGCGATTTATGATTTCCATCGTCTATGTGAAGGTCCAAGGGTTTCAGTAAACCTGCAGTGATGCATTGGAAATTACAACTGGACGCCCTGCAAAGGATCGAAGCACAGTCCGTCTGAAGAAGCACTCACGTGGACAGAAGCCATCATGGAACCTGATGTATTTAATTACGATGCGATTTCTGTGTTCCATCGTCAATGTGAAGGTCCAAGGGTTTCAGTAAACCGGCAGTGGTGCATCGGAAATTACAAATGGACGCCCTGCAAAGGATCTAAGCACAGGCCACCTGAATAAGCAATCACGTGGCCAGAAAACGTCATGGTACATGTTGTATTCAATTACGATGCGATTTCTGTGTTCCATTGTCAATGTGGAGGTCCAAAGAAATCAGTAACCTTAACTGGTACATCGTAAATTTCAACTGGACGCCCTGCAAAGAATCCGAGCACAGGCCGCCCGAAGAAGCTCTCTCGAGGCCAGAAGCTTTCATGGTACCTGTTGTATTCTATTACGATGCGATTTCTGTGTTCCATTGTCAATGTGGAGGTCCAAGGATATCAGTAACCTGCAGCGGTGCATCTGAAATTACAACTGGACGCCCTGCAAATGATTCAAGAACAGACCACCTAGGAAGCACTCACGTGGCCAGAAGCCTTCATGGTACCTGTTGTATTCTATTACGTTGCGATTTCTGTGTTACATCGTGAATTTCAAGGTCCAAGGGTTTCCGTAAACCTGCAGTGGTGCATCGGAAACTACCACTGGACGCCCTGCAAAAGAACCAAGCACAGGCTGCCTGAAGAAGCACTCTCGAGGCCAGAAGCCGTCATGGTACCTGTTGTATTCTATTACGATGCGATTTCTGTGTCCCATTGTCAATGTGGAGATCCAAGGATTTCAGTAACCTGCAGCATTGCATCTGAAATTACAACTGGACGCCCTGCAAAGGATCCAAGCACAGGCCGCCTGATGAAGCACTTTCGTGGACGGAAGCCGTCATTGTACCTGCTGTATTCTATTACGATGCGATTTCTGTGTTCCATTGTCAATGTGAATGTCCAAGGGTTTCAGTAAACCTGCAGTGGTGCATCGGAAATTGCAACTGGACGCCCTACAAATGATTCAAGCACAGACCACCTAAGAAGCACTCACGTGGCCAGAAGCCTTCATGGTACCTGTTGTATTCAATTACGATGCGATTTCTGTGTTCCATTGTCAATGTGGAAGTCCAAGGATTTCATTAACCTTCAGTGGTGCATCGGAAGTTACAACTGGACGCCCTGCAAAGGATCCAAGCACAGGCCGAGTGAAAAAGCACTCACGTGGCCAAAAGCGCTCATGGTACCTGTTGTATTCTATTACGATTTGATTTCTGTGTTCCATTGTCAATGTGGAGGTCCAAGGACATCAGTACCCTACAGTGGTGCATCGGAAATTACAACTGGACGCCCTGCAAAGGATCCTAGAATACACCGCCTGAAGAAGCACTCACGTGGCCAGAAGCCGTCATGGTAACTGTTGTATTCAATTACGATGCGATTTTTGTGTTCCATCGTCTATGTGAAAGTCCAAGGGTTTCAGTAAACCTGCAGTGGTGCATCGGAAATTACAGCTGGACGCCCTGCAAAGGATCCTAGAACAGACCGCCTGAAGAAACACTCACGTGGGGAGAAGCCGTCATGGTACCTGTTGTATTCAATTACGATGCGTTTTCTGCGTTCCTTTGTCAATGTGGAAGTCCCAGGGTTTAGGTAAACCTGCAGTAGTGCATCGGAAATTACAACTGGACGCCCTGCAAATGATTTAAGCACAGACCACCTAAGAATCACTGATGTGGCCAAAGCCCTCATGGTACCTGTTGTATTCAATTACGATGCGATTTCTGTGTTCCATCGTCAATGTGAAGGTCCGAGGGCTTCAGTAAACCAGCAGTGGTGCATCGTAAATTACACCTGTACGCCCTGCAAAGCATCCAAGCTCAGACCGCCTGAAGAAGCACTCACGTGGCCTGAAGCCGTTGTGGAACCTGTTGTATTCAACTACGATGCGATTTATGAGTTCCATCGTCTATGTGAAGGTCCAAGGGTTTCAGTAAACCGGCAGTGGTGCATCGGAAATTACAATTGGATGCCCTGCAAATGATCCCAGCACAGGCCACCTGAAGAAGCACTCACGTGGGCAGAAGCCGTCATGGTACCTGTTGTATTCAAATACGATGCGATTTCTGTGTTCCATCGTCAATGTGAAGGTCCAAGGGTTTCAGTAAACCAGCAGTGGTGCATCGGAAATTCCACCTGTACGCCCTGCAAAGGATCGAAGCACAGTCCGTCTGAAGAAGCACTCACGTGGACAGAAGCCGTCATGGAACCTGATGAATTCATTTACGATGCGATTTCTGTGTTCCATCGTCAATGTGAAGGTCCGAGGGCTTCAGTAAACCTGCAGTGGTGCATCGGAAATTACAACTGGACGTCCTGCAAACGATCGAAGCACAGGCCGCCTGAAGAAACACACGTGAACAGGAGCCGTTATGGTACTTGTTGCATTCAATGACGATGCGATTTCTGTGTTCCATCGCCAATGTGAAGGTCCAAGGGCTTCAGTAAACCAGGAGTGGTGCATCGGAAATTACAACTGGACGCTCTGCAAAGGATCCAAGCACATGCCGCCTGAATAAGCAGTCACGTGGAAAGAAAACGTCATGGTACCTGTTGTATTCAATTACGATGCGATTTCTGTGTTCCATTGTCAATGTGGAGGTCCAAAGAATTCAGTAACCTGCAGTGGTACATCGGAAATTTCAACTGGACGCCCTGCAAAGAAACCAAGCACAGGCCGCTTGAAGAAGCTCTCTCGAGGCCAGAAGCTTTCATGGAACCTGTTGTATTCTATTACGATGCGATTTCTGTGTTCCATTGTCAATGTGGAGGTCCAAAGGTTTCAGTAACCTGCAGCGGTGCATCTGAAATTACAACTGGACGCCCTACAAAGGATCCAAGCCCAGGCCGCCTGATGAAGCACTCTCGTGGCCAGAAGCCGTCATAGTACCTGTTGTATTCTATTACGATGGGATTTATGTGTTCCATTGTCAATGTGAAGGTCCATGGGTTTCAGTAAACCTGCAGTGGTGCATCGGAAATTGTAACTGGACGCCCTGCAAAGGATCCTAGTACACACCGCCTGAAAAAGCAATCACGTGGCCAGAAGCTGTCATGGCACATGTTGTAGTGAATTACGATGCGATTTCTGTGTTCCATCGTCAATGTGAAGGTCCAAGGTTTTCAGTAAACCTGCATTGGTGCTTCGGAAGTTACAACTGGACGCCCTGCAAAGGATCTAAGCACAGGCCGCCTGAAGAAGCACTCATGTGGCCAGAAAACGGCATGGTACTTGTTGCATTCAATTACGATGCGATTACTGTGTTCCATCGTCAATGTGAAGGTCCAAGGGTTTCAGTAAATCTGCAGTGGTGCTTCGGAAATTACAACTGGACGCCCTGCAAAGGATCCAAGCACAGGCCGCCTGAATAAGCACTAACGTGGCCAGAAAACGACATGTTACTTGTCGTATTCTATAACGATGCGATTTCTGTGTTCCATCGCCAGTGTGAAAGTCCAAGGGCTTCAGTAACCTGCAGTGGTGCATCAGAAGTTACAACTGGGCGAAATGCAAAGGATCCAAGCACAGTCCACCCGAAGAAGCACTCACGTTGGCAGAAGCCGTCATGGTACCTGTTGTATTGAATTACGGTGCGATTTCGGTGTTCCATCGTCAATGTGAAGGTCCAAGGATTTCAGTAAACCTGCAGTGGTGCATCGGAAATTACAACTGGACGCCCTGCAAACGATCCAAGCAGAGGCCGCCAGAATAAGCACTCACGTGTACAGAAAACGTCATAGTACTTGTTGCATTAAGTTACGATGCAATTTTTGTGTTCCATCGTCAATGTGAAGGTCCAAGGAATTCAGTAAATCTGCAGTGGTGCATCGGAAATTACAATTGGATGCCCTGCAAATGATCCCAGCACAGGCCACCTGAAGAAGCACTCACGTGGGCAGAAGCCGTCATGGTACCTGTTGTATTCAATTACGATGCGATTTCTCTGTTCCATCGCCAATGTGAAGGTCCAAGGGTTTCAGTAAACCGGCAGTGGTACATCGGAAATTTCAACTGGACGCCCTGCAAAGGATCCAAGCAGAGGCCGCCAGAATAAGCACTCACGTGTACAGAAAACGTCATATTACTTGTTGCATTCAATTACGATGCAATTTCTGTGTTCCATCGTCAATGTGAAGGTCCAAGGATTTCAGTAAATCTGCAGTGGTGCATCGGAAATTACAATTGGATGCCCTGCAAATGATCCCAGCACAGGCCACCTGAAGAAGCACTCACGTGGCCAGAAGCCGTCATGGTAGCGGTTGTATTCTTTTACGATGCGATTTCTCTGTTCCGTCGTCAATGTGAAGGTCCAAGGGTTTCAGTAAACCTGCAGTGGTGCATCGGAAATTACAACTGGACGCCCTGCAAAGGATCCAAGCAGAGGCCGCCAGAATAAGCACTCACGTGTACAGAAAACGTCATAGTACTTGTTGCATTCAATTAGGATGCTATTTCTGTGTTCCATCGTCAATGTGAAGGTCCAAGGATTTCAGTAAATCTGCAGTGGTGAATCGGAAATTACAATTGGATGCCCTGCAAATGATCCCAGCACAGGCCACCTGAAGAAGCACTCACGTGGGCAGAAGCCGTCATGGTACCTGTTGTATTCAATTATGATGCGATTTCTCTGTTCCATCGCTAATGTGAAGGTCCAAGGGTTTCAGTAAATCGGCAGTGGTACATCGGAAATTTCAACTGGACGCCCTGCAAAGGATCCAAGCACAGGCCGCCTGAAGAAGCACTCTCGAGGCCAGAAGCCGTCATTGTACCTGTTGTATTCTATTACGATGCGATTTCTCTGTTCCATCGTCAATGTGAAGGTCCAAGAGTTTCAGTAAACCTGCAGTGGTGCATCGGAAATTGTAACTGGACGCCCTGCAAAGGATCCTAGCACACACCGCCCGAAAAGACACTCACGTGGCCAGAAGCTGTCATGGTACATGTTGTATTGAATTACGATGCGATTTCTTTGTTCCATCGTCAATGTGAAGGTCCAAGGGCTTCAGTAAATCTCCAGTGGTGCTTCGGAAATTACAACTGGACGCCCTGCAAAGGATCTAAGCACAGGCCGCCTGAAGAAGCACTCATGTGGCCATAAAACGTCATGGTACTTCTTGCATTCAATTACGATGCGATTTCTGTGTTCCATCGTCAATATGAAGGTCCAAGGGCTTCAGTAATCTGCAGTGGTGCATCAGAAGTTACAACTGGGCGAAATGCAAAGGATCCAAGCACAGGCCGCCTGAGGAAGCAATCACGTGGACAGAAAACCTCATGGTACTTGTTGCATTCAATTATGATGCGATTTCTGTGCTCCATCGTTAATGTGAAAGTCCAAGGATTTCAGTAAACCTGCAGTGGTGCATCGGAAATTACAACTGGACACCCTGCAAAGGATCAAAGCACAGGCTGCCCAAATAGGCAGTCACGTGGTCAGAAAACGTCATGGTACCTGTTGTATTCAATTACGATGCGATTTCTGTGTTCCATTGTCAATGTGGAGGTCCCAGGATTTCAGTAACCTGCAGTGGTGCATCGTAAATTTCAACTGGACGCCCTGCAAAGGATCCAAGCACAGGCCGCCTGAAGAAGCACTTACGTGGCCAGAAACCGTCATTGTACCTTTTGTATTCTATTACGATTCGCTTTCTGTGTACCATTGTCAATGTGGAGGTCCAAGGATTGTAGTACCCTGCAGTGGTGCGTTGGAAATTACAACTGGACGCCCTGCAAAGGATCCAAGCACAGGCAGCCAGAAGAAGCATTCTCGTGGCCAGAAAACGTCATGGTACTTGTTGCATTCAATTACGATGCAATTTCTGTGTTCCATCATCAATGTGAAGGTCCAAGGATTTCAGTAAATCTGCAGTGGTGCATCGGAAATTACAATTGGATGAACTGCAAATGATCCCAACACAGGCCACCTGAAGAAGCACTAACGTGGGCAGAAGCCGTCATGGTACCTGTTGTATTCAATTACGATGCGATTTCTCTGTTCCATCGCCAATGTGAAGGTCCAAGGGTTTCAGTAAACCGGCAGTGGTGCATCGGAAATTACAACTGGACGCCCTGCAAAGGATCCAAGCACAGGCCGCCTGAATATGGAGTCACGTGGCCAGAAAACATCATGGTACCTGTTGTATTCTATTACGATGCGATTTCTGTGTAAAATTGTCAATGTGGAGGTCCAAAGAATTAAGTATCCTGCAGTGGTACATCGGAAATTTCAACTGGACGCCCTGCAAAGGAATCAAGCACAGGCCACCTGAAGAAGCACTCTCGAGGCTAGAAGCCGTCATGGTACCTGTTGTATTCTATTACGATGCGATTTCTGTGTTCCATTGTCAATGTGAAGGTCCAAGGATTTCAGTGAACCTGCAGTGGTGCATCGGAAATTGTAACTGGACGCCCTGCAAAGGATCCTAGCACAGACCGCCCGAAAAAACACTCACGTGGCCAGAAGCTGTCATGGTACATATTGTATTGAATAACGATGCGATTTCTGTGTTCCATCGTCAATGTGAAGGTCCAAGGGCTTCAGTAAATCTGCAGTGGTGCTTCGGAAATTACAACTGGACGCCCTGCAAAGGATCTAAGCACAGGCCGCCTGAAGAAGCACTCATGTGGCCATAAAACTTCATGGTACTTGTTGCATTCAATTACGATGCAATTTCTGTGTTCCATCGTCAATGTGAAGGTCCAAGGGCTTCAGTAAACCTGCAGCGGTGCATTGGAAATTACAACTGGACGCCCTGCAAAGGATCCAAGCACAGGCCGCCAAAATAATCACTCACGTGGCCAGAAGCCGTCATGGTACCAATTGCTTTCAATTACGATGCAATTTCTGTGTTCCATTGTCAATGTGAAGGGCCAAGGGTTACAGTAAATCTATAGTTGTGCATCGGAAATTACAACTGGACGCCCTGCAAAGGATCCAAGCACAGGTCGCCTGAATAAGCACTCAATTGGCCAGAATACTTGATGGTACATGTTGCATTCAATTACGATGCGATTTCTGTGTTCCATATTCAATGTGAAGGTCCAAGGATTTCAGTAAACCTGCAGTGGTGCATCGGAAATTACAACTGGACGCCCTGCAAAGGAATTCAGCACAGGCCTCCAGAAGAAGCACTCACGTGGCCAGAAGCCGTCATGGTACCTGTTGTATTCAATTACGATGCGATTTCTGTGTTCCATCGTCAATGTGAAGGTCCAAGGGTTTCAGTAAACCCACTGTGGTGCATCGGATATTACAACTGGACGCCCTGCAATAGATCCAAGCACAGGCCGCCTTAAGAAGAACTTTCGGTTCCAGATGCTGTCATGGTATTGTTGTATTCTATTACGATGCGATTGCTGTCTTCCATCGTCAATGAGAAGGTCCAAGGGTTTCAGCAAATCTGCAGTGGTTTATCGGAAATTGTATCTGGACGCCCCGCAAAAGATCCAAGCACAGACGGCCTGAGGAAGCTCTCACGTGGACAGAAGCCGTCATGATACCTGTTGTATTCAATTACGATGCGATTTCTGTGTTCCATTGTCAATGTGAAGGATTAAGGGTTTCAGTAAACCTGCAGTGGTGCATCAGAAATTACACCTGGACGCCTTGCAAGGGATCCAAGCACAGACCCCTTGAAGAAACACTCACGTGGCCAGAAACCGTCGTGGAACCTGTTGTAATCAACTACGATGCGATTTCTGAGTTCCATCGTCTATGTGAAGGTCCAAGGGTTTCAGTAAACCTGCAGTGGTGCATCGGAAATCACAACTGGACGCCCTGCAAAGGATCCAAGCACAGGCCACCTAAAGAAGCACCCACGTTGCCAGAAGCCGTCATGGAACCTGATGTATTCAATTACGAATCGATTTCTGTGTTCCATCGCTAATGTGAAGGTCCAAGGGATTCAGTAAACCGGCAGTGGTGCATCGGAAATTACAATTGGATGAACTGCAAATGATCCCAGCACAGGCCACCTGAAGAAGCACTAACGTGGGCAGAAGCCGTCATGGTACCTGTTGTATTCAATTACGATGCAATTTCTCTGTTCCATCGCCAATGTGAAGGTCCAAGGGTTTCAGTAAACCGGCAGTGGTGCATCGGAAAATACAACTGGACGCCCTGCAAAGGATCCAAGCACAGGCAGCCTGAATAAGCAGTCACATGGCCAGAAAACGTCATGGTACCTGTTGTATTCAATTACGATGCGATTTCTGTGTTCCATTGTCAATGTGGAGGTCCAAGGGTTTCAGTAACCTGAAGTGGTGCATCAGAAATGACAACTGGACGCCCTGCAAAGGATCCAAGTACAGGCCGCCTGAAGAAGCACTCTCGTTTCCAGAAGCCGTAATGGTACCTGTTGTATTCTATTACGATGCGATTTCTGTGTTCCATTGTCAATGTGGAGGTCCAAGGGTTTCAGTAACCTGAAGTGGTGCATCAGAAATGACAACTGGACGCCCTGCAAAGGATCCAAGCACAGGCCGCCTGAATAAGCTGTCACGTGGCCAGAAAGCATGGCACCCGTTGTATTCAATTACGATGCGATTTCTGTGTTCCATTGTCAATGTGGAGGTCCAAGGATTTCAGTAACCTGCAGTGGTGCATCGGAAATTACAACTGGACGCCCTGCAAAGGATCCAAGTACAGGCCGCCTGAGGAAGCACTCTCGTTTCCAGAAGCCGTCATGTGTACCTGTTGTATTCTATTACGATGCGATTTCTGTGTTCCATTGTCAATGTGGAGGTCCAACGGTTTCAGTAACCTGAAGTGGTGCATCAGAAATGACAACTGGACGCCCTGCAATGGATACAAGCACAGGCCGCCTGAAGAAGTACTCACGTGTCCAGAATTTGTCATGGTACCTGTTGTATTCAAATACGATGCGATTTTTGTGTACCATCGCCAATGTGAAGGTCCAAGGGCTTCAGTAAACCTGCAGTGGTGCATCGGGTAATTACAACTGGACGCCCTGGAAAGGATCCAAGCACAGACCGCCTAAGATGCACTCTCGTGGCCAGAAGCCTTCATGGTACCTGTTGTATTGAATTACGATGCGATTTCTCTGTTCCATCGTCAAAGTGAAGGTCCAAGGGTTTCAGTAAACCTGCAGTGGTGCATCGGAAACTACATCTAGACGTCCTCCAAGGGATCCTAGCACATGCCGCCTGAAGAAGCACTCACGTAGCCACAAGTCGTTATGGTACTTGTTGCATTCAATTACGATGCGATTTCTGTGTTCCATCGTAAATGTGAAGGGCCAAGGGTTTCAGTAAACCTGCAGTGGTGCATCGGAAATTACAACTGGATGCCCTACAAAGGATCCAAGAACAGGCCGCCTGAATAAGCAGTCACGTGGCCAGAAACCGTTATGGTACCTGTTGTATTCTATTACGATGCAGTTTCTGTGTTACGTCGTCAATGTGATGGTCCAAGGGTTTCAGTAAACCTGCAGTGGTGCATCGGAAATAAGAACTGGATGCCCTACAAAGGATCCAAGCACAGGCCGCCTGAATAAGCAGTCACGTGGCCAGAAGCCGTCAAAGTACCTGTTGTATTCAATTACGATGCGATTTCTGAGTTCCATTGTCAATGTGGAGGTCCAAGGATTTCAGTTACCTGCAGTGGTGCATCGGAAAATTAAAGTGGACGCTCTGCAAAGGATAAAAGCACAGGCAGCTTGAAGAAGCACTCACGTGGCCACAAGCTGACATGGTACCTGGTGTATTCAACCACAGTGCGATTTTTGTGTTCCATCGCCAATGTGAATGTCCGAGGTCCTCAATAAACCTACAGTGGTGCATCCTAAATTACCCTAGACGCCCTGTGAGGGATCCAAACACAGGCCGTCTGAAGAATCACTCTCGTGGCCAGAAGCCGGCTTGGAACCTGTTGTATTTAACTACATTGTGATTTCTGTGTTCCATTGTCTATGTGAAGGTCCAAGGGTTTCATTAAACCTGCAGTGGTGCATCAGAAACTACAACTGGACGTCCTGCAAAGGATCCAAGTACAGGCCACCTGAAGATGCACTCACGTGGCCAGAAGCCGTAATGGGACTTGTTGCATTCAATTACTATGCGATTTCTGTGTTCCATCGCCAATGTGAAGGTCCAAGGGTTTCAGTAAACCTGCAGTGGTGCATCGGAAATTACAACTGGACGCCAGGCAACGGATCCAAGCACAGGCCGCCTGAATAAGCAGTCACGTGGCCAGAAAGCATGGTACCTTTTGTATTCAATTACAATGCGATTTCTATGTTCCATTGTCAATGTGGAGGTCCAAAGATTTCAGTAACCTGCAGTGGTGCATCGGAAACTTCAACTGGACGTCCTGCAAAGAATCCTAGCACATGCCGCCTGAAGAAGCACTCACGTAGCCAGAAGCCGTCATGGTACTTGTTGCATTCAATTACGATGCAATTTCTGTGTTACGTCGTCAATGTCAAGGTCCAAGGGTTTCAGTAAACCTGCAGTGGTGCATCGGAAACTACAATTGGACGTCCTGCAAAGGATCCAAGCACCGGCCGCCTGAAGAAGCACTCACGTGGCCAGAAGCCGTCATGGTACTTGTTGCATTCAAATACTATGCGATTTCTGTGTTCCATCGCCAATGTGAAAGTCCAAGGGCTTCAGTAAACCTGCAGTGGTGCACCGGAAGTTACAACTGGACTCCCTGCAAAGGATCCAAGCACAGGCCTCTTGAAGAAGCACTGTCGTGGCCAGAAGCCGTCGTGGTACCTGTTGTATTGAATTACGATGCGATTTCTGTGTTAAATCGTTAATGGGAAGTTTGAAGGGTTTTAGTAAACCTGCAGTGATGCTTTGGAAATTACAATTGGACGCCCTGCAAAGGATCCAAGCACAGGCCGCCTGAAGAAGCAATCAAGTGACCAGAAGCCGTCATGGTACCTGTTGTATTCAACTACGATGCGATTTCTGTGTTCCATCGCCAATGTGAAGGTCCAAGGGTTTCAGTAAACCTGCAGTGGTGCATCAGAAACTACAACTGGACGTCCTGCAAAGGATACAAGCAAAGGCCACATGAAGAAGCACTTACGTGGCCAGAAGATAACATAGTACCTGTTGTATTCAATTGCAATGAGATTTCTGTGTTCCATCGTCAATGTGAATTTCCGAGGGCTTCAGTAAACCTGCAGTGGTGCATAGGAAATTACAACTGGACGCCCTGCAAAGGAATCAAGCACAGACCGTCTGAAGAAGCTCTCACGTGGCCAGAAGCCGTCATGGAACCTGTTGTATTCAACTACTATGCGATGTCTGTGTTCCATCGTCTATGTGAAGGTCCAAGGGTCTCAGTAAACCTGAGTGGTGCATCAGAAACTACAACTGGGCGCCCTGCAAAGGATCCAAGCACAGGCCGCCTGAATAAGCAGTCACGTGGCCTGAAAACATGGTACCTGTTGTATTCAATTACGATGCGATTTCTGTGTTCCATTGTCAATGTGGATGTCCAAGGAATTCAGTAACCTGCAGTGGTGCAACGGAAATTACAACTGAATGCCCTGAAAGGATCCCAGCACAGGCCTCTTGAAGAAGCACTCTCGTGGCCAGAAGCCGTCATGGTACCTGTTGTATTCAATTGCCATGCGATTTCTACGTTAAATCGTTAATGGGGAGGTCTAAAGGTTTTAGTAAACCTGCAGTGGTGCATCGGAAACTACAGCTGGACGTCCTGCAAAGGATCCAAGCAGAGTCCACCTGAAGAAGCACTCACGTGGCCAGAAGCCTTCATGGTACCTGTTGTATTCAATTACGATGCGATTTCTGTAATCCATCGACAATGTGAAGGACCAAGGGTTTCAGTAAACCTGCCGTGGTGCATCGGAAATTACAACTGGATGCCCTGAAAGGATCCCAGCACAGGCCTCTTGAAGAAGCACTCTCGTGGCCAGAAGCCGTCATGGTACCTGTTGTATTCAATTGCCATGCGATTTCTCCGTTAAATCGTTAATGGGAAGGTCTAAGGGTTTTAGTAAACCTACAGTGGTGCATTGGAAATTACAACTGGACGCCCTGCAAAGGATCCAAGCACAGGCCGCCTGAAGAAGCTATCACGTGGCCAGAAGCCGTCATGGTACTTGTTGTATTCAACTACGATGCGATTACTGTGTTCCATCGCCAATGTGAAGGTCCAAGGGTTTCAGTATACATGCAGTGGTGCATCAGAAACTACAACTGGTCGTCCTGCAAAGGATCTAAGCAAAGGCCACTTGAAGAAGCACTCACGTGGCCAGAAGAGGACATGGTACCTGTTGTATTCAATTGCAATTCGATTTCTGTGTTCCATCGTCAATGTGAAGGTCCAAGGTCTTCAGTAAACCTGCAGTGGTGCATCGGATGTTACAACTGGACGCCCTGCAAGGGATCCAAGCAAAGGCCGTCTGAAGAAGCTCTCACGTGGTCAGAAGCCGTCATGGTACCTGTTGTATTCCATTACGATGCAATTTCTGTGTAACGTCGTCGATGTGAAGGTCCAAGGGTTTCAGTAAAACTGCAGTGGTGCATCGGAAACTACAACTGGACGTCCTGCAAGAATCCAAGCACAGGACGCGTGAAGAAGAACGCACGTGGCCAGAAGCCGTCGTGGTACATGTTGAATTCAAATACGATGCGATTTCTGTGTTACGTCGTCAATGTGAAGGTCCAAGGTCTTCGGTAAACCTACAGTGGTGCATCGGAAACTACAACTGGACGTCCTGCAAAGGATCCAAGCAGCGGCCGCCTGAAGAAGAACTCACGTGGCCAGAAGCCGTCATGGTACTTGTTGCATTCAAATACTATGCGATTTCTGTGTACCATCGCCAATGTGAGAGTCCAAGGGCTTCAGTAAACCTGCAGTGGTGCACCGGAAGTTACAACTGGACTCCCTGCAAAGGATCCAAGCACAGACCACCTAAGAAGCACTCACGTGGCCAGTAGCCTTCATGGTATCAGTTGTATTCAATTACGATGCGATTTCTGTTGTCCATCGTCAATGTGAAAGTCTAAGGATTTCAGTAAACCTGCAGTGGTGCATCGAAAATTACAATTGGACGCCCTGAATTGATCCCAGCACAGGTCTCCTTAAGAAGCACTGTCGTGGCCAGAAGCCGTCATGGTAATTGTTGTATTCAATTACCATGCGATTTGTGTGTTAAATCGTTAATGGGAAGGTGGAAGGGTTTTTAGTAAACCTGCAGTTGTGCATTGGAAATTACATCTGGACGCCCTGAAAGGATCCAATCACAGGCCGCCTGAAGAAGCAATCACGTGGCCATAAGCCTTCATGGTACCTGATGTATTCAATTACGATTTGATTTGTGTGTTGCATCGTCAATGTGAAGGTCCAAGGGTTTCAGTAAACCTGCAGTGGTGCATCGGAAATTACAACTGGACGCCCTGAAAGGATCCTAGCTCAAGCCGCCTGAAGAAGCACTCACGTAGACAGAAGCCGTCATGGTACTTGTTGCATTCAACTACGATGCGATTTCTGTGTTCCATCGTAAATGTGAAGGTCCAAGGGTTTCTGTAAACCTGCAGTGGTGCATCGGAAATTACAACTGGATACCCTACAAAGGATCCAAGCACAGGCCGCCTGAAGAAGCTATCACGTGGCCAGAAGCGTCATGTTACTTGTTGTATTCAACTACGATGCGATTTCTGTGTTCAATCGCCGATGTGAAGGTCCAAGGGTTTCAGTATATCTGCAGTGGTGCATCGGAAATTACAACTGGACGCCCTGCAAGGGATCTAAGCACAGGCCGTCTGAAGAAGCTCTCACGTGGCCAGAAGCCGTCATGGTACCTGTTGTATTCCATTACGATGCAATTTCTGTGTTACGTCGTCAATGTGAAAGTCCAAGGGTTTCAGTAAAGCTGCAGTGGTGCATCGGAAACTACAACTGGACGTCCTGCATTGGATCCAAGCACCGGACGCGTGAAGAAGAACGCACGTGGCCAGAAGCCGTCGTGGTACATGTTGAATTCAAATACGATGCGATTTCTGTGTTCCATCGCCAATGTGAAGGTCCAAGGTCTTCAGTAAACCTGCAGTGGTGCATCGGAAGTTACAACAGGACTCCCTGCAAAAGGATCAGAGCACAGACCGCCTTAGAAGCACTCACGTGGGCTGAAGCCTTCATGGTACCTGTTGTATTCTATTACGATGCGATTTCTGTTGTCCATTGTCAATGTGAAGGTCCAAGGATTTCAGTAAACCTGCAGTGGTGCAACGGAAATTACAAATGGACGCCTTGAATTGATCAAAGCACAGGCCTCCTGAAGAAGCACTGTCGTGGCCAGAAGCCGTCATGGTAATTGTTGTATTCAACTAACATGCGATTTGTGTGTTAAATCGTTAATGGGAAGGTGTAAGGGTTTTAGTAAACCTGCAGTTGTGCCTTTGAAATTACATCTGGACGCCCTGCAAAGGATCGAATCACAGGCCACCTGAAGAAGCACTCACGTGGGCAGAAGCCGTCATGGAACCTGATGAATTCAATTACGATGCGAATTCTGTGTTCCAACGTCAATGTGAAGTTCCAATGGTTTCAGTAAGTCTGCAGTGGTGCATCGGAAATTACAACTGGATGCCCTGAAAGGATCCCAGCACAGGACTCTTGAAGAATCACTCTCGTGGCCAGAAACCGTCATGGTACCTGTTGTATTCAATTGCCATGCGATTTCTCCGTTAAATCGTTAATGGGGAGATCTAAGGGATTTAGTAAACCTGCAGTGGTGTATCGGAAACTACAACTGTACGTCCTGCAAAGGATCCAAGCACAGACCGCCTAAGAAGCACTCACTCGACCGGAAACCGTCATGGTACCTGTTGTATTCAATTACGATGCGATTTCTGTGTTCCATTGTCAACGTGGAGGTCCAAGGATTTCAGTAACCTGCAGTGGTGCATCGGAAGTTACGACTGGACGCCCTGCAAAGGATCGAAGCACAGGCCGCCTGAAGAAGCATTCACGTGGTCAGAAGCCGTCATGGTACCGTTCGTATTCTATTACGATTCGATTTCTGTGTTCCATTGTCAATGTGGTGGTCCAAGTAATTCAGTAACCTGCAGTGGTGTATCGGAAATTACAACTGGACGCCCTGCAAATGATCCAAGCACAGCAGCCTGAAGAAGCACTCACGTTTCCAGAATCCGTCATGGTACTTGTTGCATTCAATTAGGACGCGATTTCTAACGTTCCCTTGAAAATGAAAAGCTCCAAGGGATTCAGTAAACCTGCAGTGGTGCAACGGAAGTTACAACTGGACTCCCTGCAAAGGATCCAAGCACAGACCGCCTAAGAGGCACCCACGTGGGCTGAAGTATTCATGGTACCTGTTGTATTCAATTACGATGCGATTTCTGTTGTCCATCGTCAATGTGAAGGTCCAAGGATTTCAGTAAACCTGCAGTGGTGCATCGGAAATTACAATTGGACGCCCTGAATTGATCCCAGCACTGGCCTCCTGAAGAAGCACTGTCGTAGCCAGAAGCCGTCATGGTAATTGTTGTATTCAATTACCATGCGAATTGTGTGTTAAATCGTTAATGGGAAGGTGTAAGGGTTTTAGTAAACCTGCAGTTGTGCATTGGAAATTACATCTGGACGCCCTGCAAAGGATCCAATCACAGGCCGCCTGAAGAAGCAATCACGTGGCCAGAAGCCTTCATGGTACCTGATGTATTCAATTACGATTTGAGTTGTGTGTTGCATCGTCAATGTGAAGGTCCAAGGGTTTCAGTAAACCTGCAGTGGTGCATCGGAAATTACAAGTGGACGCCCTGAAAGTATCGCAGCTCAGGCCGCCTGAAGAAGCACTCACGTGGCCACAAGCCGTCATGGTACCTGTTGTATTCAATTACGATGCGATATCTGTGTTCCATCGTCGATGTGAAGGACCAAGGGTTTCAGTAAACCTGCAATGGTGCATCGGAAATTACAACTGGACGCCCTGCAAAGGATCCCAAAGCTAACAACCAGAACAAGCACTAACGTGGCCAGAAACTGTCATGGTACCTGTTGTATTCAATTACGATGCGATTTCTGTGTTCCATCGTCAATGTGAAGGTCCAAGGGTTTCAGTAAACCTGCAGTGGTGCATCGGAAATTACATCTGGACGCCCTGCAAAGGATCCAAGCACTGACCGCCTAAGAAGCACTAACTTGAACAGAAGCCGTCATGGTACCTGTCGTATTCAATTACGATGCGATTTCTGTGTTATATCGTCAATATGAATGTCCAAGGGTTTCAGTAGACCTGCAGTGGTGCATCGGAAATTACAACTGGACGACCTGCAAAGGATCCAAGCACAGACCGCCTGATTAAACACTCACGTGCCCAGAAAGCGTCATGGTACTTGTTGCATTCAACTGCGATGCGATTTCTGTGTTCCATCGACAATGTGAAAGTCCAAGGATTTCAGTAAACCTGCAGTGGTGCATCGGAAATTACAAGTGGATGCCCTGCAAAGGATCCCAGCACAGGCCACCTGAAGAAGCTCTCACGTGGAAAGCAACCGTCATGGTACTTGTTGTATTCAATTACGATGCGATTTCTGTGTTCCATCGTCAATGTGAAGGTCCAAGTGTTTGAGTAACCCTGCAGTGGTGCATCGGAAATTACAACTGGTCGCCCTGCAAAGGATCCAAGCAAAGGCCGCCTGAATAAGAAGTCACGTGGCCAGAAAACGTCATGGTACCTGTTGTATTCAATTACCATGCGATTCCTGTGTTAAATCGTTAATGGGAATGTTTAAGGGTTTTAGTAATCCTGCAGTGGTGCATTGGAAATTACAACTGGACGCCCTGCAAAGGATCCAAGCACAGGCCGCTCCAAGAAGCACTCACGTGTCCAGAAGCTGTCATGGTATCTGTTGTATTCAATTACGATGCGATTTCTGTGTTCCATCGTCAATGTGAAGGTCCAAGGGTTTCAGTAAACCTGCAGTGGTGCATCGGAAATTACAACTGGACGATCTGCAAAGGATCCAAGCACAGGCCGATTGAATAAACAGTCACGTGGCCAGAAGCCGTCATGATACTTTTTGCATTCAATTTCGATGCGATTTCTGTGTTCCATCGTCAATGTGAAGGTCCAAGGGCTTCAGTAAGCCTGCAGTGGTGCATCGGAAATTACAACTGGACGATCTGCAAAGGATCCAAGCACAGACCGCCTGAAGAAGCACTCACGTGGCCAGAAGCCGTCATGGTACCTGTTGTATTCAATTACGATGCGATTTCTGTGTTCCATCGTCAATGTGAAGGACCAAGGGTTTCAGTAAACCTACAGTGGTGCATCGGAAATTACAAATGGACCCCCTGCAAAGGAACCAAGCACAGACCGCATAAGAAGCACTCACTTGACCAGAAGCCGTCATGGTACCTGTTGTATTCAATTACGATGCGATTACTGTCTTATATCGTCAATGTGAATGTCCAAGGGTTTCAGTAGACCTGCAGTGGTGCTCGGAAATTTCATCTGGACGCCCTGCAAAGGATCCAAGCACAGGCCGCCTGAATAAACACTCACGTGGCAAGAAAACGTCATGGTACTTGTTGCATTCAACTACGATGCGATTTCTGTGTTCCATCGTCAATGTGAAAGTCCAAGTGTTTCAGTAACCCTGCAGTGGTGCATCGGAAATTACAACTTTACGAACTGCAAAGGATCCAAGCACAGGCCGCCTCAAGAAGCACTCACGTGGCCAGAAGCTGTCATGGTACCTGTTGTATTCAAATACCATGGGATTTCTGTGTTCCATCGCCAATGTGAAGACCCAAGGCCTTCAGTAAACCTGCAGTGATGCATCGGAAATTACAACTGGACGCCCTGCAAAGGATCCAAGCACAGACCGCCTAAGAAGCACTCACGTGGGCAAAAGCCTTCATGGTACGGGATGTATTCAATTACGATTTTATTTGTGTGTTGCATCGTCAATGAGAAGGTCAAAGGGTTTCAGTAAACCTGCAGTGGTGCATCGGAAATTTCAACTGGACGCCCTGAAAGGATCCCAGCACAGGCCGCATGAAGAAGCACTCACGTGGCCAGTAGCTGTCATGGTACCTGTTGTATTCAAGTACGATGCGATTTCTGTGTTCCATCGTCTGTGTGAAGTTCCAGAGGTTTCAGTAAACCTGCAGTGGTGCATCGGAAATTACAACTGGTCGCCCTGCAAAGGATCCAAGCACAGGCCACCTGAAGAAGCACTCACGTGGCCAGAAGCCGTCATGGTACCTGTTGTATTCAATTACGATGCGATTTCTGTGTCACATCGTCAATGTGAAGGTCCGAGAGTTTTAGTAAAAATACAGTGGTGCATCGGAAACTACAGCAGGACGTCATGAAAAGGATACAAACACAGGCCGCCAGAAGAAAGACTCACGTGGCCAGAAGCCGTCATGGTACCAGTTGTATTCTATTACGATGCGATTTCTGTGTTCCATCGTGAAAGTGAAGGTCCAAGGATTTCAGTAAACCTGCAGTGGAGCAACAGAAATTACAACTGGACGCCCTGCAATGATCCAAGCAAAGGCCGCCTGAATAAGAAGTCACGTGGCCAGAAAACGTCATGGTACTTGTTGTATTCAATTACCATGCGATTTCTGTGTTAAATCTTTAATGGGAAGGTCTAAGAGTTTTAGTAAACCTGCAGTGGTGCATTGGAAATCACAAATGGACGCCCTGCAAAGGATCCAAGCACAGGCCGCCTGAAGAAGCAATCACGTGGCCAGAAGCCGTCTTGGTACCTGTTGTATTCAACTACTATGCGATCTCTGTGTTCCATCGTCTATGTGAAGGTGCAAGGGTTTCAGTAAGCCTGCAGTGGTGCATCGGAAACTTCAACTGAACGCCCTGCAAAAGATCCAAGCACAGGCCACCTGAAGAAGCACTCACGTGGTTAGAAGCCGTCATGGAACCTGATGTATTCTATTACGGTGCGATTTCTGTGTTACATCGTCAATGTGAAGGTCCAAGGATTTCAGTAAACCTGCAGTGGTGCATCGGAAATTACAAGTGGACGCCCTGCAAAGGATCCCAGCACAGGCCACCTGAATAAGCACTCACGTGGTCAAAAGCCGTCATGGTACCTGTTGTATTCAATTACGACGCGACTTCTGTATTCCATCGTCAAGGTGAAGGTCCAAGTGTTTCAGTAAACCTGTAGTGGTGCATCGCAAATTACAACTGGACGCCCTGCAAAGGATCCAAGCACAGGCCGCCTCAAGAAAAATTCACGTGGCCAGAAGCTGTCATGTTACCTGTTGTATTCAAATACGATTCGATTTCTGTGTTGCATCGTCAATGTGACGGTCCAATTGTTTTAGTAAACCTGCAGTGGTGCATTGGAAATTACAACTGGACCCCCTGCAGAGGATCCAAGAACAGGCAGCCTGAAGAAGCAATCACGGGGCCAGAAGCTTTCATGCTACCTGTTGTATTCTTGTACGATGCAATTTCTGTGTTACGTCGTCAATGTAAAGGTCCAAGTGTTTTCAGTAAACCTGTAGTTGTGCATAGGAAATTACAACTGGACGCCCTGCAAAGGATCCAAGCACAGGCCGCCTGAATAAGCAGTCATCGGCCAGAAGCCGTCATGGTACCTGTTGTATTCTTTTACGATGCAATTTCTGTGTTACTTCGTCAATGTGAAGGTCCAAGTGTTTCAGTAAACCTGTAGTGGTGCATCGAAAATTACAACTGGACGCCCTGCAAAGGATCCAAACACAGGCCGCCTGACGAAGCACTCACGTGGACAGAAGCCGTCATGGTACCTGTTGTATTCAACTACGATGCGATTTCTGTGTTCCATCGTCTATGTGAAGGACCAAGGGTCTCAGTAAACCGGCAGTGGTGCATCGGAAAATACAACTAGACGCCCTGCAAAGTATCCAAGCACACGCCGCCAGAATAAGCAGTCACGTGGCCAGAAAACGTCATGGTACCTGTTGTATTCAATTACGATGTGATTTCTGTGTTCCATCTTCAATGTGATGGTCCAAGGGTTTCAGTAAAACTGCAATGTTGCATCGGAAATTACAACTGGACTCCCTGCAAAGGATCCAAGCGCAGGTCGCCTGATGAAGCACTCACGTGTCCAGAAGCCGTCATGGAACGAGATGTATTGAATTACGATGAGATTTCTGTGTTACATCGTCAAGTAAAAGTCCAAGGGTTTCAGTAAACCTGCAGTGGTGCATCGGAAACTAAAACTGGACGTCCTGCAAAGGATCCAAGCACAGGCCGCCTTAAGAAGCACTCACATGGATAGAAGCCGTCATGGTACTTATTGCATTCAATTACGATTCGATTTCTGTTTTCCATCGCCAATGTGAAGGTAAAAGGCTTTCAGTAAACTTGCAGTGGTGCATCGGAAATTGCAACTGGACGCCCTGCTAAGTATTCAAGCACAGGCCGCCTGAATAAGCAGTCACGTTGGCAGAGAACGTTACGGTACCAGTTGTAATCAATTACGATGCGATAACTATGTTCCATTGTCAATGTGGGGGTCCAAAGATTTCAGTAACCTGCAGTGGTGCATCGGAAATTACAACTGGACGCCCTGCAAGGGATCCAAGCACAGGCCGTCTGAAGAAGCACTCACGTGCCCAGAAGCCTTCAAGGTACCTGTTGTATTCAATTACGATGCGATTTCTATGTTCCATCGTCATTGTGAAGGTCCACGTGTTTCAGTAAACCAGCAGTGGTGCATCGGAAATTATAAGTGGCCGCCGTGCAAAGGATCCAAGCACAGGTCGCCTGAAGAAGCACTCACGTGTCCGGTAGCCGTCATGGTAAAAGTTGTATTCAATTACGATGCGATTTCTGTGTTCCATCGTCAATGTGAAGGTGCAAGGGTTTTACTGAAACTGCAGTGTTGGATCGGAAATTAAAACAGGACGCCCAGCCAAGGATCCAAGCACAGGGTGCATTAAAAGGCATTTACGTGGCCAGTAGACATCATGGTACCTATTGCATTCTATTACGATGCCATTTATGTGTTTCATCGTCAATGTGAAGGTCCAAGGATTTTAGGAAACCTGCAGTGGCTCATCGGAAATTACATCTGGATGCCCAGCAAAGGATCCAAGCACAGGCCGCTTGAAGAAGCACTCATGTGGTCAGAAGACAGCATGATACCTAGTGTATTCAAGTACGATGCGATTTCTGTGTTTCATCGTCAATGTGAAGGTCCCACGGTCTTAGTGAACCTGCAGTGGTGCATTGGAATCTAGATGCGTAGGCCCAGCGAAGGATAAAAGCACAGGCTGTTTTCAGAGGCACTCACGTCGCCAGTAGACATGACGGCACCTTTTGCATTCCATTACGATGCGATTTTGTGTTTCATCGTCAATGTGTTGATCCAAGGGCTTCAGTAAACCTGCAGTGGAGTATTTGAAATTACAACTGGACGCCAAGCAAAAGATCCCAATACAGGGCACTTGAAGAAGCACTCATGTGGCCAGAAGCCATCATCGTATCTGTTGTATTAAATTACTATGCGATTTCTGTGTTTCATCGTCAATAGAAGGCCAAAGGTTTTCAGTAAACCTGCAGTGGTGCATCGGAAATTACAACTGGACGCGCATCAAAGGATCCAACCACAGGGCGCATAAATAGACACTCACGTGAACAGAAGACATCATGGTATTGGGTGTATTTAATTACAATGAGATTTATGTGTTTCATCGTCAATGTGAAGGTCCAAGGGTTTCAGTAAAACTGCAATGTAGCATCGGAAATTACAACTGGACTCCCTGCAAAGGATCCAAGCGCAGGTCGCCTGATGAAGCACTCACGTGTCCAGAAGCCGTCATGGAACGAGATGTATTGAATTACGATGCGATTTCTGTGTTACATCGTCAAGTGAAAGTCCAAGGGTTTCAGTAAACCTGCAGTGGTGCATCGGAAACTAAAACTGGACGTCCTGCAAAGGATCCAAGCACAGGCCGCCTTAAGAAGCACTCACAGGGATAGAAGCCGTCATGGTACTTATTGCATTCAATTACGATTCGATTTCTGTGTTCCATCGCCAATGTGAAGGTAAAAGGCTTTCAGTAAACCTGCAGTGGTGCATCGGAAATTGCAACTGGACGCCCTGCTAAGTATTCAAGCACAGGCCGCCTGAATAAGCAGTCACGTTGGCAGAGAACGTTACGGTACCAGTTGTAATCAATTACGATGCGATAACTATGTTCCATTGTCAATGTGGGGGTCCAAAGGTTTCAGTAACCTGCAGTGGTGCATCGGAAATTACAACTGGACGCCCTGCAAGGGATCCAAGCACAGGCCGTCTGAAGAAGCACTCACGTGCCCAGAAGCCTTCAAGGTACCTGTTGCATTCATTTACGATGCGATTTCTATGTTCCATCGTCATTGTGAAGGTCCACGGGTTTCAGTAAACCAGCAGTTGTGCATCGGAAATTATAACTGGCCGCCGTGCAAAGGATACAAGCACAGGTCGCCTGAAGAAGCACTCACGTGTCCGGTAGCCGTCATGGTAAAAGTTGTATTCAATTACGATGCGATTTCAGTGTTCCATCGTCAATGTGAAGGTGCAAGGGTTTTACTGAACCTGCAGTGTTGCATCGGAAATTAAAACAGGACGCCCAGCCAAGGATCCAAGCACAGGGTGCATTAAGAGGCATTTACGTGGCCAGTAGACATCATGGTACCTATTGCATTCTATTACGATTATGTGTTTCATCGTCAATGTGAAGGTCCAAGGATTTTAGGAAACCTGCAGTGGCTCATCGGAAATTACATCTGGATGCCCAGCAAAGGATCCAAGCACAGGCCGCTTGAAGAAGCACTCATGTGGTCAGAAGACAGCATGATACCTAGTGTATTCAAGTACGATGCGATTTCTGTGTTTCATCGTCAATGTGAAGGTCCCACGGTCTTAGTGAACCTGCAGTGGTGCATTGGAATCTAGATGCGTAGGCCCAGCGAAGGATAAAAGCACAGGCTGTTTGAAGAGGCACTCACGTCGCCAGTAGACATGATGGTACCTTTTGCATTCCATTACGATGCGATTTCTGCGTTTCATCGTCAATGTGTTGATCCAAGGGCTTCAGTAAACCTGCAGTGGTGCATCGGAAATTAAAACTGGACGCGCATCAAGGGATCCAACCTCAGGGCGCATAAATAGGCACTCACGTGAACAGAAGACATCATGGTATTGGGTGTATTTAATTACAATGCGATTTATGTGTTTCATCGTCAATGAGAAGGTCCAAGGGTTTCAGTAAACCTGCAGTGGGTCATCGGAAATTTAAACTAGACGCCCTGCAAAGGATCCAAGCACAGGCATCTTGAAGAAACACTCACGTGACCAGAAGCTGTCATGGTACCTGTTGTATTCAATTACGATGCGATTTCTGTGTTCCATCGTCAATGTGAAGGTCCGAGGGCTTCAGTAAACGTGCAGTGGTGCATCGGAAATTACAACTGGACGCCCTGCAATGGATCCAAGCACACGCCGTCTGAAGAAGCACTCACGTGGCCAGAAGCCGTCACTGAACCTGCTGTATTCAATTACGATGCGATTTCTGTGTTCCATCGTCAATGTAAAGGTCCAAGGGTTCAGTAAACCTGCAGTGGTGCATCGGATATTATAACTGGACGCCCTGCAAAGGATCCAAGCACAGGCCGCCTGAAGAAGCACTCACGTGGCCAGAATCCGTCATTGTACCTGTTGTATTCAATTACGATGGGATATATGTGTTCCATCGTCAATGTGAAGGTCCAAGGGTTTCAGTAAACCTGCAGTGGTGCATCGGAAATTACAACTGGATGCCCTGCAAATATTCCAAGCACAGGCCGCCTGAAGAAGCACTCACGTGGCCAGAGGCAGTCATGGTACGTGTTGTATTCAATTACGATGCGATTTCTGTGTTCCATCGTCAATGTGAAGGTCCGAGGGCTTCAGTAAACGTGCAGTGGTGCATCGGAAATTACAACTGGAAGCTCTGCAAAGGATCCAATCACAGGCCGCCTGAAGAATCATTCATATGCCCAGAAGCTATCATGGTACCTGTTGTATTCAATTACGACGTGATTTCAGAGTTTCATCGGCAATGTGAATGTCCAAGGGTTTCGGTAAACCTGTAGTGGTGCATCGGAAATCACAGCTGGACGATCACCAAAAGATTCAAGTACAGGCCGCTTGGAGAAGCACGCATGTGGCTAGAAGCCATCATGGTACTTGTTGTATTCAATTATGATGCGATTTCAGTGTTTCATCGTCAGTGTGAAGGTCCAAGTGTTACAGTAAACCCGCAGTGGTGCATCGGAATTTGTAACTGGACGCCCAGCAAAGGATCCAACCACAAGCCGCTTCAAGAATCAGTCACGTGGCAAGAAGCCATAATGGTACCTATTGTATTCAATTCCGACGCGAGTTCTATGTTTCTACGTCAATGTGAAGTTCCAAGGGTTTCACTGAACTTGTGTGTTGCATTGGAAATTAAAACAGGACGCCCAGCCAAGGATCGAAGCACCGGGTGCATAAAGAGGCATTTACGTGGCCAGTTGACATCATGGTACCTATTGCATTCTATAACGATGCGATTTATGTGTTTAATCGTCAATATGAAGGTCCAAGGGTTTCAGGAAAACTGCAGTGGCTCTTCGGAATTTACAACTGAGCGCCCAGCAAAGGATCCAAGCACAGGCCGCTTAAAGAACACTCACGTGGTTAGAAGTCATAATTGTTTTATTGATTTACGATGCGATTTCTGTGTTTCATCGTCAATATGAAGGTCCAAGGATATCAGTAAACCTGCAGTGGTGCATCGGAAATTACAACTGGACGCACTACAAACGTTCCAAGCACAGTCCGCCCGAATAAGCACTAACGTGGCCAGAGCCGTCATGGTACTTTGTGTATTCAATTACGATGGGATATCTGTGTTTCATCGTCCATGTGAAGGTCCCACGGCCTTAGTAAACCTACAGTGGTGCATTGGAGTCTAGAAGCTGAGGCCAAGCGAAGAATAAAAGCACAGGCTGCTTGAAGAAACACTCACGTGGCCAGTAGACAAAATGGTACCTATTGCATTCTATTACGTTGCGATTTCTGTGTTTCATCGTCAATGTGATGGCCCAAGGGCTTCAGTAAAACTGCAGTGGAGTATCGAAAATTACAACTGGACGCCCAGCAAAGGATCCAAGCACAGGCCGCTTTAAGGAGCACTCACGTGGCCATAAGCCATCATGGTGCCTGTTGTATTAAATTACTATGCGATTTCTGTGTTTCATCGTCAATGGAAGATCCAAGGTTTTCAGTAAACCTGCAGTGGTGCATCGGAAATTGCAACTGGACGCCCAGCAAAAGATCCAAGCACAGGGCGCATAAAGAGGCACTCACGTTGACAGAAGACATCATGGTACCTGGTGTATTCAATTACGATGCGATTTCTGTGTTTCATCGACGATGTGAACGTCCCAGGGTCTTAGTGAACCTGCAGTGGTGCATTGGATTCCAGAACTGGAGGCCCAGCAAAGGATAAAAGCACAGGCCGCTTGAAGAAGGAGTAACGTGGCCAATAGACATCATGGTACTTATTGCATTCTATTACGATGCGATTTCTGTGTTTCACCGTAAATTTGAAGGTCCAAAGGTTTCAGGAAGCCTGCAGTGGCTCATCGGAAATTACAACTGGTCGCCCAGCAAAGGATCCAACTACAGGCCGCTTGAAGAACACTCACGTGGCCAGAAGCCAAAATGGTTTAATTCATTTACGATGCGATTTCTGTGTTTCATTGTCATTGTGAAGGTCCAAGGAATTTCAATAAATCTGCAGTGGTGCATCGGAAATTGCAACTGGATGCCCAGCTAAGGATCCAAGCACAGACCTTTTGAAGAAGGGCTCACGTGGTTTGTTTCGTATTGGATTCAGATGCGATTTCTGTGTTTCATCATCAATGTTAAGGTCAAAGCGTTACAGTATACATGCAGTGGTGCACCGGAACCTACAACGGGGCACCCAGCAAAGGAACCAAACACATGCCTCTTGAACTAGCACTCATGTGACCAGAAGCCGTCATGGGACCTGTTGTATTCAATTACGATGCTATTTCTGTGTTTCATCGTCAATTTGAAGGTCCAAGGGTGTCATTAAACCTGCAGTGGTGCATCGGAAATTGCAACTGGACGCCCAGATATGGATCCATGCACAGGCCGCTTGAAAAAGCACTCACGTGGCCAGAAGCCATCATGGTACCTGTTGTATTCAATTACGATGCGATTTCCGGGGTTTCATCGGCAATGTGATGGTCCAATTGTTTCAGTATAATTGCAGTGGTGCATCGGAAATTAGAACTGGACGCCCAGCAAAGTATCTAAGCACAGGCCGCTTGAAGAAGCACTAATGTGGCCAGAAGCCATCATGGTACCTGTTGTATTCAATTACGATGCGATTTCTGTGTTTCATCGTCAATGTGAAGGTCCAAGGGTGTCATTAAACCTGCAGTGGTGCATCGGAATTTGCACCTGGACGCCCAGCAACGGATCCAACTACAGGCCGCTTGAAGAACCACTCACGTGGCAAGAAGCCATCATGGTACCTGTTGCATTCTATTACGATGCTATTTCTGTGTTTCGGTGTTTCATCGTCTATGTTACGGTCCAAGCGTTACGGTAAGCAAGCAGTGGTGCATCGGAAACTTCTACTGGACTTCCAGCAAAAGATCAAAGCACAGGTCTTTCGAAAAATTACTCCTCCGGGCAGAAGTCATCGTGCTAGCTATTGTATTATTTACGATGCGATTTCTGTGTTTCATTGTCATTGTGAAGTCCGAGGGTTACAGTAAACCAGCATCGGAATTTACAACTGGACTCCCAGCAAAGTATCCTAGCACAGGCCGCTTGAAGAACCACTCACATGCCCAGAAGACATCATGGCACCTGTTGTATTCAATTACGATGCAATTTCTGTGTTTCATCGTCAATGTGAAGGACCAAGGGTATCGTTAAACCTACAGTGGTGCATCGGAAATTGCAACTGGATGCCCAGCTAAGGATCCAAGCACAGGCCGCTGAAGAATCACTCACGTCTCCAAAGACATCATGGTACATTTTGTATTCAATTACGATGCGATTTCTGTGTTTCAACGTCAATGTGAAGGTCCAATAGTTTCAGGAAACCTGCAGTGGTGCTTCGGAAATTACAACTGGACGCCCAGCTAAGGATCGAAGCACATGCAGCTTGAAGAAGCACTGATGTGGCCAGAAGCCATCATGGTACCTGTTTTATTCAATTACGATGCAATTTCTGTGTTTCATCGTCAATGTGAAGGTCCAGGGGTATCAGTAAACCTGCAGTGGTGCATCGGAAATTACAACTGGACGCCCAGCAATGAATAAAGCCTAGGCCGCTTGAAGAAGCTCTCACGTGGTCAAAAGTCATTGTGATTTGTTTCGTATTGAACTAAGATGCGATATCTCCGTTTCATCATCAATGTGGAGGTCCAAGCGCTACAGTAAACATGCCGTGGTGCACCGGGACCTACAACTGGGCGACCAGCAAAGGAACCAAGCACAGTCCGCTTGAAGAAAGCCTCACGTGGCCAGAAGCCATCATGGGACCTGTTGTAATCAATTACGATGCGATTTCTGTGTTTCATCGTCAATGGGAAGGTCCAAGTTTTGCAGTAAACCTGCAGTGTTGTATCGTAAATTAAAACTCGACGTCCAGAAAAGGATCCAAGCACAGGCCGCTTGAAGAAGCACTCACTTAGGCAGAAGACATCGTGGTACCTGTCGTATTCTATTATGATGCGATTTCTGTGTTTCATCGTCATTGTGAAGGTCCAGTGTTTCAGTAAATCTGCAGTGGTGTATGTGAATTTACCACTGGACGCCCAGCAAAGGATCGAAGCACAGGCCGCTTGAAGAAACACTTCTGTGGCCAGAAGCCATCATGATACCTGTTGGCTTCAATTACGATGCGCTTTCTGTGTTTCATCGTGAATGTGAAGGTCCAATGATGTTAGGAAACCTGCAGTGGTGCATCGGAAATTTCAACTGGACGCCCAGCAAAGGATCCAAGCACAGACCGCTTGAAGAAGCACTCATGTGGCCAGAAGCCATAATGTTACCGGTTGCATTCAATTACTATGCGATTTCTGTGTTTCATCGTCAATGTGAAAGTCCATGGGTTTCAGTAAAGCTGCAGTGGGGCATCGGAAATCACAACTGGACGCCCAGCAGTGAATAAAGCATATTCCGCTTGAGGAAGCTCTCACGTGGACGAAAGACATCGTGGTTTGTTTCGTATTGAATTTATATGCGATTTCTGTGTTTCATCATCAATGTGAACGTCCAAACGTTACAGTAAACAAGCAGTTGTGCACTGGGACCTACAACTGGGCGTCCAGCAAAGGGACCAAACACAGGCGACTTGAAGAAACACTCACGTGGCCAGAATTCATCATGGTACCTGTTGTATTCAATTACGATGCGATTTCTGTGTTTGATCGTCAATGTGAAGGACCAAGAGTGTCATTAAACCTGCTAAGGATCCATGCACAGGCCGCTTGTAGAAGCACTCACGTGGCCAGAAGACATCATTGCTCCCGTTGTATTAAATTACGATGCGATTTCTGTGTTTCGTCGTCAATGTGAAGGCCCAAGGGTGTGAGTAAATCTACTGTGGTGCATCGGAATTAACAACTGGACGCCGAGCATAGGATCCACGATCAGGCCGCTAGAAGAAGCACTTATTAGGCCGGATGTCATCATGGTACTTGTTGTATTCAATTACGATGCGATTTCTGTATTTGATCTTCAATGTGAAGGACCAAGAGTGTCATTAGACCTGCAGAGGTGCATCGGAAATTACAACTGGACGCCCGGCAAAGGATCCAAGCACAGGCCGCTTGAAGGAGCACTCAAGTGGCCAGAAGACATCATGGTATATGTTGTATTCAATTGCGATGCGATTTCTGTGTTTCATCGTCCATGTGATGGTCCAAGGGTTTCAGTAAACGTGTAGTATAGTATCGGAAATTACAACTGGACGCTAAGCAAAAGATCCCAGTACAGGCCAATTGAAGAAGCACTCATGTGGCCAGAATCCATCATGGTACCTGTTGTATTCAATTAGTATGTGATTTCTGTTTTTCATCGTCAATAGAAGCTCCAAGGTTTTCAGTAAACCTGCAGTGGTGCATCGGAAATTACAACTGGGCTCCCAGAAAAGGATCCAACCACAGGCTGCTTCAAGAAGCACTCACGTGGTCAGAAACCATCGTGCTACCTATTGTGATCAATTACGATGCGATTTCTGTGTATCATCGTCAATGTGAAGGTCCATGGGTATTATTAAACCTGCAGTGGTGCATTGTAAATTACAACTGGAGGCCCAGCAAACGATAAAAACACAGGTCGTTTGAAGAAACACTCACGTGGACACAAGTCATTATGGTACACGTTGTATTCAATTACTATGCGTCTTCTGTGTTTCATCTTCAATGGAAGGTCCAAGGTTTTGAGTAAACCTGCAATGGTGCATCAGAAATTACACTCCGTGCCCAGAAAAGGATCCAATCACAGGCTTCTTGAAAAAGCACTTACGAGGCAGAAACCATCACGGTACCCTTTGCGTTTAATTACGATGCGATTTCTGTGTTTCATCGTCAATGTGTTGTGGCTAGAAAACGTCATGGTACCTATTGTATTCAATTACGCTGCGATTTCTTTGTTTCATCGTCAATGTGAAGGTCCATTGGTTTCAGTAAACCTGCAGTGGTGCATCGGAAATTACAACTGGACGCAAAGCTAAGGACCCATGCACAGGCCGCGTGAAGAAGCGCTCACGTGGTTAAAAGACATCGTGGTTTGTTTCGTATTGAATTCAGATGCGAGTTCTGTGATTCATCAACAATGTGAAGGTCCAAGCTTTACAGTAAACATGCAGTTTTGCACCGGGAACTAAAACGTTGCGCCAAGCAAAGGAACCAAACACAGGCGGCTTGAATAAACACTCACGTGGCCAGAAGCCATCATGGTAACTGTTGTATTCAATTAGGATGTGATTTCCTTGTTTGATCGTCACTTTGAAGGTCCAAGGGTGTCATTGAACCGGCAGTGGTACATCGGAAATTACAACTGGACGCCCTGCAAAGGATCCAAGCACAGGCCGCCTAAAGAAGCACTCACGTGGCCAGAAGAACTCATGGTAGCGGGTGTATTCAATTACCATGCGATTTCTGAGTTTCATCGCCAACGTGATGGTCCAAGGGTTTCAGTAAACCTGCAGTGCTGCATCGGAAATTACAACTGGACGAAGGAGCAATGGATTCAAGCACAGGCCGCTTGAAGAAGCGGTCACATGGTCAAAAGATATTGTCGCTTGTTTCGTATCAGATTCAGATGCAATTTCTGTGTTTCAGCGTCAATGTGAAGGTCCAGAGGTTTCAGTATATCTGCAGAGGACCATGTGAATTTACTACTGGACGCAAAGCAAAGGATCGAAGCACAGGCCTCTTGAAGAGGCACTCATGTGGCCAGAAGCCATCATGATACCTGTTGTATTCAATTACGATGCGATTTCTGTGTTCCATCGTCACTGTGATGGTCCAAGGGTTTAAGTAAACCTGCAGTGGAGTATCGGAAATTACAACTGCACGCCAAGCATAAGATCCCATCACAGGCCACTTGAAGAAGCACTCATATGGACAGAAACCATCATGGTACCTGTTGTATTTAATTACTATGTGATTTCTATTTTTCATCGTCAATAGAAGGTCCAAGGGTTTCAGTAAACCTGCAGTGGCTCATCGGAAATTAAAACTGGACGACCAGCAAAGAATGAAAGCACAGACCGGTTCAAGATCACTCACGTGGCCGGACGCCATAAGAGTTTTATTCACTTACGATGCGATTTCTGTGTTTCTGTGAAGGACCAAGTGTGTCATTAAACCTGCAGTGGGGCTACGGAAATTGCAACTGGACGCCCAGATAAGGATCGAAGCACATGCAGCTTGAAGAAGCACTGATGTGGCCAGAAGCCATCATGGTACCTGTTTATTTAATTAGGATGTGATTTCTGTGTTTCATCGTCAATGTGAAGGTCCAGGGGTATCAGTAAACCTGCAGTGGTGCATCGGAAATTACTACTGGACAACCAGCAATTAATAAAGCCTAGGCCGCTTGAAGAAGCTCTCACGTGGTCAAGAGTCATTGTGAATTGTTTCGTATTGAATTAAGATGCGATATCTGCGTTTCATCATCAATGTGAAGGTCCAAGCGTTACAGTAAACATGCCGTGGTCCACCGGGTCCTACAACTGGTCTCCCAGCAAAGGAACCAAGTACAGGCCTCTTGAAGAAAGCCTCACGTGGCAAGAAGCCATCATGGTACCTGTTGTGTTCAATTACGATGCGATTTCTGTGTTTCATCGTCAATGGGAAGGTCCAAGGTTTGCAGTAAACCTGCAGTGTTGCATCGTAAATTAAAACTGGACGCCCAGCAAAGGATCTAAGGACAGGCCGCTTGAAGAAGCACTCACTTGGGCAGAAGACATCGTGGTACCTGTCGTATTCAATTATGATGCGATTTCTGTGTTTCATCGACATTGTGAAGGTCCAGTGTTTCAGTAAATCTGCAGTGGAGTATGTCAATTTACAACTGGACGCCCAGCAAAGGATCCAAGCACAGGGCACTTGAAGAAGCACTGAAGTGGTCAGAAGACATCATGGTATATGTTGTATTCAATTACGATGCGATTTCTTTGTTTCATCGTCAGTGTGATGGTCCAAGGGTTTCAGTAAACCTGCAGTGGAGTATCGGGAATTACAACTGCACGCCAAGCAAAAGATCGCAGCACAAGCCACTTGAAGAAGCACTCATTTGAACAGAAACCATCATGGTACCTGTTGTATTCCATTACTATGAGATTTCTGTGTCTCATCGTCAATAGAAGGTCCAAGGTTTTCAGTAAACATACAGTATGCTTCGGAAATTACACCTGGGGGCCCAGAAAAGGATCCAAGCACAGGCTGCTTCAAGAAGCACTCACGTGGTCAGAAAGTATCATGGTACCTATTGTGTTCAATTACGATGTGATTTCTGTGTTTCATCGTGAATGTGAAGGTCCAAGGGTCTTAGTAGACCAGCAGTGGTGCAGTGGAAATTAGAACTGGAGGCCCAGCAAAGGATAAAAGCACAGGCCGCTTGAATAAGCACTCAGGTGTCTATTAGACACAATGGTAGCTATTGCATTCTATTACGATTCCATTTCTGTGTTTCATCGTTAATGTGAAGGTCCAAGGATTTCAGTAAATCTACAGTGGAATATGTGAATTTACCACTGGACGCCCAGCGAAGGATCGAAGCACAGGCGCGCTTGAAGAAACACTTCTGTGGCCAGAAGCCATCATGATACCTGTTGTATTCAATTACGATGCGATTTCTGTGTTTCATCGTCAATGTGAAAGTCCATGGGTTTCAGTAAACCTACAGTGGTGCATCGGAAATTACAACTGGACGCCCAGCAATGAATAAAGCACAAGCCGCTTGAAGAAGCTCTCACGTGGTCAAAAGACATCGTGGTTTGTTTCGTATTGAATTCAGATGCGATTTCTGTGTTTCATCATCAATGTGAACGTCCAAACGTTACAGTAAACAAGCAGTTGTGCACTGGGACCTACAACTGGGCGCCCAGCAAAGGGACCAAACACAGGCGACTTGAAGAAACACTCACATGGCCAGAATTCATCATGGTACTTGTTGTATTCCATTAAGATGCGATTTCTGTGTTTGATCGTCAATGTGAAGGACCAAGAATGTCATTAAACCTGCAGAGGTGTATCGCAAATTACAACTGGACGCCCAGAAAAGGATCCAACCACAGGCTGCTTCAAGAAGCACTCACGTGGTCAGAAACCATCGTGGTACCTATTGTGTTCAATTACGATGCGATTTCTGTGTATCATCGTCAATGTGAAGGTCCAAGGGTCTTAGTAAACCTGCAGTGGTGCATTGGAAATTAGAACTGGAGGCCCAGCAAACGATAAAAACACAGGTCGCTTGAAGAAACACTCACGTGGGCACAAGTCATTATGGTACACGTTGTATTCAATTACTATGCGATTTCTGTGTTTCATCGTCAATGGAAGTTCCAAGGTTTTCAGTAAACCTGCAGTGGTGCATCAGAAACTACAACTGAACGCCCTGAAAGGGATCCAAGCACAGGCTGCTTGAAGAAGCACTCACGAGGCAGAAACCATCATGGTACCTTTTGTGTTTAATTACGATGCGATTTCTGTGTTTCATCGTCAATGTGAAGGTCCAAGGGTATTATTAAACCTGCAGTGGTGCATTGGAAATTACAACTAGAGGCCCAGCAAATGATAAAAACACAGTCGTTTGAAGAAACACTCACGTGGACACAAGTCATTATGGTACACGTAGTATTCAATTACTATGCGTCTTCTGTGTTTCATCTTCAATGGAAGGTCCAAGGTTTTCAGTAAACCTGCAATGGTTCATTATAAATTACAACTGGGCGCCCAGAAAAGGATCCAATCAGAGGCTGCTTGAAAAGGCACTTACGAGGCAGAAACCATCATGGTACCTTTTGTGTTTAATTACGATGCGATTTCTGTGTTTCATCGTCAATGTGTTGTGGCTAGAAAACGTCATGGTACCTATTGTATTCAATTACGACGCTATTTCTGTGTTTCATCGTCAATGTGAAGGTCCATTGGTTTCAGTAAACCTGCAGTGGTGCATCGGAAATTACAACTGGACGAAGGAGCAATGGATCCAAGCACAGGCCGCTTGAAGAAGCGGTCACATGGTCAAAAGACATAGTCGCTTGTTTCGTATCAGATTCAGATGCAATTTCTGTGTTTCAGTGTCAATGTGAAGGTCCAGAGGTTTCAGTATATCTGCAAAGGACCATGTGGATTTACCACTGGACGCAAAGCAAAGGATCGAAGCACAGGCCGCTTGAAGAGGCACTCATGTGGCCATAAGCCATCATGATACCTGTTTTACTCAATTACGATGCGATTTCTGTGTTTCATCGTCAATGTGAAGGTCCGAGGGTTTCAGTAAACCGGCAGTGGTGCATCGGAAATTACTACAGGACGCCCTGCAAAGGATGCAAGCACAGGCCGCGTAAAGAAGCACTCACGTGGCCAGAAGAACTCATGGTACCTGTTGTATTCAATTACGATGCGATTTCTGTGTTTCACCGTCGATGTGAAGGTCCCAGAGTCTTAGTAAACCTGCAGTGGTGCAGTGGATTCCAGAACTGGAGGCCCAGCAAAGGATAAGAGCACAGGCAGCTTGATGAAGCAGTCATGTGGCCAGTAGACATCATGGTACCTATTACATTCAATTACGATGCTATTTCTGTGTTTCATCGTCAATGGAAGGTGGAAGGTTTTCAGTAAACCTGCAGTGGTGCATCGGAAATTACAACAGGACGTCCAGCAAAGTAGCCAAGTACAGGCCGCTTGAAGAAGACTCACATGGCCAGAAGCCATAATGGTTTAATTCATTTACGATGCGATTTCTGTGTTTCACCGTCAATGTGAAGGTCCAAGGAATTTAAATAAATCTGCAGTGGTGAATCGGAAATTATAACTGGACGCCCAGCAAAGGATCCAAGCACAGGCCGCATGAAGAAGTACTCACATGGCCAGAAGACCTCATGGTACCGGTTGTATTCCATTACGATGCGATTTCTGTGATTAATCGTCAATGTGCAGGTCCAAAAGATTTCAGTAAATCTGCAGTGGTTCATGGGAATTTACAAATGGACGCCCAGCAAAGGATTTAAGCTCAGGTCGCTTCAAGAAGCACTCTTATGGCCACAAGGCATCATGGTACCTGTTGTATTCAATTACATGCGATTCCCGGGGTTTCATCGGCAATGTAATGGTCCAAGGGTTTCAGTAAACCTGCAATGGTGCATCGGAAATTACAACTGGACCCCCAGCAAAAGATCCATGCACAGGGCGCATAAAGAGGCACTCAAGTGGACAGAAGACATCATGGTACCTGGTGTATTCAATTACGATGCGATTGCTGTGTTTCATCGTCGATGTGAAGGTCCCAGGGTCTTAGTAATTCTGCAGTGGTGCAATGGATTCCAGAACTGGAGTCCCAGCAAAGGATAAAAGCACAGGCGGCTTGAAGAAGCAGTCATGTGGCCAGTAGACATCATGTTTCCTATTGCATTCTATTACGATGCTATTTCTGTGTTTCATCGTCAATGGAAGGTCCAAGGTTTTCAGTAAACATGCAGTGGTGCGTCGGAAATTACAACTGTACGCCCAGCAAAGAATCAAAGTACAGGCCGCATGAAGAAGCTCTCACGAGGCCAGAAGACATCATGGTATATGTTGTATTCAATTACAATGCGATTGCTGTGCTTCATCGTCAATGTGAATGTATAAGGGTTTCAGTAAATCTGCAGTGCACTATCGGAAATTACATCTGGACGTCAAGCAAAAGATTCCTGCACAGGCCACTTGACGAAAGAAGCAATCACGTGAACACAAGTAATTATGGTTCACGTTGTATTCAATTATGATGCTATTTTTGTATGTCATCGTCAATGTGAAATTAAAAGGGTTTCAGTAAACCTGCAGTGGTGCATCGGAAATTACAACTGGACGGCCAGCACAGGATCTATGCACAGGCCGCTTGAAGAAGCACTCATGTGGCCAGAAGCCATCATGGTAGCTGTTGTATTCAATTACGATGCGATTTCTGTGTTTCATCGTCAATGTGAAGGTCCAAGGGTGTCATTAAACCTGCAGTGGTGCATTGGAATTTCCAACTGGACGCCCAGCATAGGATCCAACCACAGGCCCCTTGAAGAATCACTCACGTGGCAAGAAGCCACCATAGTAACTGTTGTATTCTATTACGATGCTATTTCTGTGCTTCATCGTCTATGTGAAGGTCCAAGGATTTCAGTCAATGTGCAGTGGTGCATCGGGACCTACAACCGTGCGCCCAGCAAAGGATCCAAGCTCAGGCCGCTTGAAGAAGCACTCACGTGGTCAGAAGACTTCATAGTACCGGTTGTATTCAATTACGATGCGATTTCTCTTTTTAATCGTCAATGTGCAGGTCCAAGGGCTCCAATAAATCTGCAGTGGTACATCGGAATTTACAACTGGATGCCCACCAAAGGATCCAAGCTCAGGTCGCTTGAAGAAGCACTCTTATGTCCAGAAGCAATCGTGGTACCTGTTGTATTCAACTACGATGCGATTTCTGTGTTTCATCGGCAATGTGATGGTACAAGGGTTTCAGTAACCCTGCAGTGGTGCATCAGAAAAATACAACTGGACGCCAGCAAAGGATCTAAGCACAGACCGCTTGAAGATGCACTAATGTCGCCAGAAGCCATCGTGGTACCTGTTGCATTCAATTACGATGCGATTTCTGTGTTTCATCGTCAATGTGAAGTTCCAAGGGTGTCATTAAACCTGCAGTGGTGCATCAGAATTTGCAACTGGACGCCCAGCTAAGGATCCATGCACAGGCCGCTTGAACAAGCACTCACATGTCCAGAAGACATCATGGTACCTGTTGTATTCAATTACGATGAGATTTCTGTGTTTCATCGTCAATGTGAAGGTCCAAGGTTTTCAGTAGACCTGCAGTATTGCACTGGAAATTACAACTGGACGCCCAGCAAAGGATCCAAGCACAGGGCGCATGAAGAGGTACTCACGTGGACCGAAGACATCATGGTACCTGGTGTATTCAATTACGATGCGACTTTTGAGTTTCATCGTCAATGTGAAGGTACAAGGTTTTCAGTACACCTGCAGTGGTGCATCGGAAATTACAACTGGACGCCCAGAAAAGGATTCAAGCACAGGCTGCTTCAAGAAGCACTCACGTTGTCAGAAACCATCATGGTGCCTATTGTGTTCAATTACGAAGCGATTTCAGTGTTTCATCGTCAATGTGAAGGTCCAAAGGTCTTAGTAAACCTGGAGTGGTGGATTGGAAATTAGTATTGGAGGCCCAGCAAACGATAAAAGCACAGGTCTCTTGAAGAAATACTCACGTGCACACAAGTCATTATGGTACACGTTGTATTCAATTACTACGCGATTTGTGTGTTTCATCGTTAATGTGAAGGTCCAACTGTGTCATTAAACCAGCAGTGGTGCATCGGAATTTGCAACTGGAAGCCCAGCAAAGGATCCAACCACAGGCCGTTTGAAGAATCACTCACGTGGCTGGCAAGAAGCTATCATGGTACCTGTTGTATTCTATTACGATGCTATTTATGTGCTTCATCGTCTATGTGAAGAGCCAAGTGTTACGGTAAGCATGCAGTGGTGCAACGGAAACTTTAACTGTACTCCCAGCAAAGGATCCAAGCACAGGACGCTTCAAGAAGCACTCACGTGGCCAGAAAACATTATGGTACCTGTTGTATTAAATTACGATGCGATTTCTGTGTTTCATCGTCAATGTGAACGTCCATAAATTTCAGTAAACCAGCAGTGGTGCATCGGAATTTGCAACTGGACGCCCAACTATGGATCAATGCACAGGCCGCTTGAAGTAGCACTCACGTGGCCAGAAGACATCATAGTACCTGTCGTATTCAAATACGAAGCGATTTCTGTGTTTCGTCGTCAATGTGAAGGTCCAAGGGATTCAGTAAATCTGCAGTGGAGCATGTGAATTTTCCACTGCCCAGCAAAGGATCGAACCACAGGACGCTTGAAGAAACACTCATGTGGCCAGAAGCCATCATAATATGTGTTGTATTCAATTACGATGCGATGTCTGAGTTTCTTCGTCAATGTGAAGGGCCAAGGGTGACATTAAACCTGCAGTGGTGCATCGGAAATTGCAACTGGACGCCCAGCTAAGGAACCAGGCAAAGGATGCCTGAAGAAGCATTCATGTGGCCAATAGACGTCATGGTTCCTGTTGTATTCTATTACGATGCGATTTCTGTTTTTCGTCGTCAATGTGAAAGCCCAAGGGTTTCAGTAAATCTGCTGTGGTGCATCGGAGTTTACAACTGGACGCCCAGCATAGGACCCAACCTCAGGCCGCTAGAAGAAGCAGTCATTATGCCGGAAGCCATCATGGTATATGTTGTATTCAATTACGATGCGATTTTTGTGTCTCATTGTCAATGTGATGGTCCATGTGTTTCAGTAAACCTGCAGTGGAGTATCGGAAATTACAACTGAACGCCAAGCAAAAGATCCCAGCACAGGCCACTTGAAGAAGCACTCATGTGGCCAGAAACCATCATGGTACCTGTTGTATTCAGTTACTATGATATTTCTGTGTTTCATCGTCAATGTGAAGGTACAAGGTTTTCAGTAAACCTGCAGTGGTGCATTGGAAATTAGAAATGGAGGCCCAGCAAAGGATAAAAGCACAGGCCGCTTGAATAAGCACTCACGTGGCCATTAGACATCATGGTACTTATTGCATTGTATTACGATGCGATTTCTTTGATTCATCGTCAATGTGAAGGTCCAAGGGTTTCAGGAAACCTGGAGTGGCTCATCGGAAATTACAACTGCACGCCCAGCAATGGATACAAGCCCAGGCCGATTAAAGAAGCATTCACGTGGTCAAAAGACATCGTGGTTTCTTTAGTATGGATTTCAGATGTGATTTCTGTGTTTCATCATCAATGTGAAGGTCCAATCGTTACAGTAAACATGCAGTGGTCCACCGGGACCTACAACTGGGCGCCCAGCAAATGAACAAAATACAGGCGGCTTGAAGAAACACTCATGTGGCCAGAAGCCCTCATGATACCTGTTGTATTCAATTACGGTGCGGTTTCTGTGTTTCATCGTAATTGTGAAGGTCCAATGGTTTCAGGAAACCTGCAGTGTTGCATCGGAAATTACAACTGGACGCCCAGCAAAGGATCTATGCACAGGCCGCTTGAAGAAGACCCCACGTGGCCAGAAACCATCATGGTACCTGTTGTATTCAATTACGATGCGATTTCTGTGTCAATGTGAAGGTCCATGGGTTTTATTAAACCTGCAGTGTTGCATCGGAAATTAAAACTGGACGCCCAGCTAAGGATCCAAGAGCAGGCCGCTTGAAGAAGCACTCACTTGGGCAGAAGACATCGTGGTACCTGTGGTATTCAATTACGATGCGATTTCTGTGTTTCATGGTCAGTGTGAAGGTCCAAGGGTTACAGTAAACCTGCAGTGGTGCATCGGAAGTTACAACTGGACGAACAGCTCTGAATCCAAGCACAGGCCGCTTGAAGAAGCGCTCACGTGGTTAAAAGACATCGTGGTTTGTTTCGTATTAATTTCATATGCGAGTTCTGTAATTCACCAACAACGCGAAGGTCCAAGTGTCACAGTAAACATGCAATGGTGCACCGGCTCTTCAACTGCGCGCCCAGCAAAGGGACTAAACACAGGCGACTTGAAGAAACTCTCACGTCTCCAGAAGCCATCATGGTACCTGTTGTTTTCAATTACGATGCGATTTCTGTGTTTGATCGTCAATGTGAAGGTCCAAGAGTGTCATTAAACCTGCAGTAGTGCATCGGAATATTCAAGTGGACGCCCAGCTAAGGACCCATGGACAGGCCGCTTGAAGAAGCACTCACGTGGCCAGAAGATATCATGGTACCGGTTGTATTCATTTACGATGCGATTTCTGTGTTTCATCGTCAATGTGAAGGTCCAAAGGTTGCAGTAAACCTGCAGTGTTGCATCGGAAATTAAAACTGGACGCCCAGCATAGGATCCAAGCTCAGGCCGCTAGAAGAAGAACTCTTTAGGCCGGAAGCCATCATGGTACCTGTTGTATTCAATTATGATGCGATTTCTGTATTTCATCGGCAACATTATGGTTCGAGGGTCACAGTAAACCTGCAGTGGAGTATCGGAAATTACAACTGGACGCCAAGCAAAAGGTCCCAGCACAGGCCACTTGAGTAAGCACTCATGTGGCCAGATGCAATCTTGGTACCTGTTGAATTCAATTACTATATGATTTCTTTGTTTCATCGTCAATAGAAGGTCCACGGTTTTCAGTAAACCTGCAGTGGAGCATCGGAAATTACAACTGGACGCCCAGCAAAGGATCCAAGCACAGGGCGCATAAGGAGGCACTCACGTGGACCGAAGACATCATGGTACCTGGTGTATTAAATTACGATGCGATTTCTGTGTTTAATCTCAACGTAAAGGTCCGTGGGTCTTAGTGAACCTGCAGTGGTGCATTTGAAATTAGAACTGTGGGCCCAGCAAACGATAAAAGCACAGGTCGCCTGAAGAAACACTCATATGGCCAGTAGACATCATGGTACCTATTGCAGTATATTACGAAGAGATCTCTGTGTTTCATCGTCAGTGTGAAGGTCCAAGGGTTTCAGGAAAAATGCAGTGGCTCATCGGGGATTACAACTGGACACTTAGCTAAGGATCCAACCACAGGCTGCATGAAGAAGCACTCATGTGGCCAGAAGACATTATGGTATATGTTGTATTCAATTACGAAGCGATTTCTGTGCTTCATCGTCAATGTGATGGTCCATGTGGTTTCAGTAAACCTGCAGTGGAGTATCGGAAATTACAACTGGACGTGAAGCAAAAGATCCCAGAGCAGGCCACTTAAGAAGCACTGACGCGGACAGAAGTCATTATGGTACATGTTGTATTCAATTATGATGCGATTTCTGTGTTTCATCGTCAATGTAAAGGTCCGTGGGTCTTAGTGAACCTGCAGTGGTGCATTTGAAATTAGAACTGTGGGCCCAGCAAACGATAAAAGCACAGGTCGCCTGAAGAAACACTCATGTGGCCAGTAGACATCATGGTACCTAATGCAGTATATTACGAAGAGATCTCTGTGTTTCATCGTCAGTGTGAAGGTCCAAGGGTTTCAGGAAAAATGCAGTGGCTCATCGGAGATTACAACTGGACACTTAGCTAAGGATCCAACCACAGGCTGCATGAAGAAGCACTCAAGTGGCCAGAAGACATCATGGTATATGTTGTATTCAATTACAATGCGATTTCTGTGTTTCATCGTCAATGTGATGGTCCAACGGTTTCAGTAAACCTGCAGTACAGTATCGGAAATTAAAACTGGACGCCATACAAAAGATCCCAGCACATTCCACTTGAAGAGGCACACATGTGGCCAGAAGCCACCATGGTTCCTTTTGTATTCAATTGCTGCGCGATTTCAGAGTTTCATCGCCAATAGAAGGTCCAAGGTTTTCATTAAACCTGTAGTGGTGCATGGGAAATTACAACTGGACGCCCAGCATAGGATCTAAGCACAGGGCCCATAAAGAGGCACTCATGTGGCCAGAAGCCATAAAAATTTTATTCAATTACGTTGCGATTTCTGTGTTTCATCGTCAATGTATGGGACCAAGGACGTCATTAAACCTGCAATGGTGCATCGGAAATTGCAACTGGACGGCCATCTAAGATTCCATGCACAGGCCGCTTGGAGAAGCACTCACATGGACACAAGACCTCATGGCTCCTATTGTATTCAATTACGAAGCGATTTCTGCGTTTCGTCGCCAATGTGAAGGGCCAAGGGTATCAGTAAACCTGCAGTAGCGCATCGGGACCTACAATCGTGCGCCCAGCAAAGGATCCAAGCACAGGCTGCTTGAAGAAGCACTCACGTGGACACAAGTCATTATCGTTACTGTTGTACCTAGTTATGATGCGTTTTCTGTGTTTCATCGTCAATGTGAACATCCAAGGTTTTCAGTAAACCTGCAGTGGTGTATCGATACTACAACAGGACTCCCAGCAAAGGATCCAATCACAGGACGTCTGAAGAATAACTCCCCCAGTCAGAAGTCATCGTGGTACCTGTTGTATTAAATTCCGACCCGAGTTCTGTGTCTCATCGTCAATGTCAAGGTCCAAGTGTTGCAGTAAACCTGCAGTGTTGCATCGGAAATTAAAACTGGAGGCCCAGCGAAGGATCCAAGTACAGGAAGCTTGAAGAAGCACTCACTTGGGCAGAAGACGTCGTGGTACCTGTTGTATTCAATTACGATGCGATTTCTGTGTTTCATCGTCAATGTGAAGGTCCAAGCGTTTCAGTAAACCTGCAGTGGTGCATCGGAAATTACAACTGGACGCCCAGCAATGTATCCAAGCACAAGGCCGCTTGAAGAAGCTCCCATATGGTCAAAAGACATCGTGGTTTGTTCCGTATTGAATTCAGATTCGATTTCTTTGTTCCATCATCAATTTGAAGGTCCAAGCATTTCAGTAAACATGCAGTGGTGCACGGTGACCTACAACTGGGCGCGCGGCAAAGGAACCAAACACAGGCAGCTTAAAGAAACACTCACGTGGCCAGAAGCCATCATGGTACCTGTTGTATTCAATTACGATGCGATTTCTGTGTTTGATCGTCACTGTGAAGGTCCAAGGGTTTCAGAAAACCTGCAGTGGTGCATCGGAAATTACAACTGGACGCCCAGCAAAGGATCCATGCACAGGCCGCTTGAAGAAGCACTCACGTGGCCAGAAGACATCATGGTACATGTTGTATTCAATTACGATGCGTTTTCTGTGTTTCATCGTCAATGTGAAGGTCCAATGGTTTCAGGAATCCTGCTGTGTTGCATCGGAAATTACAACTGGACGCCCAGCAAAAAATCCAAGCACAGGCCGCTTGAAGAAGCACTCATGTGGCCAGAAGCCATCATGGTACCTGTTGTTTTCAATTACGATGCGATTTCTGTGTTTCATTGTCATTGTGAAGTCCAAGGGTTACAGTAAACCTGCAGTGCTGCATCGGAATTTACAACTGGACTCCCAGCAAAGTATCCTAGCACAGGCCGCTTGAAGAAGCACTCACGTGGACAGAAGCCATCTTGGTACCTGTTGTATTCAATTCCGACGCGAGTTCTGTGTTTCATCCTAAATGTAAGGTCCAAGTTTTGAAGTAATTGCGATGATGATGATTATGATGGTGAATAGTGTCTTACGGCGCACATCATCGAGGTTATTAGCGTCCGTTCCCATAAGAAATGTTGGCGAGTGCAGCCTTGGTCTGCTAAACAAAGATCAATGCAGATCCTATCTTTGCGAGTATTGGAAATGTTCACATTGCTATATTGGACACAGCGGTTGAAAACATGTACATAAAACTGAAAATGAAATAGCAGTACAAAACAGGTAAAAATAATTAACGGTTACTGAGTGACCCCTTATAAATGATGGGTGACAAAAACACTGTACAGCACATTAAGACCTCAATACCAATATTTTGGGAAGAAGTCCAGTCATCACACAAATCGTAAAACTCTAGCGACACTCGCCACATTATTAGTTAAAAGACAGGGCAGGTGTGGTGGGAAACTGAACTCTTCCCTCAAACCCGCATATAAAACACACTCAGTTAAAATATGTCGTATCGACAGCTGTGTTCCACATGTCGGACACGTTGGTGGCTCCTTACGCCGTAACAGAAAACCTTGTGTGAACGGACAATGTCCTATTCTAAGCCGTGTAAGGGCTACTTCCTCAACTCGTCGTTGTCGAAATGAAGTGAGCCACGCCGGACAGAATCCTTCACCTCTCGCAACTTATTATCCCCTACTTCCAGCCACTGAGCCTCCCACCAACGCATGACCTTCCGAGTCACGAATGATGTTATTGCCTGCAGGGGGACGGAACAGCTAGCAGGAGGTGGGATGGAGCAAGCCTCCTTGGCAGCCGCATCTGCAAGTTCATTTCCAGGAATCCGTATGTGCCCTGGAACCCTGCAGAAAATTACATCCTTACCCTGCTTTTGCAAGAGCAGGAGTGCGTCCTGCACTTCTTGCACCATCCGATCTGCTGGGTACATCTGTTCGAGAGCGTGTAGAGCACTTTGGGAATTGGAGCAGATGACGAATTTCTTGCCATGATGTCGTCACATATGCTCTTGTTCTTTCAGAATGGCAAACAGTTCCGCATAGTAAACTGAGAACTGCTCTGGGAGCCCTATCCTACGGACGGTATCGTGAATCACAGCAGAGCAGCCCATAAAATCCCCCTGTTTAGACCCATCCGTGTAAACAGTAATCAAATCTGAATCTCAGTAAGTTTAATTTTAAACAGTTGGTCCGGGGTACAATACTTCTTGTTAGCAGCCAGATCAAGAAGTAATCTTGGTCTTTGTAGTAGCCAGAGAGATCCCCTACTCCATCCCTGGTGGAGGACCTTAATGGCCTCGAGACTCTCCTTTGCACGAATGCCAAACGGCTTTGTTACCTTCGGGCGGTGGCGGAAGAGACATTTCAGTGCCGGCTGGGAAAAGGTGTTGGACGCCAACGAATGATTAATATGGCGGCCACTGAGTGACGCGTGTTTCTTCGGCTCGCGAGTTTTTCCGCTCATTGAAGGTGTTACAGAGAAGTGCGGCAGTCCACAACGTGTGCATCCGACTAAACAAGTGTTACTTGCCGTGTTGTATTGTTCTCCGTTGATTACCACAAGTGATAAGTGATAAGTGAGTGAAAAATGGGAAGAGCACGAGTAAGCGGCAGCAGGCGAGGCTACAGGGGCGCAGGCAGCGCGGGCGCCCGGTCTCCGGCGGCAGGTGAGGCCCCGCTTCCCGACATCGGGGAGCTCGTCCGGTCCCAGGTGAGTGCGGCGCTGCACAGCAAAGACACGCTAGACGTAATCGTCCAATCCATCACGGACTCCGTGACGGCCGTGGTCATGGACAAACTACAAGAGTCTGTCGGGCGCAACAGCACCGAAATCCAGTCTCTTAGAAAGTCCCTGGCCGCACAAGAGAAAAAAGCCGCCGAGCTAGAAGCTAAACTGTCTGCTGCCACCGATGAAATTGAGCAGTATCAGCGAAGGAACAGCTTGCGCTTGTTCGGGGTAGCTGAAAACGATCGCGAAAACACCGACGACCTGGCCATTAGCCTCGTGCGTGAGAAACTTGGCGTGCAGATCGACGTGGCCGATATTGACAGAAGCCACCGTGTTGGGCGCAGGATACCAGGTGCCATGAAACCCAGGCCCATAATAATTAAATTTGTGTCTTACCGGAAAAGAGCTGAAGTGTTTGCTCAGAAAAGAAAACTCGCCAAGAGTGGGGTTACCCTGAGGGAAGATCTGACGCGCGAAAGACTAAAAGTTTTGAACGCTGCGATCACACAGTTCGGCCTTCAAAATGTATGGACCCAGGATGGCAGGATCGTAATCAAGACGGAAGGAGGGAGGAAAACGGTGACAAACATGTTCGAACTGAAAGACTGAGCGAAATCTCGCGAGACACAAAGTCTCATATTGTAATCTGTCTAATATAAGTAAATTTTTTATTCTTTCTTTTCATTTTTTTAGCTTAAATACTGCTCCGTTATTTCTATAAGTACCATAAGTACTCTATTTAAAATCAGTCAATTGTTTCACAAAAATATTGTTTCTTTATTTGTCTATTATAAGTCTTCATGTATATTCATATTGTCAGTCAAATGGGAATTAACATCCTCCATTAACAGGAATCTCCGTACAGCCGCCTTTCTATATCTGTTATTTCCATCTTCGCCACTACCACTACTACTATCTTTTTCGTAACTACTACTGCCACTTTCCATCTTTCTTTTCACTCCCTTCTTCGATACTTCCAGCGTGTTTTTCACCTTTAGTCCACAGACGCTTGAGTCAGTCACGACCTTGGACACACCTGTAAATATGTCTTGCCCCGCGAAATCCAGCTTTTGTCCCTCTTCCGGCCAGCTGGTAAACGGAGCGCGCTCGGTCCTACAGGCGGCCACAATGGGACGGACCGGTTCCGGCGGCGGGCTCTTTGTGGCCCACGCGAACGCGCAGTCGCTAACGGCTCACTTCGACGAGTTCTGTGACCTGTTCTGCCAATCGCTGTTCCACATTATCCTCGTCTCTGAAACTTGGTTGAAACCAAACATTTCTTCCGACGCTATCCGAATCGCTGGTTACTCTCTCCTAAGGGCAGATCGTGAAACACGACGCGGGGGTGGTGTGGGTGCCTATGTTCGCTCTGATCTGACACCTACTGTGCTATGCACATCGGATGCAAAGGGCGAAGGAGAAGCAGAGTTCTTGTTTTTCGAAATAAATACATCAAATCAGAAACTGCTAATTGGAGTAATCTATAAACCTCCAAACGTCGGTGCCATGTCCTCTTTTCAGTCTGCCCTGTCCTCACTCGTGACACAGTATGAACACACAATCATTATGAGCGACACAAACATCGACTTACAGTTAAAATCTCCCTCTGCCGAAAAACTAAGGCGACTGTTCCACGCCAATGATATGAGTTTAACACCGCTGGACCCAACTCATCACACGCCACACAGCCACACAATCATAGATATAATAGCAACAAAGCGACCAGATAAAATAATCAGCGCCAATCAGACTTCCGCTCCGGGACTCTCTGCTCATGACGTGATATTTTTAAATTACTCAATGCATACTACCAAAGAAAAATCTCACCTGGTAACCTACAGAAACTTAAAAAATGTTAACCATGACGCTCTTCAAAAGGATTGCTCAGACATCCCTTGGCATGATATAAACGATGAACCGACTTTAGACGAAAAAATTCGGCAATTATGTCGCAAAATTATTGCACTGTATGATAAACATGCTCCTCAACGCACTGTTAAGGTAAAGAGAGCTCCCGCTCCGTGGCTCACCACTGCATTACGTCAGTTAATGAATAAACGTGATGCTGCACATAGGGCCTTCAAGCGTAACCCAACTCCCGAGGCGTACGAAGCTTATAGGAAACTCCGAAACAGAACCAAGCAAAGCGTGAGGAATGCCAAAATCAGACATGCCCGCTCTGTCGTATGCGGCATATCAAAACCTGCTGCACTGTGGAAAAAGCTGCGCAGTTTCGGTATAGGGAAGCGAAGATCTGACGCTGTTTATCAAGCGTCTGCAGAAGAATTAAACGATTTCTTCTCAACAGCTGCAAACTGCCACGCAGCGACAAATTACCAGCCCCAAGATATCAATCTCTCGAGAGACAAGTTTTTCCTAAAACATGTCACTACCGGCACAGTACACAAGGCAATTATGAGAATCTCTTCCGAGGCAGTAGGAAATGATGGAGTGAGCATTGGCATGATTAAGAACGTCGTAGACACTATTATTCCAGTTATCACAGACATCTTCAACCTGTCTCTTGTCAGTAGTACATATCCTACTGAGTGGAAGCAAAGTTTAATTAAGCCTATACCCAAGACTGACAACCCTAAGTCGCCAGGTGACTACAGGCCGATCAGCATACTACCTGCAATTTCTAAAGCCCTAGAGCACATCGTCCATGAACAACTGACGGATTACCTCAAAACTCATAACATCCATGACGAATATCAGTCAGGCTTTCGAAAGCACCATAGTACAGCAACCGCATTAATCAAAGTAACTGATGACATTAAACATGCTATGGACAGACGTGAAGCTACTATCCTAACACTGCTTGACTTTAGCAAGGCTTTTGACACAGTTGACTTCGATATATTACTAATTAAAATGAAACAGCTGAATTTCTCAAACAGCGCAATACAATGGTTCGACAGCTACCTCAAAAACAGAAGTCAACAAGTCATTTGTGGGTCGGAAAAGTCATCATGGAAAAGCGTGCGCTCTGGAGTTCCCCAAGGCTCCGTCCTTGGTCCACTACTCTTCTCACTGTACATTAATGATATTTCTTCAGTGATTCACTCCTGCAACTACCATCTTTATGCCGACGACATCCAACTGTACATAAGTGCAAGCCCCAAAAACATTGCTGGCGCAGTAGCGAGTATGAACGCAGATCTTTGTTCTGTTTGTCGATGGGCACAGAACCTAGGTCTGAAACTAAACCCCAAGAAATCCCAGGTCATACTTATATCTCATCCAAAGTTAATCAGCCGGTACTTTCGCGGAACAGTCCCTAAAATACTCCTCAATGGTACCCAACTACCATACCAAAAAACAGTAAAAGACCTTGGAATAATCTTGGATGAACACCTAAACTGGGAAGAACAAACAGTCACAGCTTGCCGGAAATCGCTCTCCTCCCTACATGTAATTCAAAAGTTTAGAAAAATATTTCCAACCTATGTTAAACAAAAATTAGTCCAAACACTAGTCTTGCCTAATCTTTACTACTGCGATGTAGTTCAACACGGCACAAATAGTGAAAATTCTAGATGCCTCGAGCTAGTGATGAATGCTTGCGTTAGATACGTGTGCAATATTCGGTTGTATGATCATATCAGTCCTTCATACTCCCAGCTAGGTTGGATACGCCCACATACGGCACGCGATCTCCACACGATGTGCTTACTTTATCGATTTCTTAGCCACTGGTGCCCCAAATACTTATCTTCTCACATTAAACACCTATCATCATTCCACAATCGCAACACCAGATCGGATACGTCTATCATCTTGGCTGTACCTTTACATAACACAAAATCTTTCTCCGTGTCATTCTCCATCTCAGCCATACGACTATGGAACGCGCTCCCCTGTGATCTGCGTCTTATCCAGAACTACTCAACATTCAAGACGGAAATCAAAGCTTACATATTAGGGACGGTATAACCACCATTCTTGTGCCCCTCCCATCTCTTTCTTTCTCCTCTCCATCACAGCTTCGAATTTTACCGTTCTATTTCTCTTCCTCTAACCTATCTACCTCTTATATATCTCTTTCACCCCATTCTATCGTCTTATGTCTCTGCTCGATGAGAATAACTCACAAGCTGCAAGAACATAACGAGAAAATTCCCAACGAACAATGGGACTGACATTCAGAAAAGAAAAGTATGTTTACTTTCATATACATAGTCATTATTATTATTATTATCACTATTATTATTATTATTATTGATTGTTATAATTATTTTTTATTGTTATAATTATCATTGTACTACTGTTATAATATCTATTAATGTTAAGTAGAAACTGTAACTCGTTCAACCTGAGTATGCCTGGTTAGGTGTAAGAGAGGGCCTGAAGGCCCTAATCTTGCCAGGTAAAATAAATGCATAAATAAATAAATAAATAAATAAATAAATAAATAAATAGTAGTGGACTTGGCCCTATACGCGTGCCGTACCACGAGGAGAAGACGCCGAATGGACAGGGGAGGCTCTCCCGCCTCGACACATAGACAAGCAACTGGACTCGTGCGATGAGCCCCCGTTGAAAGCCTAATACCCGCATGGTGAATCACATTCAACATTTTGAGGTACGACCTATAAGCTTGACATTCGTATTCCAGTCGAGGTCGCACAAAGGCGAGCAGACGTGCCCTGTCAGCGCCCCAGGATCTATGACTGACGCATTTAAGGACGTTTAAAGTCTTGACACAGCGGACTTTTAGATCCTTTAGGTGTGGCAACCATGTGAGCTTCTTATAAAAAAATAGCCCGAGATATTTTACTTTTTCCATAAAGGTGAGAACAGTCTATCCTAGTTTTAAAACTGGGAGATTAAAAAGAGAACGGGAACGGTTAAAATCTACACAAACAGTCTTCTCCAAAGAGAATTTAAAGCCTGTGGTCTTAGATCATTCCTCCAATCGCAGGATTGTCAGCTGTAATTGGCGTGTAGCAGCTGTGAGGGAGGAAGACGCATAGCAAAAGGAGAAATCGTCCACAAACAAGGAGCACTGCAATACTATTGATGGCAATTGCGAAAGCTTTCACACTCAGGACACTTCCTTGAAGGACACCGTTCTCCTGCTTAAAACGATCAGGCAGGACAGTCCCAACCTTATACCTAAAATACCTGTCCGACAGAAACGATCTGATGACTGTGGGTAAACGTCCACGGAAACCCAACTCATAAAGCTGCCGCAAAGTGTTTGTCTCCAGGTAGTATCCTAAGCTTTCTCCAGGTCGAAGAAAACCCCGATAAGCTGTTAGTCACGTATGAAAGCATCTTGTATCGCTATTTCGAGTAGGATCAGGTTATCTAGGGTGGAATGATACCTCCTGAACCCACACTGGAAGCGGGTAAGTAAGGATCTGGATTCGAGAACCCACACCAGGAGCCTATTGACCATACGCTCAAATATCTTTCCTACGCAGCTAGTGAGACTAACGCTACGATAACTACTGGGTTCGGTCCGATCCTTCACTGGTTGTAAAAGTGCAATTAAAATCGATTCTTTACACGAACTAGGAAAGTCACCTGTCTTCCAAATTTCATTATAAAGTTGAAGGAGAACTTCCTTTGACCGCAGATCCAACTGCTGTAACATGCTATACGATATCAGGTCTGGACCAGGTGCAGCATCCTGAGATACTGACAGTACAGAGTCTAACTCCCACAAAGAGAATGGCTGGTTGTATTCTCTCTTCTCGCCCGCGCCCGCGCTATTCGGAAAGTTGCCAGATTCGCATGAGTATGGCATGGATGGAATCTTTTCAAAGCCGCCCTTCTGTATCTGGTTGCGGTACGACAGTTGTCATTCCACCAAAGGACAGGTTGCCTCACAGGTGTTCCCTTTGACTTTGGTATGGATACATCAGCGGCATGGTGCATCACTGCCGTAATGTGATCCACCCAATCCTCGACGCCTTCACACTGTTCAAAAACAGCCAACTGCCTTTAGAGCGTCCAGTGTTCCTTCCTGAACAACCATTTCGGCGGCTTTTTTACACGACCCATTTCAACTGGCAGATGGAGCCAGATAGGATAATGGTCGCTGCCATGAAGGTCGTCGTCTACGACCCACTGAGCAATGTCCGCAAGCACTGGTGAACAAATTGAGAGGTCTATGGAATTAAAATCTCCTAAAATGAGAAAGGGACGGGGTAGCTGATCAATGAGCTGTGCGAGGGGTTCACTGTAAGTGAGCTCATCGGATGGTAAATACAAGGAGCACACTGTGGCATTAACATGGACCAGGATCAGAGCTGCAACCGCTTGCAGCGTTGTGGTTAAGGGCACACGTGAGGAGTGGAATGTGCCCTTAATGAACACTGCCACCCCACACTGCGCTCTTTTACCAGTCAGGTCGTTTTTCCTGTATATGTGATATCCTGGAAGTACAGGCGTGTCATTCTCTTTACAGTGTGTCTCTTGCAAAGAGATGCAAAAGTGGTTTTTCTGTACTAACAGTGGCAATTCTTCAAAGCGAGTTCTGACTCCCTTCAGATTCCACTGAAGTATGGAAGCCATATCAGCGGTTCGGTTCAAATTTCCCCCTGTCTTTGCACCCCGCTGATGAGGCACTTGTGGAGCGAGTGGCAGCAGAGGGGCTGCCAGGTACCGGTGAAGAGGTATCAAACTCCATGATGTGTGTGTGTGTGAGTCTGAGGTTTTCGGGCGCTAAACAGCGTGGTCATCAGCTCCCAAACGCATAGAAACAGGAACAGATGCGGTGAAGGGACGAAGACGGAAAGCGAACAACGAGAGTGGCTAAAAGGCACAGACCTGACACATTCGCAAATTCTCACATACAGAGGCAAAACAAGAGGAGAAGAAACGCAGTAAAAAGGAAAGGAAAGACAAGGAAAAGAGAACAGAAACCGAAGTGAAACGAGGAGATAATCGTGACTGGGGGACCTCACACCTAAAACCTGGGTGAGCCAGTCACCCAGCAGCACATTAAAACTCTCTCTCTAAAATCCGAGGCAACAAATTGGACAGGACACAAAACCGTAAGACCTTAACCACAGTCGTTGCGTGGTCTTGCAAAATAGAGGGCAAATCCGGTGGCAAAGAAACCACCAAACTCCATCATGATTTCCTCCTCATCAGTCAGGGGTGCCATGACGACATCCGATGGTGCCTTTGGCAGGTTTGGCGCCAAACGTCGTGTCCCTTTCCCTGGTCCCTTTTTCTTGGTGGAAGTTGGGGGAAGTGGAGAAGCACACGGTTTCTGGGGTGCCTTCGAAGTCTTCAGTGTAGCTTTCTCTGCAATAGCGCTTGGTTCAGTCGGAGCAGCCTTAATAGCTATATCTTTATTGGTTGTGCTCTGGCAGGTACAAACGCTGATACATGTATTGGTGGTGGATACTGTACGCTGGACATGGTCTGCGTCGAAGCGTCTACGTTTGACACACTTTGGTGCACCAAGGAGGCATAGAATGTTTCAAAGGGAGGAGATTTTGTCACCTTATACTCTTTTTTGGCATCCACATAAGGTATCCTCTTTGTCACATTTATCACCTGAATTTTTCTTTCCTCCGCAAAGATGGGGCAGTCTCTGCTCCAGACTGGATGGCTCCCAGAGCAGTTGATACACAGTGCTGGAGATGGGCAGTTGGTTCCAGCTTCATGAGCTGCATTGCCACATATTCCGCAGGTCGGTTCACCACCGCAACTCATAGTCGTATGGCCAAATCATTGACATTTGAAACACCTCATAGGGTTAGGTATATAAGGCCTAACTCTAAGTCGGAGGAAACCAGCCATAACGTATTCAGGCAATACAGGCGAATTGAAAGTCACAATGAAGGTGGCAGATTCCTCAATAACTCCATTATTCATACGTGTCTGTTGTTCCACGTCTACAATCCCCTGTGTTGCCCATTCTTGTTTCAGCTCTTCTACCTCGATATCCCTTAAATCACGGCAGGTGACAACGCTTTTACTGGAGTTGAGGGAATTGTGTAGCTCGGCAGTATTATCATACTCGCCTAACTTAGTTGGCTTTCGATGCAGCTCCACTTGCTTTGCCCTATTAGTCTCAACTAACAGGGTACCATTGCTCAGGTGTTTGATAGATTTTAGTGTACCTGCGAGTCCTTGTAAACCTTTACGTATATAGAAAATGCAAATGAGTCCTCTTTCCTCTTAATCACGATGAAAACATTGTCATTATTGACTCCATGAGCCCTGTTTCTCAGTTCTATCTGCTTATCTGGAGGACTAGCCTACCTCATGCGCTTCACTGATTGCGAAGTTGCTGAAGGGAGATTCTTGGTTGCCGTGTGCGTCCCATGAGCAGCTAGAGAACTAAAAGTCTGCCCAGACAGAGCCCCGCATGCCTGGGTAAGCCTTATACAACTGAGGTGCGGCAGGTTCCTCAGAGGTCGCCCGCTAGCTACTGTTCCACCTCAACAGCCATACATCTTATCGGCGCGCAGCACACTTTGAGATTGTATATTACTCCTACTACCTTTCTTGAATATTGGTGTGACCTGAAGTTTCTAGTTTTTGGATACAGATCTTTCGTCGAGTGAATGGTTGTATATGATTGTTAAGTATCGAGCTAATACATCAACATACTCCGAAAGGAATCTAGTTAGTATACAGTCTGGAACAGAAGACTTGCTTTTATTAAGTTATTTAAGTTGCTTCACTACTCCTAGGATATTTACTTCTACATTAGTCATGTTGTCAGCTGTTCTCGATTCGAATTCTGGAATATTTACTTCGTCTTCTTTTGTGAAGGCGTTTCGGAAGGCTGTGTGTAGTAACTCAATCTCGCTACAGCAACCCTGTGTTCACTAATCGCTGTAACGGATTTGATGCTCGTTATTAAATCCGAATTATTTTTTGCAAGGAGGTCAAGAGTGTTTTAACAACCGTTTACTTTTCGCGTGGGCTCATGAACTAACTGCTCGAAATAATTTTCATAGAATGGTCTGGCACAATTTCGGATGATATATCATGCGCACCTCCGGAATTTCGGCAACATATCGAGGGAAAATTGAAGTCACCACCAATTGTTACCGTACGAGTCAGGTACGTGTTGGAATGAAACTCAAGTTTTCTTTTAATCTTCTAGCAACTGTATCATCTAAATTGGTAGGTGGTAAAAGGATCCTATTATTATTTTATTCTTGTTGCCAACAATGACCTCCGCCCACACTAACTCATACCAAGTATCCACTACTATTTCGCGACAAGTTGAACCACTTTTAACAGCAACTGACACGCCACCGCCAACCATGTTTAGCCCATCCTTTCGAAACACCGTTAGGTTCTTCGGAAAAATTGCGGCTGAGCTTATATCCGGCATTAGCAAGCTTTCAATGCCAATAAAGATTTGAGCATTACTGCTTTCTACATGCGCTTGGAGCTCAGGTATTTTCAAAATACAGCTACGACAACTTACAACTGTTATACCAACGGTTTGGAAGTGAAACATGGATGATAAATAGTTTGGACAAGAAGAGCATAGAAGCTTTCGAGATGTGGTGCTACAGAAGAATGCTCAAGATCAGATGGGTAAGTCACATAACTAATGATAGGGTATTGAACAGAATTGGGGAGGTGTTTGTGGCACAACTTGACAAAAAGAAGGAACTGGTTAGTAGGACATGTTTTGAGGCATCAAGGGATCACAAATTTTGCATTGAAGGGCAGCGTGGAGGATACAGATCGTAGAAGGAGACCAAGAGATGAATACACTATGCAGATTGAGAAGGATGTAGTTTGCAGTAGGTACTGGGAGATGAAGAAGCTTGCACAGGATAGAGTAGCATGGAGAGGTGCATCAAACCAGTCTTAGGACTGAAGACCACAACAACAACATACCAACGGTTCCAGTATCCACGTTCATCCCGTGTTCGACCTGCACCCTTTGTGACTGAAGCCCTTCTTCTGTTTTTCCGATACCCTCTAACCCAAAAAAACCGCTCAGTCCACGCCACACAGCCCTGTTACCCGTGTAGCTGCCTCCTGGGGATAGTGGACACCTGACCTATTCAGCGGAACCCGAAACTCAACCAACCTTTAGTGCAACTCGGGGATCTGCTACCTACATGGCAGCAGAACCGTCTGAGCCTCTGATTTAGACCATCCACACGGCTCTGTACCACAAGTCCGCAATCCGTCCTGTCGATTATGTTGCAAATGGTCAGCGCCGCATTCATCTTGCAAGCAAGACTGGCAGCCTTTGCCGCTTCTGTTAGCCGCTCGAAACCAGAGAGAATCTCTTCTCATTCAAAGTGACACACATTATTGGTACCGACGTAAGCAACCACCTGCAGTTGGCTGCACCCTGTGCTCTTCATGGCATCCGGGAGGACAATTTCCTCACCTGGAGTGACTCCACCCAGTATGCACACAGAGTCCATGTTTTTAGCCAAGTACCTACGAAGCCCCATAACGCGCATAACGTTGGAGCTCCCAACTACCAATTATCTCACACTCTATGATTGCCTGGACCTTGCAGACTGGGTGGTTTCAAATTATTAAACAAATTAGCAATAGTTAATGATAGTCGTAATAAGCATAATAATCACAGTTTTGTTTGCAAAATTATGATTTAACTACCAGATAATTTCATAGTCCATAAGAAGCTGATGCCTTTTGACCACAGACGTAAGGATGGCCATGACTGGCTGTTGAAAGCTGCTACCCATTGCCGTTTCTCACTTAATATGGGGGCGTTATGAAGCGATGTGCCTCATGGTCATACTTATTTTCTTATTTTATTTTTATTTTTTGTCATAGAATTGCTCTTAGAGAGCATAGTGATTCAGTTAATTGGGCAACTGGCGAAGATAACAACACCAATCACTTAGCGATACCTCTAATGTAAATGATGACGTTCCTAGAGAATTCATATAAAAAGATATCCTGAACGGTTTCAGCGTATTGTAGGAAATTGGCATCAGATTGAGAAACAATCTAAGTCACTCCAGTTTATTCCCCTTACCCAGATTTGCATAATCACGATAGATCTAACAATAAATATATGAAAGACGTGAATTGGTAGAATGTGAGACACACCTTGGTAATGTATGAAATCCACTAATCATGCAGACAAACGTACAGGTTGCGCGTCCAGTAACAGAAAGTGACTGACTGGTCGACAATGTTATCACAGCTGTGTATCTACAAAGAGCGGCCCTTTACAGTTACCAACACCTTTCTGAATTCTAATCTGGTACGAAACTTGTGGGAAGGTTGCTACTTAAACAAGGCAATTTTCCATACCTCGACACATGCAGTACTCTAAAAACCTTTACACGTGTGGTGCGACATTAAACACGAATCATAAAAAATTACCGTTCCATTCGTTTTTCCACTTTGTAAGTAGGCTGCTTAGGTTTTCTTATCGGTAACGCCACGTAGCGCTCTGTATGAAAATCCCTGTCTATGCTGTGTGCAGTCTGTGGCTAGTTTGCATTGTTGTGTGCCATTGTAGTGTTGGGCAGTTGGCTGTTAACAGCGCGTAGCGTTGCGCAGTTGGAGGTGAGCAGCCAGCAGTGGTGGATGTGGGGAGAGAGATGGCGGGGTTTTGAGTTTTGAGAGCGGATGATCTGGACAGAGACAGTAAATTTGTAAGACTGGATGTCATGAACTGAATATATATATATATATATATATATATATATATATATATATAGTGACTTTTGAACAATATCAAGGTAAATAGATTGTTTTCTCTCTATAAAAATCTCTCATTTGCTAACTATGCCTATTAGTAGTTAGTGCCTTCAGTAGTTTGAATCTTTTATTTAGCTGGCAGTAGTGGCGCTAACTGAGTTGCGGTAGCTTGAGTAACGAAGATTTTTGTGAGGTAAGTGATTTGTTAAAGGTATAGTTTAATGTTAGTCAGGGCCATTCTTTTGTGAGGATTATTGAAAGCCAGATTCCTTTGCGCTAAAAATATTGTGTGTCAGTTTAAGCACAGTCTTGTATAATTTTTCTAAGGGAACGTTTCAACTTCTTCTGCTGCAGGGCGTTTGCAAAATTTGTTATGAAAACTTTGCACTTGGTGTTTTGCCTGCAACAGCAATGATTTGCCTCTACATAGTCAAAAAACCTGTGTTTACCTTAACAATACAACCCCCTTTAACCGTTCTGTTGTGCGTTACAACGATTCACCTTAATATTTCCGAACTGGAAATTCTAACGAGAATAGCTGTACCTAAAACTATCTTCACTTCTACGTCGTCGTTTGTAGAACGATTAGTACCAATTTTAGAGTACGGTACCTTTCCTGTGTGAAAGTAAAAATGGAATTATTTTACTTTTTACTCAGAACTTGCATTGATATAAAGTTTATTTACAACCTCTTTCTGGTCACATACTGTTTTCAGAGAAAATCGTTTCAAAAACAAAGTTTCATGGCCTTAACTCAAACTATTGCTAAGTCGTGGCCTCTCTTTCTAGGTCATCGTGTAAACATATAGCATTCTCAAAGGGAAAACATCAAATAAGTGAGATGAAACACGTTGTTAATACACAACAAAATAAAGTTTTCCAATGAACAGCTTCAGTTATCCGGAAACTATCTTCATTAAATGTAAAGATCGAATAGGAAGCCATTTACATATACGGTTCTATTAAATATTACATGCTGTTTAACGCGTCAGCTAGAAGACAACTAATAATTTCTCAAAGGGTAGTAAAAATTGTAGATAGACTCTATTTACGGCAAAGTTAAATTCAGTTTACCACACAAACTATAGTTAGATGTGAATTAAGCACGAAGCTCACATTTTCTAATGGGTGTGGTTAGTTAAGCACATAAAAACTGAGACAAACAGTCTGGAAGAAGTCTTATTTACTTCCTGCGTGGCAGTATGCGGGTTCCACTTACGACAATCTCCACTCCGGTTTAACACTCTGAATTGATTACAGGCGCTATTCTTGGGCATGCAGTCCGTTTGACGGCTCGACTTTAATCCTCCAGAAACAATAACATCGATATTGCAAAAGAGACGGCACACGCAAGAATGAATGACAGTTGACGATCACTAAGGTCATATCCGCGGAAACGCATCCCTTCATTCACTAAATAAGATGTCGGAGCGCGTCGGAAGCGTTCCTGTCGCTGTGCCCGAGGCGAAGCGGAAGTCGTACTACGTGCCTTGGCACGAGTACGGAAAGGTAAGTGACATGTTGCACACGGTTTCAGGTAAGATCCGTAGCAGTGGAGAGTGCTATCAAAATTCCCTTATCGTTGATACACATTTCGAAGTGCAAGGATTTAATTACTGTAGCTTCCATTTTGTATCTATTTTGCGTTTCAGTAATAATTTGTTGAACTGTCGTGAACTTACAGCGTGTGCAACTCATCCGTAGTACGTTCCTGTTGGTAATTGGTTGTCGTACGTCGTAGCCAGTCTGGTGATAGTACACGGTAGCTATTGAAAATCAGTCTCTTCGGTTTCTTACAGACTTTAACTCTATTTCCGAACCTGTGCCTAAAAATTGCTCCGAGTGAAATAAAATATCCGTCAACTTCGTTTATTAAACACAGGAAGATACGAAGAAGCAGTGTTGTTCTTTATCCACATCCGATTAATTACTCGCTTTGTTCACTTCCTACCAATTTTCACGGGAACTCTTCCAATACAAAGGCTGTAGACAGGATAAGTGCACGTTTACCTTTTTTTGTGCATCTCACACGTCAAACTACCATTGCATATGTGGTCGACTTGTAATCGTTGTTCATGTTTATATCACCACACACTGGTTGTAATATCATTTGCCCAACAACAGTAATTTTACAATTATCGCAGAACATATGAGCTAGGAATAAATGAAACCCGAAAAGTATTTCTTATCTTCATTTTTATAGATAGTCAAGAAGATGGTACATACAAAAATGGGCCATCCGATCAAGTCTGAACGTAATGGGTTGGGTACGCATGACCATAAACTTAACATTAACTATTAACCACAGTATGGAATGCGATCTCACCATCCCTTCTACCCAATAACGATTAAACACAAATACGCTAGTCCAATGGATGCACATCACATCATCATCTTTGTTTGAAGAATTAGGCTCTTGGCCGTTACAGACTTAAAAAACAAAATAATTTCATTCTTTTCTGAAGTGCTCCAATAACTCTTTTCCCATTCGAATAATATCTCACGATTTTCTATGGAATCTCGAATTCTCATGAGGTTTTCTGTCGATTTGTCTCGATTCATTTGATTTTCACGTTGAAAATATTTAATTTTGTTCTTTCATTTCCAATCGCGTCTCTGTTCTTTATTTTTGTGTTCTCCAAAGTTTCATTTACATAGTGCAACAAAGTAATCACCATCATCCAACATCATTAATTTCCTTCGGGCCTTTGTCACACTTCAGCGCGGTGTCAGGGTTGTTACAATATATTTGGCGATGTTAGTGTCAACGGGTGGCCAGATGCCATTCCTCTCACACCTCATACCCCCCCCCCCCCCCAGGATAGAATTAGTGTACGCCACCTGTATGTGTCTGCAGTAAACCATAAACTAGTGTGAACGTTTTCAAATGTCTACGAGTAGTTTATCTGAGGCGTAACGGGGGCCAGCACGTTATCCACCTAGTGGGATGTGGAAAACCGCCTAAAAACCACATCTAGGCTGGTCGGCACACCAGCCCTCGTCGGTAATCTAACAAAAAATGGTTCAAATGGCTCTGAGCACTATGGGACTTAACTGCTGTGGTCATTAGTCCCCTAGAACTTAGAACTACCTAAACCTAACTAACCTAAGGACATCACACACATCCATGCTCGAGGCAGGATTCGAACCTGCGACCGTAGCAGTTGCACGGTTCCCGACTGCGCGCCTAGAACCGCGAGACTACCGCGGCCGGCTCGTCGGTAATCTGCCGGGGCAGATTTGATCCAGGGCCGGCGCGCCTACCCGAGTACAGGGAGCAGCGCATTAACGCCCTCGGCTAACCTGGCACGTCTAACGAAGTAATCACCATCCGCTTATAAAATTTAGTACTGGTTTCTTTTGCACTTTAGGGGTTAATTTTCTGTTACTGGTCCGAAAGACAGTTCGATTACAAATTTTATTTTCAATATCGTTATTAATGTCGTCACCTAAATTACTGATTTGAAACGTTTGTTTTAAAAATGAATTATCCAATAAATATTTTTGTCTTACTGGATATTTAATTCGGCATGCCTTTTTTTCGCTATATAATCGTAAGTCAGGTGGCGGAACATATTCACCTTCTAGAAGTAACAGAAAATAGTGTTCGACCTCTTTTGTTTTCGGACTTCCGTTTTTCCTGTCAGTATCTGTCCTACATGAAATGGGCGTTGTGTACTTTGCGTGAATTAACTTTCTTAACAGTTATACCATCTATCATGTAGACTATGAAAATAAGTCAAAATCCTTTATAAAATATTTGTTTTATGTACAAGGAACTAATTATCACAAAAGATGCATTTCATTATGTGTTTACAACAGCTGTATATTACTTGTGAAGCTTATGGCCATTTTTTGTTTTGTTTCATATACGTGAAAGTAAATGAGTAGTTATATGCAGTACCGCGTATTTAGATATAATCGGCAGGATAGTATATGATCAGTTGAAACTCATTTCCATCTTAACCCTATCCTCTTTTACCTCAGACAGAGCTCATATTTTTTTCATGATGGATACCACCGTCTGCGTCGCTTAATTCAAATGGTTCAAATGGCTCTGAGCACTATGGGACTTAACTACTGTGGTCATCAGTCCCCTAGAACTTAGAAGTACTTAAACCTAACTAACCTAAGGACATCACACACATCCATGCCCGAGGCAGGATTCGAACCTGCGACCGTACCAGTCGCGCGGTTCCGGACTGCGCGCCTAGAACCGCTAGACCACCGCGGCCGGCGTCGCTTAATTAATTTATTTATTTCGCGGTTTCAATCATAAATATATGTAGCGCTGAAACACTAATCACTCTAGCAGACACCTTTGTCCCATGCCCCTAAACTTGTATATCCATCTCCAACTAATGTTGATGTTGCTATGGAAAGCTCAACAATTTAATAAAGTTGTAACATGGAAGGATTTGAGTTACCTCTGAAACTAGTTTGGGGTAGTAAGCGAATACGTTAGATAGATCCACAAATCACGAACTGCTTTTACAGTGACGTCAATGCAGCTATCGCATTACCGGCTATTAGTTTCGTATCACATAGTACTAATTTTAGTATCTTTCAACGCGTGTGTAATAATGACAGTTACGGTTTGAGTCAACCTGTGGAGCGAGGACAACATGAACTAAGGTAACTCACAAAATTACAAAAAAAATCTTCGTACAGGTGATGCTGTCTAAAGCGACGGTGTGAATATATTTTACTTTCTTGTCAGCTGTGATTTGAATTATCTTTGTACAAGGTAAAGCAGTCAAGACCCAAAATACAGGGCGAATCCTAACTATTCGGGTTCTTATGGGCAGTTTATGAGTATTTCAGCATAAGGGTTTCGTGGTCACCAGCCCGTCGTTATAGAATAATAATGTAATGATGATTTATTCAACTTTTTACCACATTTATGTATATCTCTTTGAAAGGATCTTCACAACAGTAAAAAACCCCGTGATACGGAATCAACAAAAGATTCGAAACAGAACAGTGTAACGCAAAAACCCTCGGACAGTGCTAGAGTACAGTGATGTGTTTCTCTGTGGCTGCGGGAAGAGTCAGCACGGAGTCGTGGCTGTCTGCCACCGCACTCAGTCAGCCCAGACACGAGAGGAAAGTCGGCCTGTTCTTCGTCAGTAAACTTATCCGCACTGCCGTCTATCACTGTGGCACTGTCGCAAATCTAAACTCAGGTAGAAAATTAATGAACTCTACTGAATACAACATTGACGTCGAAGAGTCTACCGGGCTTGTTATTATCAACAGAAAGTACGATAGATAAATGGTACAAACTTTTTTCCAAACGAGACACACAGCACATACAGTGGATACTTGCAATGTTGCGCATATAGTTTCTGTACAATACGCATACAAACAGAAACGGGAATAGGAAACCAACAAACGAAATGCGATTGCTCGGTAAAAAGCAACCATAGCCCGTGGGTCTCTCATACCAAAATGATGAAAAAATGTCCGTGTCAAACTTCCGAAGTTTTATAGCTGCAGTTCTACTTCACCTACGACGAGGAATCCTGACTTTAGATAACAGTCGTGTGTGAAGTATATCAGAGTAATATACCTATTGTAACTGCTATCCAATAGTAGTGGAAAGAGCCATCGTGAAGCCATAATGCTAGCGTTCTGATAAAGACGTCTTGCCTTTCCTAATCTCGATATATTACAACACGACATTCTTTTGAAAACAGAAATATTATTATACGGGATTTATTTGCAGTTTCAAACACGAACATATATCAGTTGATTACATTTGACGATCACTAAGTTTGTAGCTGAAGAAACACCTCTCATCCATTGGTTCACAAGGGCTGAGCGGACCAGGAGTGTTCCAGCTGATGTTCCAGACGTGAAGTACCAGGAGTAATACGCGCACTTGCGTCGGTATGGAAAGCTAAAGAACACGGCCCATGCAGTATTACATGAAGTGCCTAGCTGCAGTAATTACATGCATTAGAAGTTACAAAACTATAAAGATTCGCGTCGTTTAGAACACAATAAAATTCAATTCGGGTTGCTATAGACTTAACGATATTCACCGTTGTAGGCTGCGATATTATTTATTGCAAAAGCAATAAAATGATGTTAAATTGCGCTTGCTACACTAAGACTCTCTTCTTGTGGTCAAAATCGATGCTGTGTGTCTGGATTGAAAGTGCGTGTGGGAGGTAGTGCGAGTTCGTCTTCTCTCTCACAGGCATCCAAAAGTTTCGTATTTAAAATTGAGTAACAGAACTAAAAAGACAGTAACTCTAAAGGTCTTCCCAGCTATCATTAACAATTAATTGTGCCTCGACTATATCGTACTCAAGTTCCGCCACCTTACCGGAAACTGCGTCTTCTTTTCTTGCCAGCAAATGATGGGATTGAGTGTATTATCGCGACATGAATAATTATTCATATTTATGTGCGCAGTGACATTCAACTTAAATGTCTTGTTTTCTCAGTATAAATTTCAACATAATTCGATTCTTTACGTTGACTTGATATTGACAAAAGCCACAGATTGATACAAAGTTTCCACATATGTTTTTAAAAGGTGATTTTATTTCCATCAGCATGCATTGCTACCCTGTAACTTCTATATTCAGCTAGACAGAGGACAACGAATTGTTGGAAGCAGATAATAATTATCAGTATGATGTATGGTAAATACTAAATTGTTTGACGCAATACTAAGCAAACTAGTGAAAAATTTTGTCTATTGTAGTTGTTGTGGTCTTCCGTCCAAAGACTGTTTTGATGCAGCTCTCCATGCTACTCTATCCTGTGTAAGTCTCTTCATCTCGAAGTAAGTACTGCACCCTACATTCTTCTAAATGTGCTTACTGTTTTTATGTTTTGACCTTGCTCTACGATTTTTACCCCTCATGCTTCCCTCCAGTATGAAATTGGTGTTCCTTGGTGCCTCGGAATTTTTCTACCAAACGATCCCTTCTTCTGGTCAAGCTGTGCCACAAATTTCTCTTCTCCCAAACTCTAAGCAGTACCTCCTCATCAGTTACGTGATCCACCCGTCTAATTTTCTGTATTCTTCTGCAGCATCACATTTGAAAAGCTTCTATTCTCTTCCTGTCTAAGCAGTTTATCGTGCATGTTTCACTTCCATACATGGCTACATTCCATGCAAACACTTTCATAACAGACTTCCTGACACTTACGTTTATACTCAATGTTAACGAATTTCTCATCTTCAGAAACATTTTTCTTGTCATTGCCAGTCTACATTTTATATCATTTCTAGTCCGAAACTCATCTTTTATTTTACTCCCCAAATAGCACAACTCATGTACTACTTTAAGTGTCTCATTTCCTAATCTAATTCCGTCACCATCACCTGATGTAATTTGACTACATTCCACTACCTTCGGTTTGCCCTGTTGTAATTTGAGTACATTGCATTACCTTCGTTTTACTTTTGTTGGTGTTCATTTTATATCATCCTATCAACACACTGTCCATTCCATTTTTGCTTATTAAAAAGAAATTTTCTATCGAGGTAGCATGGGCTTGAAACTCACAAACTTTGTCATACACCTTACAAAATGTTGCTGGTAAATAAATCACGACTAGAAACGTTGACTTCGTTTGAATGTTGAAATACTTTTGTAGCTCAAAACGCAAGAAATTTCAACCAAGTTAACAAGAAATGTCGATTATTGCTAATGGCAGCGTGTGACACGTAACTTCGTATTATTTCTGTTCTCCACATTTAACTTGTAACACAGCGAAAGACCAGCACGGCGACTCAGCTTCTCCCTGTGCATCGGCCTGTTCATCTGCTGATCAGAGTCAATAACAGAATTCAATATCTTTAATTGCGTTGTATGGTAATGTTACGAAGTAACACGGTTAGAAAAGCAGAAGGATTTAATTCATACAACCAATTGTGGGTGATTGCATGCTTCGATTTTTTTTAAATTCTTGTTCGTACAATAATTCCAGTAAAGAGAAGCCTCGTACTAGACGTTTGGCTTTGCAAACCGTATTTAAATACTCGACCGCAATTTACACGTGTGTATCCGCATAGTTTTGTCGTCCTGTTGCGCTTCTTTATATACACATACACATAATTTGCGCTCTGCTGGCACAGAAATAAAAATATATATCGTCACTTCAGAAAATCATTTCCGTGATATTATTTAGTAAAGTAATAGGAGGTAGGGACATAACTAGATATATCACCAACAATTATTCATCCGAAATGCTTTATACCCAATTTACACTGAGCGAGGTGGCGCAGTGGTTAGCACACTGGACTCGCATTCGGGAGGACGACGGTTCAATCCCGTCTCCGGCCATCCTGATTTAGGTTTTCCGTGATTTCCCTAAATCATTTCAGGCAAATGCTGGGATCGTTCCTTTGAAAGGGCACGGCCGATTTCCTTCCCAATCCTTCCCTAACCCGAGCTTGCGCTGCATCTCTAATGACCTTGTTGTCGACGAAACGTTAAACACTAACCACTACTACCCAATTTACAGGATAATCTGAAAAGTTTCTCTTAGCACGTCGGTGAAAGCAAGCTTTATCTTGTTCTTATTAATGATGGAACGTGATGAAATACATTTTATAATAATTATTGAACTGAACGTTGACAAAAATTTTGATGTAAGTTTTACAATACGTTTACTACTATTGAGAAAATACCGTCGCTTTCCATATAGCATAATACCCCACACTTACTGCATTCTGTGTCTCTGTTCCAGGTTCTAAGTACAGCTGCAGAATGTAGGTCCATTCCACCGCCATGCCCTACACGGATGCTATCGTCATGATTTACGAACTGCAGCTAAAATAATTACTTAGTACATCGACGCAAGTTGGCGTACTCACTTTTTTTTACATTAACAACATTACATGTCGTTTTCTCCTAATATCACTTGATTGAAGTAAATACTGAATTGAATATCGATCAAAAGATATGCTGAGTTGCTTCGAAACATTTACTGCTATTCATAAAATTTCCTGTCTTGCAATTTAGCGTAACGCCCATTACTCATTGCATTCTGTATCTCTGTTATAGGTGATGAGCGCTGATGCAGAGTGTATGGCCGTTCCACCTCTACGGCCTGTACGTGAGCAAGACGTGGAGGTTTTGTTCAAATACCGTGAGTACCTTTTTGTGTTCTGAGGATACAATTAGTAAGGATTCAAGTAGTGTAGTAGTTTTGAGGAAGTGGTTTTGTTACAGAGCTTACGTTTGATATCATCAACTTGTTTCCATATCCCATCTGCGTGTGCCATGATAAACACGAAAAGAATCTAGCGTTGCAACGACTCTGTTACTTTGTTGTAGTCCCCTTTACATGTAGCGTGATCTGGGGATTCTGTGATATTTGCTGTGGGAAGGATATTCAGTTCTGCTAGTGTTTCAGCAAAATGCACTGTACCGATCATTTGTATTAGGAGTGATGCCAGGGAAGGTCACGTTTTATGGTACGAACTTTTTGCAGGTCGTATTCTCTTCATTAGCATGATAGTTGAGTAGCTAGGAGAAAGTCCATGAATTGCGTCTGCCAGTGAGTGCACTCCTTCCTGATCGAACTTTCTACTAGATCGATGTGGTAGTAACAGAGTTAGAGAAAAGCCTGGGGAGATCTTTATAACTCTCCGTTTTAGAACCGCAGTAGTGTGTGTCATATTTCCACTAAATCCTGCACTGCTAATTGGCAGTACACAGTCCTCTGAGATGGTCATTAGATTACTCCATAATTATTTTGATCATGTCAAATACATTTCTGTTTACAGATGGAATCAACTTTATTATCATTTGTCCACCAACTGTGTGAACAACGTTGGATAGCAGCAAGTACTAGAAGATGCATTCAAATTTCCTGACATGCAAAAGCAGTAATATTAAGTATTACAGCTGTCTATGTACATACTGCAATTATGACACATTATTAGTCGGTAGCAGTGGACGACAGTGATCTTTTGGAAATAGATGTTGTTTAGACTGATGGTGAACATTTATTTTCCAGGCCACTGCTACCGCCACGACGTGCAGCCTGAGCCGTCCGTGAGACCCGCTCTCACGTACGTAGTACCAAACGTGGCAGCAAGTAAGGTGCAAGAGAGGCGAGGCGGAGGCGAAACAGCCCAACAGCAGCCGCCGCAGCAGCACCGCGATGTGGTTGAGGCAGAGATGGTGAGGAGGAGGCGGGGAGGGGGAGGCGAGGGAGGCGGAGACCAGCCGCGGCCTGCTGCGGCGGCTGCTGGCCTGCTGCGTCTGCATTAGGCTGCCATGAGGCCGCAGCTCCAGGAGGACCAGCAGGTGAGTCCGGCCTGACGTGCCGTGTGTGCAGAGTTCATCAGCCTGGAACGTATTGTGTAGAGCTGCTGAATTCGAGAATATGCTGTAATTGCTGCCCCACACAGTGACCTCTAGGGTTGGAGGGAGTGGGGGAGGGGTGTTTGGTCTTATCCAAATTTATTGTCCGAAGCTGTGTGCTGCGATTTTAGTATTAGTTCTCATTCTTCAGAATTCTCATTGTAGATAAATAGCTCAATCAAGTTCAAAGAGTGCCTATGAAGAATGTGCAAAATCCAAATTGTAACAGTTACTCAGGTATCAACGAGTTTCGGTTATTTAAATTAGATAATCGTGTATGAGTTTTAGTCAAACTAAACCAAACATAACTATATAACAGCTTTGCATGGAAGGTACATACGTTATTTCTGGTATGTATAATTTGTCTAAAAATAATTTTAAATTTATCAATAAATAAAATTAAAAGTATTTAATTAATTTCAGGGTTCATCCTGACGAAGCCCCGACACTTGACAGGCAGGCTAAGAAACAGAGCCCTGCCAACAAAATCCTCGTATGTATGGAAAGAAACATATACAAATCTTAAGAAATCTTTGTAAAGATATGTAAGATGCTCCTTCTTGTCCAATAGCCGTTTCATTAGTTTGATTAGTAGATAACTGAGTTATGATAGAGAGTACTTGGCATCATTTCACCTGAAGGAAAATTGTGATATACAGTTTATTGTACTCATCACAACAGAAGCCTAGCGAAACTTAAATAAGACTAGTAGTAAATAGTAACTCAGTCTGTGTATGCAGTATAATATTTGAGACACAATTTAACCTTGGCTCTACCCATAAAAGAAATGATACTACCCAATTAAGGAAATGATACAAAGTGAAAATTTGATATTATTATCCTTTTATACTTTTCATTCTCTACCAAAGAGAGTAGTGTGGATAGTCTGAGGTAGAATCAACAGCACAGATCCTGTCAGTCAAATGGCAGCTGACTTATTAGTACACCACGGATTTTTAGGTCGTAAAGAAGTGTGTTTTAGGCACCTAAGGTAGGCTCCTTCAGTAGTTCATTTAGGCTATATAAAACCTAAAATTGGCTCTTATAAAAATGATGCAGAGAAAATAAAAATAAATTAAAATACATAGTGTTGACAGTATGAACATCTTATTAGTCATTAAAACAAGTAGAATGAATATATACACAGTTACAAGAGCACAGCCGTCGACAACATTAGTGTCGAACTTCCTCCAAGATAAGGATCTTTGTAAAAAAAGATATGGCAATGGTTTAATTAATACTTTCGTAGTTTCATATATTCTGACCATAGTTGGCTTCACAATAAATAACCAAAATCTTTTCTATGTTTTCTAGTGAAAAACTGCGGCATTTGTCAGTCAGTATCACTTTATACTCTGAAAAAGAACGTTCTACTTCAACAGATGTGACAGGTGCGTACTTCATTTTCGGCACATGTTGGCAGGAATGCTGCAGTCAGGAGTGCTGTATTTTCCACTAAGTATGTCAACAGCTGCACACACCTCCGTCAGGCCAGTGTTCTTCTGCAAAACCGTTTGCATTTCTGCCCGTACTTTTTTCCCTACTTCACCTGGCGCTTCATTAATTTTCATTTTCACTTCTCCAATAAAAGAGATATTGTCATAGATAGGTTTCACTGAGCCTTCTAATTGTGAAATTATTCTTGCCATAAATGTGTAGTGGGCCCTAATGTAAGATACGCCCCGTTTTAAAGAAGAATATTTGAACTCCATTATTGCAGTTACCGATGCAGCATCCTCCGGTATATTTTCAACCTGCTTCTGGACAGCTGAGAGATGGTACTATAGTATTCTGCTGCTATCAGCCACGTGCCCCAGCGGGTGGCAACAGGTTCTGGCGGCTATGGGACGTCTGGAAGTTATTCTTTGAATGCCTGTATTCTTCATGGTGCCTAGACAAAAATTTTCTTCACCATAGATATTACTTTATTTACTTTAGGAAATTGTAGCCTTACTTGCTCTGCTATGCGGTTGATCCCATGCGCTACACAAGTTACGTGCAGCATCAATGGGTAGAATACTTTTAATAGTTGAAACGCTGCTGTGATATATGCAGCAGCATCAGTGACGGCCAGAAGCACCTTATCCTCATCCACTCCGTTTGGGTGTAGCACCTTAAGCCCATTGTTCACAAACTTTGCTTTTGTTTGTTGGTTAGTTGTTGCAAGCTGCTTTGAGTAAATCAAATGAGCTCCGGACGGAGCGTCTGGATCTAGCTTGCCAGTAACCAGGTTTGCAATGTAGCGGCCAGGACTGTCAGTAGTTTCATCCACAGAAATACACATACAAGATTCTCCAGCATCTTCTCGGATTCTGTGCAATGGAGCATTGTAAGCTGAATCCACATAATTCTTACTTAAAGTTGACGCTGCAGGAATAGACTGATGGCAGTACTTATCAAGAAAACCTCTGAAAATAGGGTTTTCTAGTTTCCGAAATGGGATGTTTGCTGCCACAAGTGCATGAGACAAATCACTGTAGAACTTGTTTTTTCGGGGGATTCGCCAGATTTATTGGTTAAAATAGTTTGCTTCATTTTTTACTTTCGTTCAACATTAGTTTTATGTGCGATTCCAACTGCATGCTGAGTTAAGTGAGATTTCTTAACACTCGAAACCTAATACGAGAGAAAAGGGAAATGCAGTAAAGAATCGCATATTAAGACTATTTCGTACTACTAAAGGATAGCGATAAAAAAGAACCCTAAGTGACAGGAAAATAAGAAATGTAGGAAGAACGTCAACTAACTTCCGTGTTGCATGCTTGGCAGAAAATAATTTCCCCATCTGTTGTACCTGTATAATGCGGAAAATCCTACAGTCACTGCCTTATATGAGTAGACTTAGAACTAGATGTTTTCGGCATGGCGTAGTATTCTCACACAGAAACTATAATTTATTTTGCACTTAGAACGCCAGTAACACTTAACACGTCGGTCGGTACACAATAGGCTGATTTGTTTTCGCTGGGAAAAAGTGAACGATGACCTTTGTTTCCCCATTTACTGCGGTGCATGGGAGAGGTAGGGGAAGTACAGTACACGTTGCTGGAAATAGGGCACCTGACAGATGGCCGCCCCTTCTGAACAAGCGAATGTAATCTACCGGTGCTTCAGATGAAAACATCTCACTACTGGCAAATTATTTTTCGAACCGGAAAATTCACGTATAATACCTTTCACGAAACAGAGTAGTTTGATATGACTGCCTGTAGACAGCAACGAGAAAATGCGCGAAAGGCAGTAATGTAGCTATAGAGGGCGTCTACGATCAACATTGTGATTTTTTAATCCGTGCTCAGCTTAAGGCCTATGAAACCGTTTCTTTGCGAAAATACACAGCTGGCCAGAATCCTACGAACGAAATATTTTCAAATATAAAATTTAGTACTCTCACGTTCGATTCTAATGTGTAACTGAAATCTTTGACCCTTTTCCCATTCGCTCACTGTTAGGCAAATACGAAGCATGAGCGCATATCAACCAGCCACCTTGCTGCACGCTGGGCAGAAAATATTTTTTTCCATCTGTCGTATAGTGTGGAAAAACTTGGAGCCACTGTCTTATATGATGAAATAGGCACTTTTTAGGATATTAAAGCCGAAATAGGCAAAAATAGGCACTAACGTCGAAATAGGATTTTTTAGGTCCTATAGAATTAACGCTATTAAGTGTAAATAGTCATGGAACGCATAAGTACAAATTTTTATGCAAATAGGAACTCTGGAACAAAATAAGTTTTTACCTAAAATGCGCGGGTTTACTTATTACTAATCACACGGTTCCCCATCTGGATTTATTCAGGGATGTTTTCCAGACTTGAATATGTCTTTACATTAAGGTCAGATTTTCTAAATACTGGTTTGCAACTGGGGAATAGGAATATACTTTAATTTATTTTTAGCGAATATGACATTTTTTGGATAACATTTTGATAGCCTTGTTTTTGTAACTCAGTACATTTCACGATCTTTTCACCATTTACAGTATACTTGTAACAGTCGTCAGAAATATCATCGAAACTGTCCTGCTACACTTGCTTAGGAACATGACCTCATAATTCCTGCTAGGGCATGTTCCTATCCAATGAGAAATAAAATTGTTTCAGTTTCCCGGTTCTGTCCTCTGTTGTCGGAGATTGTCTTGGTTGAAAACTATTGCATTCACCTCTCCGATTTTGAAACCAAGAAATCTCCTGACTACATGTGGTGTGCGTACTGTAAGACCTTCGGTACACACACCATCAGATTATTTGACTGGTCGCTCTAACGAAGTATTCGAGTGTCAGCAATATGTCTCGTGGTCTTATCGTGGCGTGTTTATCTTCTGCCATTAGGTCAGACGATAGAAATGCCACTTGCACGCTTAGAATGGCAGATTGACGGTGACCAACATTAAGCAGAAATGGATTAATTTTCGCACACATTTATTAAAATAATAACAATCATGAACCTTACTCAACTTGATTCTGGATGCCATTTACAATTGACAGTCTGAAGTTCCTTTGGTCTTGGTACGTTAATCTTATTGTCACATACCTCTGGTACTTGACAAAGTGTCTATTAATTTCTCTTCATGGCTATATACAGGAATATGGTAATCGTATTAGGCACAGACTATTGCAGACTGGTGTAGACAAATGTAGACTAATGCAGACTGACTAATCGGAGTCTGTACGGTCGTTATAATACCTCACCCGTTCAGGTACCACTGCGCGAGTGTGATCAGCGACGAGAAAGAGTTCTACGTTAGCAATCTCATTGGCTTCGTTACGTATTAATACCCGGATCGGCGGAAGTAGAATTTGGTCCGTCTCTAACACAGCACCATCTCGTAGTGCGGAGACGGACGAGCGCTTCGCTTGCGCTGTTGTGCTTAGCGGGGTGCGCTCTATTGGGAAAGTTGTGTACGCGCTGAATATGCGGAATTATGTACACAACACTACATTAAATCCTATGGGTAACCCACAGGTCAAATTGTACCTGCGTTACCTGCTGGCTGGTAGCATCCAAATTGATGTATTCTCATGTGTCAACCAGAAATGTTACATATTTTAGGACATAAGGACTTGCGTTAGACGTTGGGATTTCCAGCAGATAACGACGGACTGGGATGTTACATGCTAGGATACAATCTGAAAAATTCCTGTCTTTATTCCTCTATATCGCACATACAGAACAGTCTTCGAACGATAATGAGTGAGGCGTAATCAACATAAAATTTTGCAATTCTCATGCCTTCTCACTTTATCTGACGCGTTGATACACACATTGTAGATACGTTAATGAAAGGGCGTGTGGGTACTCTCCATTTCGGTTAGTTACAGATAAAAGAAGATGCGGTAAAATAAACATACATTGTTTCTCATACAAATCTTCATATATTAGCAATTGGAAGCATAGATACTACTATATGAATTGTTGAATCACAAACAAATTCCATTATATTGTAGCCAAGTAGTATAAAAGTGTACTTTCCGGTAATTTTTTAATTTGAGTCTACAGTGGGATTCCATGATGATACCACAAAGTATCAGGATTGATAGAGAAAGGTAAATGGGTCAACGTAACGAAAGAGGCCATCGTCAGGAAACGACTGAATTGAAATTTATAAGCGAAAATTGCTCCGGTGTGCCCGGCTGTCGCCCTCCTACTGCATGCCCTTCGTTGGGGAAGGGCTAGAACGGATCGAAAAAAGCAAAGTGGTTAATTAAATATGGAGTCTAACGTGCATTCCTGAAGAGCTATGAGCAGTTGATAACTTTTGCTGCTGTGGAATACATGTCTTCTACTGAACAGCAACTAGTAGCTCATTAGGTATGCGTTTTAGAGACCTTGTTCGCTGGATATTTTTGTTATTTTGGTTCATACTACCAATTCCAAAACACGAAAAGCAAAGAATTTGCAGTGGAAGTGATATACAGTCCGAAGTATCAAAGCTACTTTCGGTCGATTCAGGACGAGGGTTTCATCCGTTGGATTGATATATTTATCCCTCTCCATCACCCCCGATAGTCTGTAAGATCATCACGGACTAACCCCGTGTAGCTCGCATTCTCTGTCCCTTATTCGTTCACTCCACCATTTACAACAATGATCTAACACTCAGGATAGAGAGAGGTTTGTATTTAAACGGACCTATCATTTCGTTAACCCTATACTGACTGCAGTGTATGCATCTGTTGCAGGACGGAAGTGTAGACGAGATGAATAACAGAAGATCGGAAAATCGGTTTCCTTTTGGAATACAGATACTGACAACTCTTTGTTTTGATAGGTATATGTTTCATTGGCGGGGAAAGTAATTCTGAATTAATCTAACCGTGTTTTCCTCCTGCAGGAGACGTACTCGAAGAAGAAGCACGAGATGGTGTCGGCGTGGTTGCTGAAGCACTTCGGGAGCGCCCAGGACCGCTGCAGATGGACGGAGGGGCTGCACGGAGGAGCTGTCAACACACCAGTGGCAGAGGTAAGCAGTGGTGAGTAGAACAATAATGTAAATGAAAATTCATATATACTAGGCCCAATGATGTGGTTATATATCAAAGACCAAATCGTTGTTTCTCAATCTGATGTGCAATTGAAATTTTGATGTATGTGTTTACACCCTTAATTTATAGTATCATAATATTTGATCAGAAACTAATCGATTCCTAATATGTTTGTTTACAGATTCTGTGCTATCTGTTGTCTAGATATACTTACTCATTTCAGTTTTTAAATGTCAGCCATGTGCCTACTGCAGGATGTCCGTGTAATAGGAAACAACCAAAACAAAAATATCACTTATCAACTCTCCCCACTAACGCCCCAAAATACAAATAACTGTCCTAACAGACATGTTCGTATAGACTAACGTGCTGTGAGCTAGCTGGCGAGACAGGGAGGTTGACCAGACAAAATGTAGGGCAAATATTGGACTCACGGCTACTGGTCTGGTCCACCAGCCAGCCTAAGTGTGGCTTTTATGAGGTTTGTCACTCTCGTTTAGGTGAATGCTGGGCTGATCTCCAATCTTCACCTCTTCAAAATTTACCATTCACAAACAGCTGCAAAACAAAGATATACAGATCAGCGTTTGCAACATTCGCAGAGAGGTGACGAACACAGCTTTCAGCCGTTACGTTTAACTTACGGCTGCAGCCACAGGAAGGGTAACCAGCCAGATACCAAAAAATAAAAACAAAAAAATTCCAACTCACGAGAAATGTGGTATTTGACCACGATATAAACGTTAGGAGAGAGAAGTTACATGTAGCAAGTGACATGAGGATCGGAGAATCTATTTTGTATACCTGGAAAATTAGACATCACTAACGTTGGCTTAGGACTTAAGCCCTTTAGCGTTAGTTTCTTACTCTTAGCTTTCTTAACGGTAACGGTTGAAATTGTATCAAATGTGATTTAACCGCCCGGGTTCCCGGGTTCGATTCCCAGCGGGGCCAGGGATTTTCCCTGCCTCGTGATGACTGGGTGTTGTGACATGTCCTTAGGTTAGGTAGGTTTACGTAGTTCTAAGTTCTAGGGACTGATGACCACAGATGTTAAGTCCCATAGTGCTCAGAGCCATTTGAAACATTTTTTTGTGATTTACCTGTTCAGTAGGCGAAAGCGTTTCAGTAAGAAAACCGAAAGCTGTCAAACACACAGAGTTCCCTTCATCCTTGAAGCGTAAATATCTCAAGTTAGTAGAGTGGCACAGCTTTCTCGCTGGAAAAGTGTGTTCAGAAGTTGCAATTGACCAGAAAAGTAAAGTTAACCTATTTCAAGGCAAGCCTCAAATCACTATTCAATTTTAAACAGACACACGCAATTCCGTCATGGAGAATAAAATAATTACAATTAGAAACTTTATAAGCGACGAAAATTATATCGAAAATTTCTTTTTACATCTTAGGGATATATTGTCTTCCAAAAGGTTAAAAAAACATCCATTTTACAATCATTTTCATCAGTTACTCAGAGTTTTACGATTCAGCTTAGAGCTTGTGCGGCCAGCTATCGGATTATCCTCTTCCATTCCTTTAAAAGAAACTAATGGAGAGTTTGCGGTGAAGATTCGAGAACCTCTTGTATAAAGCCCCAAATTTTTTCGTCACGCTATCGAAATTTGATAAACTAACGTCTGATCGCATCAAAAGCTATCTGACAAAGAAAAAATGTGTCAAGCTATCCCTTGCAGGTTATAATTACTGAAATGATTTGACATTATCACAAAGAGTTCCCAATTATTTTCAATTGATATCTTACACATGTGTGAAGTCGTAGACAAAGACAAAAAAACACGAATTTTAAAAGTAAAATATCATTTGGAAACATAAAGCGAAGGTAAATAAGGCAAAGAATTAGAAGCATAATGGACATGTACGTATTTCAATTATATATGTTGAAAATACTACTACAGCACTTTCGTGTAACATATATCATAAAAATGGCGTTCCAGGATGCAGCTTTATTACATATGAATAGCTATGGAAAGAGAGTGTCTGCAATTGACGTTGTAACGGAAGTTTTAATTTTTCGAAATTTATTGATAGTATAGCGGTATTTTGTAGAAAAATTCAGTTTATACCAGAGGATAGTTAATACATTTCTATGTGGACACATACTTTTTTCTTCACCATACACCAAATCACATATGGGTTGTGTTTTAACCCCTAAGTGAAAATGAGCAAAAACGAAAAAAAATGTATATTGCATTATTTGGTCCAGTTTACATACCCATCAAATATCATCAAGACCATTTATTAACATCTGGGATAGTTACCTTGTTAGGCAGCGTGTCAATATTTTCACAATATCAAAGCATGTTACATTTTGTCGACTCGACAAAAATGCTGTCATCAATCTTCGTTTTCCGCTGGTTTTCTGTCCACCTTGTGACGCCTGACAGCAATTACATGTGAGAAGCAATTCATTTGTGGATTTCTTCGATCATTGCACTTTCAGAAACGCAGATTTACGTTATATTTTTGATAAATATGCTGCTGGGTGTTTCAAAACAAAACCCAGCAAGTTTCAATCATTATTTAATTTTGGGGTACATTTGATTGTGCATGTGCATGTGTGTGTGTGTGTGTGTGTGTGTGTGTGTGTGTGTGTGTGTGTGTGTGTGTGTTGTGTGTGTGTGTGTGTGTAAATGTGAGCGTGTGCGTAAGTTTAGAAAACGGTATGAATCTTTTCCCACAAAATTAGGTGCCTACTTTGTAAAAGAGATACCACGTACAATGAGTGCGTTTTAAATATACTTTCCTTATTCATTTAAAATACGAGTACTCTCTGACTGGTTGCCTTTATTTCTTACTACACAATATTGTGAGTAGTATAAGTCACCATGTGACATTTTTCTAAGGAGGGTCAAGACTCGCTGCAGTGTGATATTAATTTCTGTTTTCTTCCCCTTCTCTACAGATCTGTTTCGACTATATTGTCCTGCTATAACAAAAAAATGTATAATGGGAGTAACGTCACCCACATTGTAGAACAGGTCACTCTTTAATGGCAGTTAAGCCGAAATATATGTGTAGCCAAAGGGAAAAAAGTAAAAATTATCATCATACAACAGCAAGTCCGGACATGGTTTATAAAAAAATAATTCCCACAGGTATTCTGTCTCATAAAAGTAACTCCATTGATCACGACGTTTCAGTAACCAACCAATGTGATGTAAACTAAACTCTCAGACTTACCTCCCGACATCAGGACTTCAAATACCATGAAAGGGTTTTAGGCAATTCCTCGACTTGGCGAGCTCCTAGAAGTTCTACGAAAATGTTTAAGCTCTCAGCCACTTAACCACAGGAAAAGAGTGTAAACATATTCTTGAGTATGTCCTGCCCTCAACAAATAGCAGTCCTTAGCAAAATGATACTCCCATCCAGGAGTTCTGAGTATGTATTGTAATAGATCTTCTGTTACAGGAAAGCCATCAGCCATTAGTTTAGTACGGTAGCCGCGACAACAACCCCTTTAGAAGGACTATGGGAAGAACAGCACATCATCCGCAGTCTGCAAAAATTCACCCTCTTCAGGCACCTTAAACTGGATCCTGTCTTCATAGTATGCATACAGACACACATTCTAGAGTCCTCTTCTCTTGGCTACAGTTAAAATTATTCATCAGAGTAATGAAAACATTAGGCGGAAAAACTCACATAACAAGTTAGTGGGAAGACTACCATAAAAGTAAGTAATGAATTAACAAATACCAAAGTGATAAAATATTATGATACCATACTTAAATGAAAATCTCAATTACATTCTCAAGAATGTTCAATGTACAGCATGATGACAATGTAAAATTAAGATAAGGAAATATACCTCTGGTAGCATTCAAGTCCAACATATCATTGATTGAAATAACCAGATAATCAAGGAAGTAAAATAGTTATAACTTTCAACGCCTTAAATATCACTAAATAACAACTGTAAATATGTTAGATAAGTTAGCTAAATCAGAATGAATTGTAGATCTTACTAACAACAAACAAATTACCAGGTAATAATACAAACAATCAATCCCACAATCTGGGCCAACACTACAAAACCAGGTTCTCCCCTTAAAAAAAAAAAAAAAAGAAAAAGAAGAAAAAAATTGGTCCAGCTGCCCCGTCTGGTAACAACTTCAAAGCATGCTTTCCCAGGATTATAGATGAAAAAAGTCAACTGTTTTTTGAAGCAGAAGAGGACCATTCGTTCCAAAGGTGTACAAAGCAAACGAACACCTAGCTTCATTGCATAATACTTTGAATCTACCAACGGGAAGGAAAAAATCCAACCCACATTTCTCTAACAATCACACATCATCGAAAGTCGTCAAAAAGAAACCACTAACCCCTGTGGCAACTGTAAACAGAAACCAATCACTGTTAGGACTGCAAGCATATCTTTGTGTCCTTAAGGCCTGCAGCTACATTCTTAGAGAAGCCAGTGGGACTTCATGCTCCGCATAAAGAAATATTAAGTTGAAAACGAAAAAAATAAAAATATTAAATCGGTACGATAAAAATGAAATATTTGGGAAAATTGGTATGCACGAGGGATTTACAATTTGTTGAACTACCAAAACGTAACAAGGTACATCTAATCAGGACGAAAACCATATTTTCAATGTAGGGTATACGATCTATGACAAAAAGAAAGCCATGAATATAAGCAAGAATATGTCAATGTTTCTAACAGATTTCTCTTTAAATAAGACGTTTATAAACGCAGAAGTGAATTTTTATAGAGGATAAAATAACTGTCAATACTCACTCTTTGCTACTGGAGGCGGCTACATCCTGCTCAATGTACTTGCGGCCACTTTATCTGTGAGAACAACAGCCATAGTCCAGAGATAAAAGAACCATTTTGGGACCTCCTAGAGAAGGTGAAGGCGAAAATAACTGCGAAGAATATTAACATTTTCGTCGACGACTGTAAGCTGACGTGGAAAAGAAGCAAATTATGAACCGGCACAGGAAAACATCCTACGCACGGAAGGAACAACACATTTTGAATTTGTTTTTGTCGAACTGTGTCGAAAGTATAGTTTAATATCAAATGCAAACAAAGAAAGGAGGAGACACGGCGTACGCTTGGAAACTAGAATGATGAAAAATCGTCCACATGCCCCATTATAGGAATGCTATGAAGGAAATCAAGAATATTAAAGTCCAGAGAGGTACCAAGTATCATTTTGATAATTACGTCACCAGGATAAAAATATCAACAGCTGGAAAGAACAAATGCAGAAATGATGTGATAAAATTAAAAATCGGTTAACAAGTATTGGAAGAGTGCCACCAGCAACTAACTTTTCAGTCTAAGAAGTGTACAGACAGTACAATACAGTAGACAGTACAACAAGCAGCTAATGTTTCAATTTTGAAAGGTCGCAAACGGAAACGTAGAATGTGCAACTGGGCCTGGAACCAAAATTACGCACATAGAACACATTCGTTGAAAAAATGAAACTCCCTGAAGGAACATGAAGATTTTAACTCCTTTTGTAAAAGTCGGAAGCATGCAGCCCCTGTGATTCTACTTGTAACGCGATTATTTTAGAAATAACAAATGGAACGTATTGATCAGGATATTCTAAAGAACAATTTCAGGGCTTTCGCCCAAATTTTCATGTCTAAGCTGGAAGTGTTTCAATTTCCAGTCAAGTGTCTCGTAGAAAAAATGGAATGCTGGGCATGAACAAAAAATTTAATAGGTTAATACTCTAATATCTTGGCAGCGTGTTTAAGGAAACTATAGTAATTTGAATGAACCAAAATGGAGATTACCCATACGAAGAGCCATTCGAATAGCGAGAAATGCGCATCCACACGTCTAAGACAGATATTAAACAGAGCAGTTATGGCCTAAGGAATAATATAGCAGGTAATAGGAAACAATTGTTGCAGAGTTCCTGAAGCTGGCTAATGAAGATATTCTGAAGATACCAGCTGAACACTTTGAGGGGATGCAGAGATCTGGTCGGGTATCCTCTGTTTGGCTGGGGCCCTAGACCGCCAACTCCACAAAATGGTCGCTGGAAAGGTGATCAGCCGTTGAAGGCATGTTACATTAGTATCTGTTCTATGGGAGATGCTCTAGTAAACACTACAGAACTGAATTGAAGATTATCATAATAAACAGACTAATGAGTAACAGGCTAATATCAGGAAAGAACGTTCTTGCCTAGAGCAGATTTTCAACTTCACAAACATTATCAGGCATAAAATGTCTGTTAGGTACTACTGTGGGGTCGTATGTATTGATAAAAAAAACGTACACCGCTCAGTTGACAGTGAGTCACTGTTGAGTGTTATGAAAGTATTTGGAGGGATGATTCTGATCGATACAGGGTAAAATATGAATTTCGTTGACAATATCTCGGACCGCTTCCAAAACTGAAATTGGTGTCAAACAAGTCGATGACGTTTCTCCACTCCTTCTCATCTGTGTCCTGGAAAAGGTCATTCGAGAATTGAGCTAAAAGGATGAGATTGAATAATTATTCAGACTAGGACCCAAACTCAGCCATTGTTATTCAACAACATTAACTCACCAATCACGAAGATTCATCAACTAACAGAGATAGCTGAGAAAGGAAGATTACAGGTTTCCTTTGATAAGACAAATTATATTACAAGTGTCAGTGATAGATGATTTTAAATACAGGGAAGATTATTGTCGTATAGAAATTTAAGTACTTGGTCAGGATAATTCAGCAGAAAAGCTTGGAGCAAGAAGCGAAGAATCTTAAGGTCTGCAAATTTCAGCTCTCTTATGAAATGACGGAAAGAGTCAGATAATATTTGAGACAAGTTAAAACCGTATGGTAGTGTTGTCTAACCAGAAGGGTTATATGCCTTGTAGATAATGAATTATTTTTAAAAATATTAATTTATTTATTCATTCATTTATTCAACCTGGCATACGGATGGGGACATTAGGCTCTATCTCACATCTAACAAGGTGGTTCACTAACGTTACACGACATATATCTGAATAATCACGTAATACTGCATTTAGATATTGAAAACTATAATAGTGCAAACAAAAAAGACACATCTACTAAGTTAATATTCGCACAAATGTAAATAGCGTAATAGAAATTATGTGATGTTGGTTTTTAATTGTCAGTGATAGCAGCAGTAGGCATGAGAGAAAGAAGTGCAGAAGGGAGGGATAGGAGAAAGTAATAACACACACTTAAAGAATATGAAGGCAGAGGATGGCGTTACTCACAGAGAAAAGCAATGATACAGGGTTATGACTGTCAGAAGACAGGAGAATTGGCCGTGCTTTTTGACAGACGTGAAATTGGCCTGGTACTTTAATTCTGGGGATGACAAAAGGGAGTGCGCAGAATTCCCCTTGAAATCAGGAAGACTTTGAATTTTTCGCATTATGCAGCGAAGCGCTTTCCAGAAGCGGAGAGTGGAAACAGCAAAGGATACTTCGAGATGGCAGAGCTATAATACTAGATAAATGGACCTTGTGTTTCGATTGCGACGGCGGGTTTATTCCCTAATGGAAGGCAGTGTGCAGCCTGGACACTGCGGAACCTGTAAAGTACACACTGCGTGCTGTAGACCCGTAACTTGTATGGCCACAACGATCCTAACTGAGCTAATGAAGCTCCCTCAGGCCGTACTGATGGATGCTGCAGATGAAACGCACATACGCTTTCATGGTTATGTTTGACAGTCATGTGTTTTCACCACTCGTGCCACGATGAATTACGTCTCAATACTGGAGGTTCGGCAGAATGAGTGCTTGACTAAGTTTACGTTCACATGCTGCGGAAAACGTTTCGAAACTGATTGTAATAAGGGACTCGATTCAGGATGTTCTGCCATATTGTGCCAGTATTCACTACCCAGTTGAGATGATCTTCCAACGTTACACCAACTTCTTCCCTTGTTTCTGATATATCACAATATTTTCAAGTTAGATAGGAGCCAAGTGTTTGCGAAATTCTGAAATTATTAATTTCTGGCGAATTACTATGATTACTTGTAACTTCCTCGTCATACAGTTCAAGGGTCAGGTGTTTCATCCATATGAAAACAGATCATGACCATAATATTCGTATTTATATCTTCAGGTTTGGCACTTAGGTAAAATTGCGTGTCCGTATTGAAAAGATATTTAAAGAACAATGGAAATAAAGGAATGTCACTGACATACAAGGAGAACGAATGTGGGAGTGAGACTGACCCCTTTAGCAGTCCCCAGTGAACATGTTTCCACGATGAGTATTCATTCGCACAGACAACATTTTGATATCTGTTTTTTCAAATAGCTTTCAAATCAATTCAGCAACCTACATGCGAAAATTTGCTGTGGCATTTTCCTCAGCAGTATATTTTATAAGTATTTAAAGCTATGTTAGCGTCTGGTTGCATCAGGGTCGTTGCAGTGGGGTCATCAATAGCACATGTCATATTATTAGTTACCTTAACTAGTCCTGGGTCTCTGCTCTGGTACCTATGAAAGCCGGACTTATTTGGTCATATTGATTGAATATGCGCAAGTTATCAGTGATTTGGTCTTGACCAATATATTCTGACGCTTTGAAAACAGTAGCTAACATGCTTCCATATTAGAAATCGATAGGATCATGCTTCCCTTTCCGTGGAAGGCGGTATACACCGATGAAAAGGAAATCACAACAACCGAAATACAGGGTGTTTCAAAAATGACCGCTATATTTGAAACGATAATAAAAACTAAACGAGCAGCGACAGAAATACACCGTTTGTTGCAATATGCTTGGGACAATAGTACATTTTCAGACGGACAAACTTTCGAAATTACAGTAGTTACAATTTTCAACAACAGATGGCGCTGCAAGTGATGTGAAAGATATAGTAGACAACGCAGTCTGTGGGTGCGCCATTCTGTACGTCGTCTTTCTGCTGTAAGCGTATGCTGTTCACAACGTGCAAGTGTGCTGTGGACAACATGGTTTATTCCTTAGAACGGAGGATTTTTCTGGTATTGGAATTCCACCGCCTAGAACACAGTGTTGTTGCAACAAGACGAAGTTTTCAACGGAGGTTTAATGTAACCAAAGGATACAATAAAGGATCTGTCTGAAAAATTTCAACGGACTGGGAATGTGATGGATGAACGTGCTGGAAAGGTAGGGCGACCGCGTACGGCAACCACAGAGGGCAACGCGCAGCTAGTGCAGCAGGTGATCCAACAGCGGCCTCGGGTTTCTGTTCGCCGTGTTGCAGCTGCGGTCCAAATGACGCCAACGTCCACGTATCGTCTCATGTGCCAGAGCTTAAACCTCTATCCATACAAAATTCAAACGCGTCAACCCCTCACCGCCGCTACCATTGCTGCATGAGAGACATTCGCTAACGATTTAGTGCACAGGATTGATGACGGCGATATGCATGTGGGCAGCATTTGGTTTACTGACGAAGCTTATTTTTACCTGGACGGCTTGGTCAATAAACAGAACTGGCGCATATGGGGAACCGAAAAGCCCCATGTTGCAGTCCCATCGTCCCTGCATCCTCAAAAAGTACTGGTCTGGGCCGCCATTTCTTCCAAAGGAATCATTGACCCATTTTTCAGATTACTGCATCACGCTATCTGGACATTCTTCGTGAATTTGTGGCGGTACAAACTGCCTTAGAGGACACTGTGAACACCTCGTGGTTTATGCAAGATGGTGCCCGGCCACATCGCCTTTAATTTCCTGAATGGACATTTCGATGATCGTGTGATTGCTTTGGGCTATCCGAAACATCCAGAAGGCGGTGTGGATTGGCGATCCTATTCGCCAGACATGAACCCCTGTGACTTCTTTCTGTGGGCACACTTGAAATACCAGGTGTACCGCCAGAAACAATTGAACAGCTGAAGCAGTACATTTCATGTGCATGTGAAGCCATTCCGCCAGACACGTTGTCAAAGGTTTCGGGTAATTTCATTCAAAGACTACGCCATATTATTGCTACGCATAGTGGATATGTGGAAAATATCGTACTATAGAGTTTCCCAGACCGCAGCGCCATCTGTTGTTGACAATTGTAACTACTGTAATTTCGAAAGTTTGTCTGCCTGAAAATGTACTGTTGTCCTAAGCATATTTCTATCGCTGCTCGTTTAGTTTGTATTGCCGTTTGAAATATACCGGTCATTTTTGAAACGCCCTGTAGAATCCGATGATATAATGACATAGTGAAATTCACTTAGTGTTCTCTACGTTCTGTTTCGCAGTACAGAACAGCAACCCGTTCTTCTTGTGGCAAATTAAGCACGTCAGAGCCAAACTGTTGCAACCCATGCACCAATAGATGGATGATACAGTCGTTCGAGCACAGCATGGCTACAGAGCTAAAGAGTCGCGCATGAAACACCCTTCCACGAGGAGGAAACTTGGCACACTACTTCGGACAGAGGACGATCAGCTGTTGTAAAGTAAAGCAAAGATGAAGCTGTTTGAACATCAGTACGTAGAAAACGCCAGATGCGGCGGCACTCGACTAAATGCTCATTTCACTGCCATGCATACTGCCCCACGAGACTGCTGATGAGATACAATCATATACAACGGAAGAGGAGGTGACAACGGCTCTGGCGAAGGGTCTCAAGAATAAATCTCCTGGACCGGATAGGTTGCCCACAGAAAGAGGGAATTTCATCACAAGCAAACTCCGATATTGCGAAAGTTTTTCCAGTATTTACTGGCCCTCCAAGTAATCGTACCTCGCAACTTTAAACAAGGTCTGACGATCCCCATTCTGAAGTCGTTGTCACGATACTCGATGCACCAGTTGCGGTCATTGACACTTCACAACGCCGATTATAAAATTTTCGCGAGCCCTTACTACGTTGACTGGAGAAGATTAGACATGAGCCGGTGATAACAGCGCTATTCACAGGGCATTATGTCATCGCCTGCAGAATAAATGGCTTGATGCCTGCGGTCGACTTGGAGAAAGTCTTCGACGCTGTCGGCCATTACTGTCTGCGTGCAACGATGGGAGCAATGAATATACCACAACAGTAATATTGCACGGATCACAGTCAATAGTCTTACTGAACGGTCCTTTGACAAGACCAGTACGGATTAAGTGCTTTGTCAGACAAAGGTGTTCCCTCTCCACGCACCTGTCTGCACAAGTTACTGTGCCACTGTTGACGCATCTCCACAAGACTCTATATTGTGTTAACGTGAGAGGAGATAAATACGTGTATAGGCGTACGCAGTTGATGTGGGACGAAAGAGACAGTCATGGCACTAGCTATGACTGAGTGTTGTGGAAAAGTGGCTGATACCCAGATGAAGAGGCGAAAATCGGGACTCGTGAATATTGGTAACAATTTACTTGCGGATCCGGATGGACTCATTAATGTGGCCAGTGGAATGAAATGTTTGGTAGTGGTGTACCAGTTCACAACGTGAACTCTGATAAAGCGCTTGAAGTTCAAAGACTAGCCTTGAAAGAGATTGAGAACCAAACATTCAATGAGATACACCTGAAAAGATAGTTAGCTGTTAACTGTCTATCCTCTGTAGCCAAGTTTATGACAATTAACAACAACACTATGTGTGATACATAACACTCTTTTGTATCAGATGGTGTGCACAGAAAGAAACGATGAGAGACCTGTAGAAATATTTAGATCCGAATCATGTGCTTAGCCTCCATCCTTCTACGACTAATCTGGCTTAACGGGGAAGGGAAGGAAGTCTTCAGTGGCGGCTGGCTTGATTCCAGATTCAAATGAATAATCAATCACACCACAATCAGTGTAAGTGTCCTACATCATTGATGGAGGTCATCTCCTTCATTGTGATGTCTGGCGGCACCCAGCTACTAACAGACAGGTTTCAGGCAGTACGCAGCTTACATAATTATTCATTATGGGCCAGCAACTGTTTTATTCTATGGATACAAGCAAGGAAACACAAAACATGAAGAACACTTACGCCAAGCACGGTCAACCACTAAAATTCATGTCAAAGTAGAAGATCCATCAATGTAAATGTGAATCAAAGAGAATTTCTAGCTAATTCTAAACACAAAATGAGCCTCATTTCTCTACTTACAGGAAAAGTGCAAAGAGATGGTTCACAATTCATCAAGCATCGGATGATGATGGCTTATTAATTGTTTTAAAACGATTGGTGAAGCTCTGAAAGGAGTTGAATCTTGTTTGATTGGTGATGACACAGACCTGTTGACTATCCACGTACCGTCACAGAACAAAGTGAAAATGGTGGTACCAAAGAAAGGCAATCAGCAGAAAACATTGTGCACTATTTCTCACGTTCAACGACGCATTGGGGATATGAAATGTATACCCTTAGCAACACACGCCTTCACTGGACGTGACACTCTATCAACTATCTACAAGAGGGGAAAATTGCATTGTATAGAAAAGTGCAAGCCAACAACGCTCTTCGGAAGAAACTTCTTATATAAATTGTTTTCACTACCAGTGTTACCTGTAGGCTGTTGTTGAAGTTGGCTGCCCTTTCACCTCCTACCCTCCCCCTCCCCTTCAGCAGCTTTCAGGCAGCATTCGATTAGAACGTAGCACCCTACCAGGTGCAGCCATGGCTGAATGAGAAGAACAATACGATCGAGTGCGGGTGGAAGAGGATTGGCTAACAAGTGTGACTAATTACAACAGTACGTCCTGTAGCTGCCTGGGAATTACTGTCCCGTGCATTGTGTGCTTCCAAAGACGTGTGCGCCCGTGACTGCGAGCGCAGAAAGAGGGGTCTAAACTGCATATGTGGTAATTGTTCAGCTCTAGGATGCGTTAACAGGGACACGAGTATCATACATGAAGATCTAGATAAGGACTGAATACTGATGAATACATCAATTTTAGGTCGCATCTGACATTCTACATTTTTATCCAATATTAATTTCTGCACTCAGTTCCTGAACTTAAAAAATTTGAATAAAATGTGGCTGCAACATACAACAAAATAAGCCTGTTTTCTAAAGAAAAGCCTCCAAAAGCCTCAGTTTTAAAAACGCTATGATTAAAAGTGATATAAGTATATAACGTTATTATTATACACATCATATATTCATAATTTAAAATCATTTATTCTGAACGGATATTCATACTTAATGTGGCATTGTCCACAGCAAGTTCAGAATGGATTTCTCCGTACCACAGGTTATATGGACTAGGCCTGTGGAAGCCTCTTTTCCCTCACAAAGTAGCGCCCCTTGAGAAGGTGGTGAGGTTGTCGTTCTTCAAGGGCTTATCACTAACATACCACCGGCCACTAAAATCACAATTTGCTTCGAGAAAGCACAACACTAATAGAAAAATTACTTTCGTTAGTGACAGTGTCATAAACATACAAAAACATGTTGAAAGTACGAAACATTTTCACTTTTAAATCCCTATGTAACACTGCAGTCAGTCAGTGTAGCAAGATTGTGCACAAGGCTATTATTGTTTACAATTTAATGTAGATTAAATTGTGAAATATTTAACAAAAACTGATAAAAACTACTAATTTACAAACTTCTCCACCCCTTCCACCAAACCGACGCTTAAAATGGTGTAACATTTCAGCAAACAATATGTGGACTGCACGAAACACTCAGTAGCTGGAAGGACACTTTTACTTTCGATGTTCAGGTTTTGGTTCTAATTGCACCGTACTATTCCCTCGCACAGCCATGGGTCACTATTAGGCCCACTACGATCATCTACATGCAGTAAATACTCGGCAAGCCACGAATCGTGAGTGGCGGAGGGTACCTTGTATACCTCTATTTGCCGTATCCTTTCCCGTTCAGCTTGCAAATACGGCGACACGTAAAAGGCGCTCTCTCCTATATGTGTATACAAGTCCTCCTTGATCTTATCTTTATATTTATTTATTTATTTATTTAACCTGGCAAAATTAGGGCCATCAGGCCCTCTCTTACATCTAACCAGGCATTCTACTTATTTTACATTCATATGTTTTAGTAGGCATGTTAAACTTCATCTAATACAAAGAGTGAGATAAACAATTAGAAAGGTACACCTGGAAAACTACATTATTGAAGAGAAAGATTTTAGATAGGAGTGCTGGCAGCAGGGAGTATGAGGGAGACTCATGGTGAAGGGAGGAGAAGAATAGAGAGACATAATGAAACATAATTAAGGAAATATAAGGGAAAAGAAGACTGTGTGGCTAATAGAGATAGATAAAGAGGAAGTCATCTCAGGAGCAAGATAGGAGACGCTAGCTTTGCTATTTGACAGATGAGAGGATTGGGCTTGTACACTAATTTTGTGGAGAATTTTATGGGGATGATAGTAGGAAATGCTTCAACTTCTTCTTAAAAGCAAGAGGAGATTGAATTTTCCTCAAGGTGAGGGGCAGTTTGCTCCAGAGGCGGACAGCGGCAACTGAGAAGGAGTTTGCAAAAGTTTTTGTTTTGTGAGTGGGCACAGTTAGGATACCAGATAAGAGTGACCTCGTGTTTCGATTATGATGGCATGACAGGTTTTTAATCTCTGAAGCTAGGTACGGGGGTGCTTGCGCGACGAGGAGTCGGTGAAGTAGACATAGAGTGTGGTAGTCACGCAGTTTGTCCGGCCGCAGCCACCCTAGCTTGGAGTATGAAGCACTAACATGATCATATCGGCGAATGTTGCAGGTGTAACGCACACAGGCATTCATGGTTAGCTCTAGCCGTCTTTTGTTTTCACTACTCATGCCTTGTTGAATCACATCACAATAGTGGAGGTTCGGTAGAACGAGTGCTTCCACGAGGTGGCGTTTCAAGTCCTGTGGAAATATGTTCCGAAACTTTTTGAGAGCATAGAGACAAGCAGACGTCTTTCGGCACACTGCGACTGTATTCTCCGCCCAGTTGAGATGCTCATCCAAAGTTACACCCAAGTTCTTCACTGTTTTCTGATATGGTATTGGAGTACTGTCGAGCACAATAGGAGGTAGCCGTTCGCGGAAATCTGAACTTATTAATTTCTGATGGGCTATTAAGATTACTTGCGTCTTTTTTGCATTTAATTTAAGCCCCAGGTTTTTCGCCCATGTCACTACTGAAGACAGATCATAATTCATCAGAGCGACTGCAGTGTCTACATCTTCAGGTCTGATGCTTAGGTAGAGCTGGAGGTCGACGGCATACAAATGATGTTTACAGGAGGACAAAACCGACGAAATATCGTTGACATATAAAGAAAACAAAAGTGGTCCTAAGACTGATCCTTGTGGCACTCCCAAAGAAACATGTTTCCAGGAAGATTTTTCATTTGCGCGGACAACAGATTGCTGTCTGTCTTTTAAGTAGCTTTCAAACCATCTCATTCCACTATCAGAGAAATTAAGCTGTTGCATTTTCTGAGTAATATGTCAAAGTTAGCAGTGTCAAAAGCTTTGCTGAAGTCCAGTAGCGTCAATATTGTTGCCTTTCGATTGTCGATGGCATATTTCAGGTCATCAGTTACTTTAATTAGAGCAGTGTTTGTGTTGTGATGTTTACGGAAACCGGATTGACATTTGTCATATAGACTGAATTCATGCAAGTGTTCAGTGATTTGGTCATGAACAATATATTCAAGTGCTTTGGAGACAGCAGGCAGTATGCTAATTGGTCGGTAATCCCTAGGCAGTTGCGGGTTTTCGATCTTAGGGATGGGTCGAATTATGCTTCTTTTCCATGCAGTGGGGTATATTCCGTTCACAAGGGAAAAATTACATATGTCAGTTAAGACAGGTACTAAGATATCGGCAACATTCTTAATCATGGTTATACCGATACTGTCGTTGCCTATTGCATCAGAAGAGATTCTCATTATTGCTTTTCTTGCCGTATTTGTTGTTACATGTTTTAGATGGAAGGTATCGTTGTTGGTTATCCTGTTTGGGGATTCTTGTGGACGGTAATTATCAGCCGTGCTGGTATTCAGAGGTGCAGAGAAAAATTCATTTAATTCGTTAGCTGACACATGAAAAGTAGTTTCCGATTTTGCCTTTCCGACCCCCAAGCTACGGAGATTCTTCCATAGAGTCGTGGGTGTCAGATCGCTGCATACAAGGGAGCGAGCGTGCCTGATTTTGGCATTGCGAATGCATTGTTTCACTCTCTTCCGTAGCTTTCTATATTCTTCGAAACGCTCGGGTTTCGGATCTACCTTGAAACGCCTGTGGGCAGCATCACTATTAGTCATCATTTGACGTAATTCAGCTGTCAGCCATGGAGCAGGAGATTTTCTTACACGGACTGTGCGCACAGGTGCATGTTTGTCATAGAGGGCAGTGAGTTTATCACCAAGTTCATTAATTTTGCCGTCGATTGTAGGTTCTCTGATTATTTGATGCCATGAGATTTCTGAGCAATCGGCTGTTAGAGCGTCCAGGTCAATACGTTTCATGTTCCTACAAGCTATGTAACACGATTTGATCCTTGGGGGCTGCACAGAGTAGGCCAGGAATATTACATCATGTGCTGAGAGGTGAGGGGCCGATGATTGACCAACATCTCTTACTTTGTCAGTCTGTTTCGTTGCGATCATGTATATAAGAGTATGACTGTGCGACGGATGGTGTGTAGGTTGTAATGGAAGAATGTTCATGCTATTGCAACTAAACAATCTTCTTAGGTTTATTGCGGAGGGAGTGTCTTTTAGCAGGTCTATGTTCAAGTCACCCATTACGATGACATGTTCGTATTGACACTGAAGTGAATGTAATTCCGACTGGAAGGAACTCATTGAGCTTATTTTTGGCGGCTTGTACACGACGCCAGTCAAGCATTTCCGACTTTGTATATTTATTTCAATGAACATGAATTCAGCCTCTTTTTCTTCAGCAGGATTTGACGTACATAAGACTTTCGCTTTGAGATCTGTTCATATATACGCGCCGACCCCGCCACCTCGCTTTTTTGATCTGTCTGCCCTAAGAAATGTGTACCCTGGGAGATGAACAGATGCAGAGGATATGTGTGGTTTCAACCACGTTTCGGATAAGAGTATTACGTGGTAGTTCAGTTGGTTGAAGAGGAGGCTAAGTTCTTCGTAATGCGCAGGTAAAGACTGAATGTTGCAGTGAGCTGCTAAAAGCTCTGACGCGTTCCGCTGAGCAGCCTGGAGTAGGGTGGCAGACTGGTTTGTCCCTTTGTTAGGCACTACCTGCCGCGAGGGGCACTGGCCGGTGTTTCCGCCGAGTGACATAATACAGGGGTGTCCGAAATTTTGCGCGCCCTGTTTGTGACTCCGCGAGTGCCAAAAGAAAGGCGACTGCAAGAGATTTCCTGAAGTTGCGGGAGTATAGAAAATGGATTAGTGGTATTTGGTGCAGGGAGAATATGACCACAATGGTTACGGCTGTGTGTCACTGAGTATCCTATGTCGTAAGAGGAGAAATGTAATTAGCGTATTTGAAACAGCTTAGGGTGAAAAATAAGGGAAAGGGGAGTGATTTAAGAGGCCGATGCTGCCAGCAGAGAGAAGTAAGCTTAATATTTAATAGATTATCGTAGGAAGCTAAAATTAAATTGAAATTTACTAGAGTGATACTGGTAGTGATTATAGTAGGAAGCTACAATTAGATTTAAATTTGATAAACTGATACTGACAGTGATTTTTGTTATGAACAATTTAAACCGAAGAGATGGTTGACTAATGAACTAAAGGAGAGACTAATAATTGCAATAGAACTATTACAGAACGGAAGAGAATAAACTGAGAAAATGAAAAAGTATTAGCAGTAACTAAAATTAAGCAATGGCTACAGCTACAGACACAAAGAAAATAGTAAAAAGTTAATACAGTTACAAAAACAATTAGTTGAAGGTACAAATAATTAAAAAGTTAATACCATTACAAGACTATATCTGAGTATAGGACTGTTTCAATTTGAAAATGGTGTTAAGTTTGACTTTTGGCTCGAGTAGGTTCACTTAATACTATTTAGTTCTGTCATGTTTATGACTGTCTTCTTTCCAGCTGCAGTCTTAATGATTACTCTGCCATCCTGAGTCCACACATTCTGAAGACCGAAATGGTATATGGCACTTTTCAAAATCTTTAGCTGCTCGTGTGTCAGATCTTCCCTTATTGTAAGCCCTGTCCTTGCTAACTTCTTCTTCTGGGTAAAGATCTCAGACCTTTTTCGGTACGACACAAATTTAATTATTATTGGACGAGGTTTGGTAACACCTGGTAGTTTTCGTCCCACCCGGTGGCTCCTGTCAATGTCTGCCTTGATCAATATCTGCCTTGGTCAATGTCTGCCTAATTTTTCACGCGCAACCTGTATAAGCAGGTTGTCCGTGTCTTCTTCTTTATTTTCTGCTACTCCAAACAGTCGTAGACAATTTCGCCTTTGGTACTGTTCTACCTCGTCTGTTGCGGCAGATAGTTTCACTTCCAACTCTCGTGCCTTTTTCTCGTATTCAGACACAGACTTTTTAGTGCTGTAATTTCGGCAGTATTGGCCTCAACAGTTTCACGCATTTTGGCCAATACTGCTGCCGTTACAGTATCTGATATGGTGCCTGCTATCAGATCGAGATTGTTTTTATCGCGAAGCGCAGCGTTTACCTCAGAGCGGACCAGCTCCGCCGTACCGGGAGCCGCTGCCGCGCCTTTCGCCAGGAGCAGGCCAGCCGCACCTGCTGGTTCCCCGCTGCTGGACGCGCTGCTGTTCACTCTTCTGTTTACCATTTTCTCGAAGATATTGGCGGAGCACAGAAAGAAAAACACCACTACTGCACAGAACACTGTTGTTTACACGATTTCCACTTGTACTAGACAACACCACCTGCGAGGACACCTTCGAATTCTACTAAATTTCGCTAGCCGAACTTAACACGTGTTACACTGCAGCCGCCATGACACTGATTTTCTTATAAGCCTCACAAGAAATAGTTGTGTTTCGTATCATTCATCTAAGAGAATAAATTTGAGATATATTCTTAAAATGTGCTTCAAAATCGCATGAAAAACCTCCGAGTTGTAGCTAGTTTCGCAATAAACTGTAAAATTGCTTTCATTCACGAAGTAAAAGAGTCCAGCAATGAAGTGATATGGGTGCAGTATGTGGGTGAAGCCATGTGCTGCTAGGGAGAGGACTGGTGCAGAGAAACCATGTCTTGTAACAAGTGACCACCCTCAATGCGAATAGTTATCTTTCTTCCCTGAGAAGGACATAGGTAGCTCTCGTGACGCTCTGGCAGCTGCTCCACCATTCTATTAAAAATGTTCTAGCAGATGTCTCATTCACTCTATAGTTTGTGGTTTAATAGCACACCTACAAAATCTAAATATTACTTTTCAGCATTTGAAAAATAACACTGTTCAAAGAAAATTTTGTTTCATTCTAAAATTTGGATAGTTGCTAATGCTGATGGGTACTAGCAGATATGTGATTGCTCTCAGAGGGTAATGGTCCCAGAAACCACTGCACCAAATAGACGCCCTATTGTAAAAACTGTGCTGCAGAGCAGTATAAACATTAGTATCCTCACTCATCCGGTGGCGCATTCAAAGTGTTGCTTACTGGTCGCTTAGTGCGCTGCTATCGGTGTGGGACACGTAAACGGGACGGAGTCTGTTCCGGCAATGCAACTGTGGGCCGTTAGTGTGAATATTTGGGAGCCTTGTTGGCCGTTCCTGCTGAGTCAAAATTAATTACACCTTTTCCTTATAGTGACCTGAACCTAGCCTACACTAAGGTTACGATTACGTGGTGCTCAAAGTGAGAGATTTAAATGTCAGTGAGTTGCTTTAAAAGGCTCGCTGACGGAAATAAATAACTAGCTCTCCTACATTGGTTTGGAGCAATTATGAGTGATTAATTCAGTCACACCATGCAAGAGTAAATTACAGTCAATTAAGTAATATCTTTAAATAAAGTGTCATTTAATTCATATTCTCCGAATGAGTTATTCAGTTTATTTCGACCACGACAGATTCACTACAACCTTTAGGCGGCCGACCGTTGTATCGTTTAGGCGGACTGCCATTGTCTCTATGTAATTATGTAATAGGCGTATTTAAACTGTTTTAGCATGTAATTATCTGAACTGTTTCTTATTTAAATTGTTTTGTTAATTAAATTGCATTATTGAGAAAGAGCGGGAAACCGCGCATAGATACATTTTGAGAAAGAGCGGGAAACAGCGCGCAGTAATACATCTGTAATGGTAGCAGGGATTGTCTGCACCAAAAACCATTGTTGGCGGCGAGACCGCATTTTTGTAGCATTGAGCGTTGGAAGCGAGCAGTTGCGAGTAAGATGTGAGACGAGGCAGTCGTAGCTAGCGAGACATGAGAGGAGGTCGCTGTAAGCGAGGTATGAATTAACACTTTGAAAGAAGCGGTGTGCTCGCCAGCCACTCGCTATATGTAGCGCAATGCTAGTTTTTAAGAATTTTTGTAAAGAACTATGCCCCTTGTAATTGTTTGTCAAGATCGTTCTCAGAATATAGCTATGTAATTTTGATGGAAAATTAGGTATGTAGCGCAACGCTACTTTTTAAGAATTTTTGTAAAGAACTATACCCCTTGTAATTGTTTGTCAAGATCGTTCTCAGAATATAGTTAACTTCTACCAGATTAAATGCACTAAGAATTTTCTATCCCAAAATCATTCACGTAAATGCTTTACGGAATTTATTGTTATCTTAAAAGAAAAGTCTAAACTGAGCTTCAGCTTTTATCAAATCTAAATTAACTTCAACTTAAAGAATTCCAGTCACAAAGTATTATGAAACTCCACCAGCAGCTTATAATTATGTTAAAGAGAAGTAAGTATATTCATTCCACAGTTTGCTGTAGCAGTCAGATGGCGATCCAGTATAAATAATTAAAGGTAAGAATCAGTCTTAATAATTTCAGGTAACGACTGAGGGCCACGGCGACAACACATTTTATGTTTCGTCGTAATAATCAGCAGGTAGTCTTGACAGAGCAGCAGTTAAAAGATTTTAAGAGACGCAGCGTTCAGTCAGCAAGCAAACGTTCATCCAATATTAGACGGGAAGGTTTCTGTAATGATTATTTTATTAACTTGACGTGAATCTAAAACTAAACGTAGTGATCCATCCTTCTTTTCAACAATGTGTAGTGGATTTATATATTGGCTGGCTGCTGGTTCTATTATTCCTTGATCGATCATTGCTCGTAATTCTTTCTTAACTGCTTCTGTGTGTATGTGTGGGATTGGATAATGCTTTGCTTTGAAAGTCTCGTGTGGTTTCACCTGAAATTCGTACATAAATCCTGTCATTGTTCCTGGAACATTGGCAAAAACTGCTTTGTGTTGTACCAGAATATTTTCAAGTTCTGTGCGTTCTGCGTCGCATTTTGCTACACTATTGTCTACCTTGCGTGTAATTGTCTCGAACATATTGTACTCCTGTTCCTCTACCAAGTCATTATTAAGTGTGTTCGTGTATAGTGCGATATAACAATCGTTATCTTGAGAATCAGTAATAATCTCGATCCTGTGCATATTTTCTTCTTCGGAGGATACTGTGTTTTGAAATCTTACGATCACTTCCCTGTTTTCCTTTTGTAGTGTGAGGTATGACGATTTGAAGTCAATCTTCGCATCGTACTGAACAAGAAAATTTATTCCTAATATCATGTCTGTTGTTAAATTCGGAACTATCCAACAATCACTGTGGAACGTTTCCCCTGCAAAAACAAATGTTAATTGTGTCTGTCTTTTAACTTCAATGCCTTTTCCTGCAAAAGCTCCCTTGACCTTCGTTCTGTTTAAAGGAAATACTGGGTAATCATTATTGCTATTGCATCTGTTAAATGTGTCTTCGTTAATTACGCACATAGGTGAACCTGAATCAATTATCGCTAAAATATTGTGCGACTGTAAATTTATCTCTATTATTGGGTGATATATTGTTTTCTGTAGGATTGGTTTTTCCTGTAACAATCTGTCTCTCACGTCGTCAAATGTAATGGCATTTTCGGTCGTTATGTTTTCTCTGTGTGATTTCATAGTATCGACATTAAGAGATTCATTGTAGGTTTTCTCTAGTCATAATTCTTCCGATATGTGATTTTCAGCTTGGGAGTTTGGTATGTGTTCTATCAACTGTACAGTTCTGCCGTTTTGATTATTAGCAGTGTCTGGTGGATGAAATCTGGTGTCTGGTACATTCATACGGTAACGCAGCTGTTGGGCCCTGTTGTAGTTTCCGTTAAAATTGTCATTGTGGAACGTCCTCGGCGGTCTGTGTTCGTTTTCTTTTCTCCTGTCGTTATAACTGTGACTGTACGGCAGCCCACCTGCACCCCGTAGAAACGTTTGTTTTTGTTCATTTTGCGGTCGACCCGCGTAATGGCCTTCCCCGGTCGCATTATCTGAGCGATGATTCATATGGAAATTTGACCTATTCGGTTGCGTGTTAAGTCTCGGATTCTGTTGCTGTCCTGAATATAAATTTACCGTGTCAGTATAATGTTTTTCATTACTCCTGTTTTCGTTGCGAAAGCGTTTACTCGGATTGTTATTACCAAATCGTGTTTGTTCAAAAGTAGCTGAGTTTGTTTGTTTTCCGTTCTGTCGTGAAAAATTTTTGTTAACAAATGCGTAGTCTGCCTGGTGTGCTTCTAATAGTTGTAAGATGTCTCTAAAAGTGGATACATTGTCCTTTTGTTGCCCTGTCAGTAATGACACTTTCAAAGCTCTGGGCAGTTTTGAAATGCAAAGCTGTATTAATGCCGATTGACTGTATGGCTCGTTGAGGTACTGGTTCTGTTCCACCATGTACTCGAAAAATTGTGTGATTGTTGGAAAGGTAGAATTTTCAAAGTTTGGCAAACTAAGTAGCCGATCTTTGATGCTGTTTTGTGTAGTGTCAGACCAATATGCTGATAAAAATGCTTCCTCAAATGCTTCTACGGAAAAACATTGTCTAGCAATTGGTCGCATTCGTCGTGCTGGTTCTCCTTCAAGAAAACTGACAATAAATTCTAACTTATGTTGTACTGGCCATGATGGTGGAAGTGCTCCCCTGAACTGTTGGATAAAATCCAACGGATGTGTTTGCGCCCTGTCGTTTTTAAATGTTTTAAACTTTCTAACTGAAAGAAAATGTTTGTGATCAAAACTGTCATGTCTGTGTGTGTAAGTGTTGTCGTATTGTCTTGAATATGGATTCGGGTGTCTTTCTTCCTGGGTAAAATCTCTTACTCTCTGAAGTCTACCAACATTATATGTATTATGGATCTGAGGCATTTCGTAACGGTGTGTGTTCTGTTGAAAATGATTATGTGCGGCGGTTTCTTGTGCGTCCGCTATCTCTTGCTGTAGAGAATTTATTTGCTGATGCAATGAATCATTACGCGATTTTAGATCTGTGATAGTTTGTTGTATATTTGTCAATGGCGTGTTATTACTATTAGAGTTCTGTTGCACTGGGACTGGTGCAGTGTCGTCTGATCTCTCGTCATTGTTAGTATCTAAAAGATCTATTCTTGTAGTGAGTTCATTGATCTTTTCTGTCAGTTCGTTTCGTAATTTACGGTTGCTTTTGGTGACTTTCTTAAAATCTGCCTTTAAATTTTCTGTGTCATGGTTAATTTCTATGTGTTCTATTTTGTCAGTTAGTGTCTGAACGTCCTCTGTTAATTTATCTTTAACATTCTGGATTTCAGTGTCTGTAGAAGTTTTCACATCGATTGTCTGTGTTTGGATTTCTGTAAGCCTGTCTTGTATTTGATTATTTGTTTCTTTGACCGTTTCGATTTCTTCCGAGATCGACTGTATGTGATTGTCTACATATGTTTTGCCCTGGGCAAACACTTTCTTTTTGTCGTCCTGACGCTGTTTAGTGATTGTTTGTAGTAATTCTTTTCGTTCTTTATCCTGCGATCGCACCAGTTTACGGTGACGTATCAAACAGTTTTCTGTGTGATTGTTAAAACGTTCATCAATCTGAGCGTTTTGTTTAGCAAAGTTTTCTGTCATTGTTTCCCGTATACTAACTGCAAATGTTGCTTGGTTATCGGATATTTCTTGAATTTTGTCGCGTAATTCTTGTGTTGATTGTGAACATTTTTCAGCGACTGTTTGATTTTCTACTTTGATTTCGTGTTTTAGATTTTGGTACATGTTGTCTAATTTCTGATCTGTGTGTGCGTGTTCTGCCTTAATTTCGTTTTTTAGATCTTGTGACCTTTTTTCTAATTCTTGTGACCCTCTGTTAAAGTTTTGATTCATGTCTTGTCTCATTTGTAGCAAAAATGCCATTATTGGATCCGTTTCGGATTGACTTCTGTGTGTATTTGTATTCGTTGTTAAAGGCTGTAGATCTGTGTTCATTTGAACATCCTCAGATGATTGTGACTGCGTCACGTTTTCCGTAATTTCGGAATTTTGTTCATGAGAACTGTTGGATCTGCTACGCAGGTTGTGTAGCTGTGTGCCGTTTGAATCTAAATCAGTGCTTAATGGAGTCTCTCTGTCTGACTGCATTGTAGTGGTTTCGTTACTGAAATTGTTATGTCTACTATGCGAAATTTGTGACTGTGTACCGTCTGTTGCATTTAATGCCAAATTATTTTGCACTACCGTTTCATTGTCTGTGGGCATTTCTGAAGTTACTTGTTCGTTAAACGCTTCCATAATGTTACAGTTATTAAATGTCTGTTCACCTAACGTTTCAGAATCAGGGTTTTCACACGTATTATTACTGCCTATTCCAGAAAAGAAACTCTCGTCAGTATTTTGTACAGTTTTATCAGTTTGAGAACGAGTAATTATTCTGCGGGACATTGTCTATAATCATCACACGCAACAAAAAGTTTTATCAGTTTGAGAACGAGTAATTATTCTGCGGGACATTGTCTATAATCATCACACGCAACAAAATATATCACTGTTCAAAGCGGATTCAACACTGAACAAACACTTTTCAACGCCGAATCAATAAAGCAAACAGAATTGCCGATGACCTGTGAATAAAAGTTATACACTTTAGTATATGCGTTGCGCCACTTAACAGTAACTTATTCACACTATTATCAAAGTCAGTATATTCATATCCACAGTAGATTCACTAAAATGTCGTACTGAATGGATATCGCCAAGTGAAACCTTCCCGTCTAATATTGGATGAACGTTTGCTTGCTGACTGAACGCTGCGTCTCTTAAAATCTTTTAACTGCTGCTCTGTCAAGACTACCTGCTGATTATTACGACGAAACATAAAATGTGTTGTCGCCGTGGCCCTCAGTCGTTACCTGAAATTATTAAGACTGATTCTTACCTTTAATTATTTATACTGGATCGCCATCTGACTGCTACAGCAAACTGTGGAATGAATATACTTACTTCTCTTTAACATAATTATAAGCTGCTGGTGGAGTTTCATAATACTTTGTGACTGGAATTCTTTAAGTTGAAGTTAATTTAGATTTGATAAAAGCTGAAGCTCAGTTTAGACTTTTCTTTTAAGATAACAATAAATTCCGTAAAGCATTTACGTGAATGATTTTGGGATAGAAAATTCTTAGTGCATTTAATCTGGTAGAAGTTAACTATATTCTGAGAACGATCTTGACAAACAATTACAAGGGGTATAGTTCTTTACAAAAATTCTTAAAAAGTAGCGTTGCGCTACATACCTAATTTTCCATCAAAATTACATAGCTATATTCTGAGAACGATCTTGACAAACAATTACAAGGGGCATAGTTCTTTACAAAAATTCTTAAAAACTAGCATTGCGCTACATATAGCGAGTGGCTGGCGAGCACACCGCTTCTTTCAAAGTGTTAATTCATACCTCGCTTACAGCGACCTCCTCTCATGTCTCGCTAGCTACGACTGCCTCGTCTCACATCTTACTCGCAACTGCTCGCTTCCAACGCTCAATGCTACAAAAATGCGGTCTCGCCGCCAACAATGGTTTTTGGTGCAGACAATCCCTGCTACCATTACAGATGTATTACTGCGCGCTGTTTCCCGCTCTTTCTCAAAATGTATCTATGCGCGGTTTCCCGCTCTTTCTCAATAATGCAATTTAATTAACAAAACAATTTAAATAAGAAACAGTTCAGATAATTACATGCTAAAACAGTTTAAATACGCCTATTACATAATTACATATGCCGCTACTCGGCTTTCTTAAAATTTTACTACGTTGTTGAGTCATATGGACTCAACATGTGGAAGAATTACAGCTCCAGGTCCAGGAGGAACCGTTGTCCATCTACTTACAAGAAATGCATCTTAAAGTCACCTACACACCTGCATTACAGGGTTAATACACATATAGGAAGAACGATACTACTGGACACAGGGCTAAAGGTGCAGTGGTTGTTTAGATTGATACCAGGTGACACTTCTGTCCCTCTGAACACGACCATATAAGCAATTGGTGTGAAAGTCCTCACACTCTTCTAAATCACAGTGTGTCCTTTGTACCTTACCACAAATGAAGCTTTGAATGCAGACGCAATGGCAGAACTCTTTTGAGCTCACCCACGGCCATTATGCCTTTCAGTGGACTTCAGTCTACACAATGTACTGTGGGACTCGGCTACCACATGTTACAAGGATCGATGATCGAGCGATTCGTCGCTTGTGAGATTGTCTGCCTTCTGAACGCAGGTCAGATGACACACATTTCGGTAGCTATAGCGTCTATTTCAGCCACTGACCTCCGTATGTGTTCCTCAGCTATTGAAGACTCATTTCAGTAGGAAGTGGGTACAGATTCACATTCTAGTAACCACTTCCCAGTGTGGCCGACCAGGATGGGGGCTGACAGGAGACCATGCAGATGGGTGATACCAAGAGCAAAATGATTGCAGTACAACCGACAGGCTATTTTTGAACAAAAGGATTGTGCAAAGAAGACGGTGTCGAATATCTCTTGTGATATCCAGCAGGCTGCAGCAGAGTCCATCCTCAAATCTGGTAACCACCTCAGATGATGGCCAGTACTTTGGCAGAATGACGACTGTCGATTGGCAATCGGAGCTAGGCGTACAGCTCTGCGGAATTGCAAACATTGTCCAACTACAGAAAATCTTTGTGCCTCAGATCTGCGAGGCAAGTGATAAAAGAAGGGAAGAGGGCTTCCTAGAGGATATTAACCACTTCCATTAATCGGCCCACTTCCTCCGCGCAAGTTTGGGGATAAATAAGATCGATTTCGGGCAAGAGTAGTAGTACACATCCCCTTTCAACCTTGTCAAGTAATGGGCTCTCGGTGACCACGCCAGATGACATGGCTCAGGTTTTAGCAGAACAGTTCCTTACTGCCACTATATCATCTACAGAAACTCTTGCTTTTCAAGTGTTCTATCAGACTGCAGAGATGAGGAAGTTCGCATAATGAGGAAGACTACAATCTTCAACTCTCCATATGGGAAATGGAATTAGTTTTGTCTGCAGCTAGAAACACTGCTCCAGGACGTGATGAGATTGCTGCATTGGCAATCATTGATGGAACAAATGACTCTCATTATCACCTAGGTAAAGATAAGCCCAAACATATACTAATTCCGAAATTCATCAGTCAAGATGGCATGGTAGGCTGACAGCGGTTATAAACATGAAAGGCACAGACTCCCTATAATTCAGTGATTTCTGATCGAATGTTGATCAAAAAGAAACATCGCACTAGCACGTTTTGCATCTGCTATAAAATTATGGTATGCTTGACGCTGGATCTTCTGAGCGGTGACTGATAGAAGAGCTCCCTACAAGATACTAGCCTCCTTCCTCTAGGTGGTTAACCAATAACTTACGTCTTTGTTCTACCATTCTCCATTGAAAAGTCACGCTCTCTCTGTCTCTCTTTCTCTCTCTCTCTCTCTCTCTCTCTCTCTCTCTCTCTCTCTCTGGGACCAAGGAGGTACGTTTGTTTTCACTGTCTTATGTCTCTGACTCACAGTTTATTTACTTTAGCCCTTGCTGATTCATTTTGTATTGTATAAATATTTACTGAGTGCTGAGGCAAGACAAGCGGTTCCAGACACTTAAGTCTGGAACCTGGCGAGCGCTCCGGTCGCAGGTTCGAATCCTCTCTCGGGCATGGATGTGTGTGATGTCCTTAGGTTAGTTAGATTTAAGAACGTTTAAGTTCTAGAGGACTGATGACCTCAGAAGTTAAGTTCCATAGTGCTCAGAGCCATTTGAACCATTTGCTGAGATAAAAAGTTCAATGCTGTCACAAGTTCTCAGAGGCCCAGGGTAGCGGATGGCCAACAGATCCGAAAAGCGTACCTGTAGCTTTGAGTATTTTCTGGGAAAACTGCTACTTTTCTAGATTTTCAGCTCACTGCTATCTTCCACAGCATCCCCTCCTTTCGGTTTTAAATTTTTGCCAATGCAGCTGTGCCCAAAACTTGTTAAAGCACCAGCGCATCAAAGATATTTTGCTGCTTTGTGACATTGGAATTACGTGCTCAGTTGAAACTGTTGATTATACGCACCCATCAATTTTGCTGGTATGCTAAATCCGTACTTCGCACTATTGTCCCAGATTAAACTCGTTTATGTCTCTTGAAAATTTCCTTTACAACTAAATCTTACATATTTTATATGAAATCATATTCTCTATTCATACATTCTGATCGTTGGTAGCATGTGTGGTGTCATCGCCAGACACCACACTTGCTACATGGAAGCCTTTAAGTCGGCCGCTGTCCGTTAGTATACGTCGGACCCGCGTGTCGCCACTATCAGTGATTGCAGACCGAGCACCACTACCAAGGCGCCATTATCAGTTACTATTGATATTGTGAATCATGTACCGTCAAGAGCGACGTTCATCATTAATTGATTAAAGTTAAGTATTCAACCAGCTAAGCCCGTTACTCTAAATTCTAATTTCTTCATCCTGTTCCAGACCTAATGCCAGCCTGCGTGAGCTAAAACGTTTGCCTTTCGGCCTCCTCTAGCAACACGGTGTTGGCTCTCCTAACCAACCACAACAGCATGCACTCATTCCATCATTTTAAGGAATAATTAATTTCCTTTTACTATTCAGACAGTTTCATATTTACTCCATTCCCACTCTCACAAAACTTATTACATCCAATACCATGACGAACTTTAATACTTCACAACAATATATAAGAAAAATATACACATCACAAGATGAAACTCGGAGTACAAAGTGCAAAAAACTGCAAAAATATATCTTCGTTAAACACATCACAAAATGTAGTGAGCGTACAAGGTATTTGTAAACAGTATAATTTGTATCGAGTAGTAATGAACGAAAACTACTGTTCATTCACACTCAAGGTAAAACCATCATTGTATATGAAAAATTCGATTGTCATTGTGTATGGGTTGGCATAAAAGTCTAAACATGTAATATACATATTTTACGAATTTTACTTGTTAGTGCATTCACAACTCAGTTCTCCAGGAAACACAACAGTCCAATTAAAATTACTGTGCAATTAACAAATCTGTACAAACATTACCATTCCTGAAAAATCAGCACACGATAGAAAATTTACTTCAGATTGAGGCACAATTAATGCGTCACATCAGAAGCAGAAGTATCACTGTCTGGGTCAAAAGGGTGCAGTTAGGGTAGTTAATAATTTTTCAATGGAAGTCTGTTCATTCTAATGTAGCAAATGCTGATCAGTTCAAAATAAGGCAACGTATTTGCGATACATGATCATCCACAGCATAGTGTTTTTCCTTACTCTGTTGCACATACTAATCAAAACTCTTTCATTCAATGCGGAGCTGGTCTAGACATGGCTAGAGAAATTTACGTCTTTGATCAAATCACACCTGAGTGCATTGAAAATTTTATTTGCAGGTAGCCGGCCTCGGTGGTCTCGCGGTTCTAGGCGCTCAGTCCGGAACCGCGGGACTGCTACGGTCGCATGTTGGAATCCTGCCTCGGGCAGGGATGTGTGTGATGTCCTTAGGTTAGTTAGGTTTAAGTAGTTCTAAATCTGGGGACTGAGGACCGCAGATTTTAAGTCCCATAGTTCTTAGAGCCATTTGAATCATTTTTTGAAAACAATACGTACAAATTACTGTCAGCACATACTCTTCCACGTCTGGGCAGGAAGGCAATGAGTAGAATGCCCTTCCCGTCTCAGAAAACCCTGCACATCACTTTCTTGGCCGACAAAGTCTGTTTGAATTTCGTTTTCGCCGGAGATCCACCGTGATGCCAGTGCGTTGACTGCTGCTTGGTTTCCGGGATCAAGTGAGAAATCCACGTCTTATCGCCCGTGATGATCCTCTGGAGGAACTCCTCGCCGTCATCGTTCCTCCATTTATTTATGCCATCATATTATCGATACTGCGGCTTCCGACGAGGGCTGTCATTCCTTCTTCCTCATTGATTTCCGTACTTTCTTTGTTGATGGGGCCTTCCCCAAAGCTGGCTCTTTGCTGGTTGATGTACTGTTGAGAAATACTGTCTATGAAATTTAGTGACGCTCTGTCATCCTTGCTCCTGTGATATCCAAGCTCACACAGTAGCTGCTGGAATTCTTTGACGCCGTGTAGCGATTCGTACTTCTTCTTGAATCTGACGTGGAAAGTTTTATCACCCAAAGTTGTATGATTGCGGATGGTTCATATGTCGCTTCCTACCACATCTTTGGAAAATGGGACTATATCTTGCCTTCTCTATTCTACATAGCTTTGCCTTCATGATTTTTAATTTCAGCTGTTCTTGTTTTCACTTGAACCAACGTTCTTCCAAAACTGTGGGGGTAAATTATTCATATGTTCTACATTGTCCTGCAAATCTTGCGCATTTTCGTCGCCACTTCATTTGTGAAGCGAGGACAGAGAAATCTAATTTTGGAAAGAGGCGGCTAAAATTTTGATAACGTCTCGCAGAATTCTTTGGTCCTTAACTACGTGTGTTGACGGTACGCGATGCCCGGAAACGGTGAAGATATCTGAACTAACACAAACTGCTTCCTCAGCTCTTCGTCCATGCCACAAGTTACCGTATCGGAAGTCGCAGTGGAACTTATTGATGGCTCAGAGCGTCGTGGCGCTTCTCTGACCTTTCGGTTAGATCTCTTCCCTGTTGCGTTATTCTTCGCCCTGAATCGCTACATTATCTTGTCGCTTGTCTTTTGTCAAAAACTTAATCTTCTCTATTTCTGTTGGTAGTGCTCTAGTGTCTCCTTGCTGTCGCGGTTTATAGTTTCCTGCACATTGGCATCAAGTGCGCGGTGACCGTTTTTCTCGTTTACGATGCTGGCCTCTGCTGCCTACCTGCTTGGTCGTTTGATGCTCGCACACTAGTATTTACAGTATTCTTTTCTCGCCTACTGCATGCTGTGGTTGAATGTGCGTGATAATATTTCGTGTCAGGACGATCCTGATTATAAATTATTGATAAAACACTAGTGGACGCAACGGATAACAAGACACATACACACAACCAACGCACTCAGTAACGGGGGCGATAGCCGCTAGCATTTTTAAGACCCACGCCAGTATTCTTACTGGCTTATCAAAAAGGGAAATGGGGATTGTTAGTTGATTTGGCATTATTTACTAAGCTAACAATGAAAACATTTTTGGTACGGTCTTATGGGACGAAACTGCTGTGGTCATCGGTCCCTTCGCTTAGACACTACTTAATCCAAATTAAACCAACTTACGCTACCCATGCCTGAGGGAGGACTCGAACCTCCGACAGGGGGAGGCGGGCCGACTGTGACAAGACGCCCCTGACCTGGCGGCTACCCCGTGCGGCAGCTAACAAGAGGTTTCTTGCTCTTACATGTATCGATTTGAGCTTTTCTGAAATTTCTAAACCTTTTTTTTAGTTGTCAGAAATTTCATTACAAATTTAGATGTTATGATTGAACATAATCTCGAATCACTGGTCCATACTACTGTCGGTGCTGACAAGTATTGAAATAGCTAATTGAGGTCGTATTATCAGCCGATTATTGGTCACACCATGGCGAGTCTGAGAGGAATTCATTATCACACACCAGGGCACAACCCTTCCATGCGTCGCCACGCTGAAGTACACCGCGAAGCACTACGAGAGATGCCGCTACTACGTAAATTAAAATCAGAAGGGCGACCGCACAGAGCAGGGAAGCTACCCACAGAGATGCTTGAGCAGATCGTTTTCAAGCACGCTAGTGAGCTGAGCAGAAGAGGGAAGGTTGGCTCGCGAACTGTATCTAATATGATATACTGCATTTCAAATCTTACCACCTTACAGAAGAAGCGTCGTTTTGTTCAAGGGTTCTCTGCCTTATAGCCATACTTATTGACGTCGTCATCTGATTTCTTGTTTATAGCCCTTATGTGTTTACCTATATTGTACTTAATTTTAAAACTTTGTATCATTTCTCATTAAATCGTGTGTGCCTCGTTAGAATTTTCATTAACTCAGTAGTAAATTTTATAGTCCTCTGCTCTGGCTAACACAGTGACATAGATTGGAAAAAACTAAACTCCTCCCGCACACGCCAAGGAGGTCGAAAGGTTCCGACTGGCCGCCGTGTCATCCTCAACCCACAGGCGTAACTGGATGCGGATATGGAGGGGCATGTGGTCAGCATACCGCTCTCTCGGCCGTATGTCAGTTTCCGAGACAGGAGCCGCTACTTCTCAATCAAGTAGATCCTCAGTTTGCCTAACAAGGGCTGACTGCATCCCTCATGCCAACAGCGTGTGGCAGACCGGATGGTCACCCATCCAAGTGATAGCCCAGCCCGACAGCGCTTATCATCCGTCATCTGACGGGAACCGGTGTTACCACTGCGGCAAGGCCATAGGCGACATAGATTGATCCATAATTATATTGCTTTCTTTCATAGCACTTTCAGCTGTTTAACCATTGATTCCATTAATTTGTGTTCTTGTCCTTGGAGGAAGCACTTCTTATACACAATTTTAAGATCAAACTTGAGATTAGGCAGAGCCTAAAATACTCGTGATAAACTACAGAAATAGCTAATTTTTACTTTCTCAATTTATTAGCCAGTTCGGGTGAGATCATCCCTTAAACAGGGTCCTTATTCGTTTTCTACGTGAATATTACCCTTATGGGTTTCTCCGTTGTTGCAGGTTATCTTTTCGGGGATTCAGTTCTCTTTTCCCCTTAATTCGTAGGCTCAGCTGGTGTGATGTACCTCTCCTTTCTTCTGAACAGGTTGGGGTTTTCCCATCCACGAGTCCACCCGAACGTGGGGTAGGCTCTGTTATTTGGGGATTACTTACTCATAAAGCAGTTGGGGTCATCCCTTCCTTGGGTTAACCTGAACGTGGCATAAGGTCCCATTTTGGAGATTACTTGCCCATAAGTCCCAATTTGAACTTCCTCGCCCACCTTTCCTACAAATTTATTGAGTGATTCAGGACTTCTCCCCCTTTCACTTCACTTCATCTTAAGGCTACACTCTCTATGAAACTCCAGCTATCTCCCACTTTTCCAACACAAGTTCTCCTGTCTATTTTCCTACCCCCCAAACTCCTGTTCCATCTTGGCTTTTCATTTATATATCAAACAAATTACTACGACACCCTGTCCTATTCCTCCCTTCCCTTGAAACCGTGACAATCCTAGAAGAAAAAAGAACGTATATGATCTTCACTGTACAATGTCTGTACTCAGTTTATTTTTCGATTAATACTCATTCCAGATGATACCACTACCAATGATTAAGCTCCCTTAAAAATAAATCACGTACATACCCAACCCTTGTTTTGGTCATATGATACTAAGTAGCCTGCTTCGACTCAAGAGGCAGACGATATTGTTGACAGTATTTGTTTACACACTTTCACCATTATGAACGATCTTCGTTGTTACTGTATCTTTCCTAAGTTTAATGTAATGATGTCTTTTACTGCTCTAACATATCAATATCATATAATCACTTTGCTTGACAGCTTTCTGGATCGACTAAGGAAAATGCTTTGGAATGTAGTACACATAAAACTTTGTTAGAACAGCTATATCGACGAAAAAATTGTGTGTTTATTTCTTCAAATTCGAGCTGTGGTGTACTTCCTTAAATAGTACCAAGTCATCCACATTACAGTTAGGTGTAGTAGCTTTTTCATTATATTTACCCAGTCATTTATCAGCTTATCATTGTAAATTTTCTTTTACAATATCATCTAAGTTTTCTGTGTATACATTGTTATCATCACATGGCCAGCTCAATAATTTCAACAGTGGCTCGCACATGAATTTACGTTTATTTATTTCGACGGGAGATAAAACAGTAGATAGAAGTGGAAGTTCTTTAGGTATTACTTGGAATTCTGGTATTTTCTGTACACAAATTGTGAGAGGTGGCAAGCTACTTTCTTAATTGAACAACACTGTTGGTCAAATGATGGCTGTGAGCACTATGGGACGTAATTTCTGAGATCATCAGTCCCCTTGAACTTAGAACTACTTAAACTTAACTAACCTAAGGACGTCACACACATCCATGCCCGAGGCAGGATTCGAACCTGCGACTGTAGCGGTCGCGCGGTTCTAGACTGTAGCGCCTAAAATCGCTCGGCCACACCGACCGGCTTCTATTGGTCAGATTAATATTCGTATTTAAGGTCATGATCTCCGTGTCCTCCAATACAACATTTGGTATATGTGGTTATTGGACTTTTACACGACGAAATTGTGGGCAGAGTGTTCATATAACTGCATGTGTAGCCTGAAGAGAACTTGCACCCCAGGGGCCATATTAGAGGCGACAGAGAACAGGGAGAAAAATGCATTGCGAGCCAGCGACCTGGTTATGCGAAGGATTGGGGGACTCAGCAGTCTGTGAACTCTACCTGGAGAGTGACTCCAGGCCGTGGTACCCTCCTCTTCCTACATAGGGTCAGAGCAGGGGGGCGCCGACTGGCAAAACATTTTACCTTGGCTAGGTGACAGACAGTCGCGAAGGCAGCCAGGTGGTGAAAAGTAGGTGCAGGAAGTCATTTAAGAATGCTGTAATCTGAGAATTTATGTAAACGGAAGGATGGTCACAAAACTACAAGCATTCTCATGTTAGAAGCTGGGACAATACAGAGCGTCCAGTCCACGTGTAAAGAGGAGGCAAGACTGTAACGCTCCCGATGCCAGGAAGTCGTCAAGTTCTTTTGGCAAGTGGCAGAAACATATATTTCAGGGGTACGATTGTCAAATCATCTTTTTTCAGAGAGGAGAGATTTTGAGTCTCTGATTGGCCCTTCTCGGGGTATGTAAGATAGAGGCTTGCTCTCACAGCATTGGAATCCCGGTACTGTGACTGCATTGGCAACCAGGCCAGCAGAACAGGCATGAGGGGAGATTCGATGAGCAGAGGATGGATTGATTGGTTTGTCGAACGTGGAGGCGGGTTTTTCTGCTAATTCTGATCCTGTATCGAGGCTTGGTGGAAAGTGATTGTGATTCTTTGCTCTCTTCATCTTCTGGTCCTCCCCTGGTGGAAGAACTTCAGGTCTTTCCCTAGTTGGTGAGACTTGTGGTCTGCAACTTTTGGTGGTCTAAGAGCCAGTGGCAGTTTCCAGCTGTACCTACAGTGGAACTCCATATCATCTTTAACATATTGTGTGTCACGAGGGTGAATTATTCGTCCTGAGTCGGCCGTCTGACTTTGAGAAATGTAGCACGCGCCGGAGTCACATTGGTTGGACATATCAGAGAATGAGTGCAGCTCATACTGAAATCTTCCAGGATTTCAGGTCTCTGATAAGGAGGTTTTCCACGTCCTGATCATCAGAGTGCCACTCCACGTTGTTTGCACGTTTTCGCCGACGCGTCAGAGCACTGCAGCTGCCCCAGTGCGCCGCTCATCGCCCACAGCGTGCCGTCTTCTGTTGCCCACTGAATCAAGGTGAGGGAGTAGGGATGTCAGATTGTACTCACAGCTCCCTGCTCTCCGTGAACCATAGTTTGTCGTGCACTTGGTCGTAGTTGATTCCATTTGAATAGAATTGGGCCTAACAGTGGATTCATGTAAACGAAGTCAGATTGCGTTGTAAGAGGCATTAATTCAGGGATGGATCTGCATAGTTTTCACCCCTTTAAATGCTTTAGTAATCAAACACCATCCGTTTTCTGATTTATATCTGTCACATTTTTGTTAGATTTATCAGCTCGATTGTAGTTATAAAAGGATGAATAAAAACTCGTCATTATTTTTGTAAACTTAAATATGCCACTGTTCTCATTCATACTTCTCCATCCATTCACTATTTTTATTTTATTGTGATTGTACATGGATACAGCAGAAATTCAGAAATCAGTCGTATTAATTTAGTTAATTTGATGATTAATTTGAGTTCTGCAAGGGACTGCAGACATAGACAACAAATGTGTCACGAGTAAATTCACTAATTTCATGTATAAAAATAAAGGATGTAGCTCACGATTTGCAGATTGTTGAGAAGATAATAATTTTATTTATGTAAACATAATAACATTTAGCATCACTTTGATATATATTTATGATTAAAGCAAGCGACCGCTAATGTCCTATGTAACCTACAGATTTCTTTCATGACACATTCAGACGGGTTACTTTGCAGTGGTATTTCGAGATAGCAATTTGTCTAATATTTTCCCACGGTAAAACCAGTTAAAAAGCTTTACTCAAACTGTGGGCGGTAGTCTGTCAACAATCTAAGTGGGTTTCCTATCTCCAAGAAGTATTCCCGGAGACATCTAATCATTGTCTCTGTATTGGCATGCTTAATAGGATGGAATTTGACATGATCAGATCACCAATCAACTAGTACAAGTATTTAAGTTGCTCCCCCGCCCCCTCTACACGTTAGTAGTTGGCCAAAAAATCGTCTGTGAGTTCATGTAAGCCTTTAGGTAGTACCGGGTACAACTTATAGATTATCACTTGACTGTTATCTCTCATCTTTTGGCTAGTTTGAAATGTACGTAGTACAGACAATACTTTTTTTACTTAAGTTCTTAAGGCAGTAAAATTTTATGATATGTTTAACAGGTTTTCGTACCTCAAAGTGTCCATATCCTTAATGAATAAACGTAATTAAGTCAAGTTCTACAAATTTCGATATACGCAGTCTCTATTTGAGTCTAATTTTCAGTACTCTTCAAATCAAATCTATCTTTCTGAAGTCTCCCACTTTTGTGGTAATGACCTGGAAAATACTCCCAGTAAGTACGTTGGATGTACTTAACCATCTGGTTTAAACTCTGGAAAATGCTTATAAAAATTCATTCCGCTTCCCAACTGTAATTCCCCTAATTGTGCTTTTGTATCGAAAGATTTACCTTCAGCCCACGTCTCGTGGTCGTGCGGTAGCGTTCTCGCTTCCCACGCCCGGGTTCCCGGGTTCGATTCCCGGCGGGGTCAGGGATTTTCTCTGCCTCGTGATGGCTGGGTGTTGTGTGCTGTCCTTAGGTTAGTTAGGTTTAAGCAGTTCTAAGTTCTAGGGGACTGATGACCATAGATGTTAAGTCCCATAGTGCTCAGAGCCATTTGAACCATTTTTGATTTACCTTCAACTTGATTATCTGTTAATTCCCTTCTAGTTTTTACCAATTCATCTCATAGTCTCTCGGACTTGTTGGTGTTGTTAATTACTTCCTCCCGTAAAGCTGCCCATTCCCTAAATTGCGTGAAGTTTCCTGAAATATTTGATCTAACAATGTTTGTATTTTCTTCCCTCTAAACCTGAATGTATGGTGTTCGAATTAACAAAATCTCCGTTGTCGCTTCTCTGTCCTAAACTTTCTATGCGCGTTTGCAAAGTTACATAAACTATCTTCGCCTGCATGCAAATGTTTAATATGTTCATTTATTTCTTCGCGAACTATGTCTCATTGTTTCAGGACTGCTTTATGTCCAAACGCGTCCCTAACACTGCATAAGTGTCTTTAATCTGAGTTTCTAATTCTTGTGACAGTCTTTTTTGGTGTTACATTATTTGTTCATGAGTGTCTTTAATCTGATTTCGTAAGTGTGAAAAGTTTTTATCAAGTGTTTGTAATAACATTTCCATATTAACTTATGTCGACATTTTCTTGTTATCATCGGCGTAAACAGACTCACCAATGTTACGCAATCACCACAGTGCAATCACAAAACAAATGTTGACGTGAAATAGTGCTGCAGCTCACCACAGTCATACTGCGAGCTGGTGATGGCGACGCAGTGGTCTGGGTGGCGAGCTGGCGTCGCGGTGGTGCAGACGACGTGCGGCGCCGCGTCGCTGTCGGCTGTGCGCCGCGGCTCCGACGCTCGCCGGACGGCTTCACGCTGGCCGGACGTCACTAGCTGTGTGCTCGCCAGAGATGGGTAAGCCGTTCACCCTTGGGAGCTAGTTCACTGGTTATCGTTCTTTTTTAGGAACCGTTGATTTTTACTCGTTCACTGTTCATTATGCTTGGTACGTGGTTCTTATGAAGAACTGAAAATTAGTAATATAAGTGACTGAAGATGGAAGGCGCCAAGATGGAGCTCTTGCCTCGCCCCTAGAGTACAGAGATTTATTCGTAACAGTATCCTCAAACACTTGGAATTTTCGTGATTCTGCAAAACATCTCGTTGAGCCAACTGCAGCGTTATGCGGCTGATCGCAGTCAAGTAATATACGGTGGCGCACGAAAAACCGGCCCCCAGTACGGACTGCTTGCCAATTACGTACGATTTGTTGACCGCTACGAACAGGATAGATGAACATGTAATAATTAGGCAGCGAAGAAATAACAAATAAGTTAATGGAAACAAGAACTTCGAAACAATAGATGACGATTGGTAAGCGACAATGAGCAGTCAAGTACTGGGGCCATCAAGTACTTGCGCCATCCTGAATCATAATATTGTATGGGTTATCGCATTCTCTTTACAAAGTCTACACTCGATTACGAAGCGCGGCCTTCATTCGCTTGTCAGCCTGTCTGCCTTCCATAACAATGAACATGCTCCTTTACCTTGGATTAAAAAAAGAAGGAAAATGACCACTCGTGTGTGCGGTGCTGTCGTTCTTTGCATGTGTACTGATAAAAAATCTAGTCTTTTTAGAAGTACCGTATTTCTACTGCTACTTATCGAAATAGTGAAGTAAGCTGATACGCGGTTTTTTTACGTGAAAAGGTGTATGTGTTACATAGTACGTAATTTTTATGTAATTGACGTAATTATAAAATATATTTTAATTACCGGCCTTGGACGCTGAATAGGATACGAAAAGAACCAGAAGTTCAAAGTTCAAAACAGGTTTGAAACAGATCTAGAATGGGCGTGCAAAGCGAACGAAACGAACAACAACAACTCGATACTGAACTAATTATGAGCAGCCGGCAGTTGGAATGCGACGAGTGGCCACGCGAAGGAGGACGAGTCCGGCCGAGCGAGACCGAGTCCGGGAGAGACGGCTGGAACGAGACCGGCCGACGTGCCGTTGCGGGAACGAGACCGGCCGTTTCCCGTTCCCGGGAACTGTAAGTAGAAAGCCGTGACCGAAGTGAACTATGAAAGACCGTTCCTTAGATTTCGTTCCTCGCTCGTTTCGTTCATCTGGGTGAACGGTTCCTTTGGACCCGCTGGTTCGCGAACGACCCATCTCTAGTGCTTGCTTTTGGCGGGTCGTCTACGTCTACGTGTTTCGTCGGTGCAGACGGATGCACTTAATCCAGGCGGATCGTCATTATTGTTTATGCTCCCTGTTGCCCTTGGCAACACATCTCCTCTTTGCTGGTTTATTACGGAATGTCTTCCCTCCAATCTGTTTTCTATTTGACACTTTCCACTTATAACCATACGGTCACCGCAAGGAGTGTTTATTTAATGGCTGACGACCCCTTCATTTCAGTGCAGCAATGTTTTGACTGCTTAAACCACGTCTATTGTCGACCTATTGCCCCATACAGCTGCACCTGACACCGCAGTTTTAACATTCTCTTATTAGAATTGTGTGGATACTCAGCTTTGCTAATCTTCTCATTAACCTCAGGGTCCAGCTATGTTGTGCTCTGTTCTTCTCGACATCGAACTTCTTTCTTCCGTGCAGATTTCTGCAAGTAAGTGGCTATAAAACAAATCACTGCTTCTCTACTTAAATAAAGAACAGACTGGTCCCAACTAACTCTGTACATTGTCACCAACTTTCAAAAAAGGTTACACGTTACATGGGAACCAACTTCTTTACTGTCTCAAAGACCTCTCGTTAATACTCTGTCGGTGAATAATATATAACAACAATTGTTTATCTACATCATATTCGAATTCCTTGTCCCGCAAATCTTCCGTGGTAAATCTTCCACGGTACCAGAGCTCCTTCATTTCTCCTTGCTCTGTGGAGATTACAAATGTCCTCCGGCAGGTAGACTCCGCACTTACTTTCCCGCAGTATGTGGCCCGGTGCTTACAAACTAGTTGCGGTGACGCATATCTTTACTCTGAGTTCTATATTTGACGTACGTCACACGTGCCCTTCCATGAATGGCGTGGATCACTACAACGCATTATGCCCACACTCCCGTACTAGACTTATTTTGATATGATACATGTTCCAATGGATCCCTACAATATGGAATGAGGAATCTGATCCGAAGTAAAATTATCGTGTCGCAATATATCTGGTGTTATAACCAATTAATCATTAATCCACTTTTAGTAATGACAATAAACCAACTGCGGTTAACTGACATACACACATCACAAAAAAGTTTTGCGTCACCCTGGTTTCCAGACGTTGATTGTCGCTATCATATCAGACACAGTCCCTTTGACCAGAGATGTCACTAAACCCGCCCAAAGATGTAAACAACCATGCATGAGCAGTGCCTATGAGACGGAGGGTGTCCGACAGCCGACCAATTCCAGTCATTCCACCAGGAAGGAGGTACACGGCTCTTCTTGCCAGTAATTCAACCATGCCCAGACGGTCAATACAGCGGTTCGATCAGGCCCGCATTGTTACTTCGTGTCATGGTGGGCTCTCGACAAGGAAAGTGTCCAGGCGTCTCGAAGTCAAACAAAGCGATGTAGTTCTGACATGGAGGAGCTACAGTGCGACGGGAACAATCGATGACAAGCCTCGCTGAGGCCGCCCAAGGGCTACTACTGCAGTGGATGACCGCTACCTACGGATTATGGCTCGGAGGTACCCTGATAGTGACGCCACCACGTTGAATAACGCTTTTAGTGCAGCCAGAGGCCATCGTAATACGATTCAGATTGTGCACAATAGTCTGCATCGTCTGCATCATGCCCAGCTTCACTCCCGACATCCATGGCGACGTCCATCTTTGCAGCCACAACACCATGCAGCGCGGTACAGATTTGTCTATCAATATGCCAGGAAAATTTAAGAGACCTTTGGAGATAAGAGAACCACTTGTATGAACATCAGGAGCTCAGATGGAATCCCAGTTCTTAGCAAAGAAGGGAAAGCAGAAAGGTGGAAGGAGTATATAGAGGGTCTATACAAGGGTGATGTACTTGAGGACAATATTATGCAAATGGAAAAGGATGTAGATGAAGATGAAATGGGAGATACGATACTGCGTGTAGAGTTTGACAGAGCACTGAAAGACCTGAGTCGAAACAAGGCCCCCGGAGTAGACAACATTCCATTGGAGCTACTGACGGCCTTGGAAGAGCCAGTCCTGACCAAACTCTACCATCTGGTGAGCAAGATGTATGAGACAGGCGAAATGCCCTCAGACTTCAAGAAAAATATAATAATTCCAATCCCAAAGAAAGCAGGTGTTGACAGATGTGAAACTTACCGAACTATCAGTTTAATAGGTCACAGCTGCAAAGTACTAACGCGAATTCTTTACAGACGAATCGAAAAACTGGTAGAAGCCGATCTCGGGGAAGATCTGTATGGATTCCGTAGAAATGTTGGAACACGTGAGGCAATACTGACCCTACGACTTATTTTAGAAGCTAGATTACGGAAGGGCAAACCTACGTTTCTAGCATTTGTAGACTTAGAGAAAGCTTTTGACAATGTTGACTGGAATACTCTCTTTCAAATTCTGAAGGTGGCAGGGGAAAAATACAGGGAGCGAAAGGCTATTTACAGTTTGTACAGAAACCAGATGGCAGTTATAAGAGTCGAGGGACATGAAAGGGAAGCAGTGGTTGGGAAAGGAGTGAGACAGGGTTGTAGTCTCTCCCTGATGTTATTCAATCTGTATATTGAGGAAGCAGTAAAGGAAACAAAAGAAAAATTTGGAGTAGGTATTAAAATCCATGGAGAAGAAATAAAAACTTTGAGGTTCGCCGATGACATCGTAATTCTGTCAGAGACAGCAAAGGACGTGGGAGAGCAGTTGAACGGAATGGATAGTGTCTTGAAAGGAGGATATAAGATGAACATCAACAAAAGCAAAACAAGGATAATGGAATGAAGTTGAATTAAGTCGTTTGATCCAGAGGGAATTAGATTAGGAAGTGAGACACTTAAAGTAGTAAAGCAGTTTTGCTATTTGGGGAGCAGAATAACTGATGATGGTCGAAGTAGAGAGGATATAAAATGTAGACTGACAATGGCAAGGAAAGCGTTTCTGAAGAAGAGAAATTTGTTAACATCGAGTATATATTTAAGTGTCAGGAAGTCATTTCTGAAAGTATTAGTATGGAGTTTAGACATGTATGGTAGTGAAACATGGACAATAAATAGTTTGGACAAGAAGAGAATAGAAGCTTTCGAAATGTGGTGCTACAGAAGAATGCTAAAGATTAGATGGGTAGATCACATAACTAATGATGAAGTATTCAATAGGATTGGGGAGAAGAGAAGTTTGTGGCACAACTTGACCAGAAAAAGGGATCGGTTGGTAGGACATGTTCTGAGACATCAAGGGATCACCAATTTAGTATTGGAGGGCAGCGTAGAGGGTAAGAATCGTAGAGGGAGACCAAGAGATGACTACACTAAGCATATTCAGAAGGATGTGGGTTGCAGTGGGTTCTGGGAGATGAAGAAGCTTGCACAGGATAGGGTAGCATGGAGAGCTCCATCAAACCAGTCTCTGGACTGAAGACCACAACAACAACAACAACAACAACAACATGACAAATGGACCGTTCAGGATTGGGATCACGTTCTCCACAACGATAATGTCGCATATGCCTTCAACTAGAAAATCGCCGGAGACGTGTTTGGAGGCGACCCGGTCAGGCTGAATCCCTTAGACACACTGTCCAGCTAGTACAGCAAGGTGGAGGTTCCCTGCTGTTTTGGGGTGGCATTACGTGGGACCGACGTACGCTGCTGGTGGTCATGGAAGGCGCCGTAACGGCTGTACGATACGTGAATGCCACCCTCCGACCCATAGTGCAACTATATCGTCAGCATACTGGCAAGGCGTTTGTCTTCATGGACGACAATTCGCATCCCCATCGTGCACAGCATGTGAATGACTTCCATCAGGATAACGACATCGCTCGTCTAGAGTGGCCAGCATGTTTTCCAGACACAAACTCTATCGAACACGCGTAGGATTTATTGAAAAGGGCTGTTTATGGACGATGTGACTCACCAACCACTGTGAGGGATCTATGCCGAATCGCCGTTGAGGAGAGGGACAATCTGGACCAACGTTGATGAACTTGTAGACAGTATGCCACGACGAATACAGACATGCATCGATGCAAGCGGACGTGCTACTGGGTATTAGAGCTTCTGAAGTGTGCAGCTGTCTGGATCACCACCTCCGGAGGTCTCGCTGTTTGTTGCTACAGCGTGCAATGTGTAGTTTTCATGAGCAATAAAAAGGGCGGAACTGATGATGTTGATCTCTATTCAGATTTTCTCTACAGGTTCTGGAACTCTTGGGACTGAGGTGATGAAAAACTTTTTTTTTTAATTTGTGTATTATTGAATTGTAGATTTGAAATTTTAGTACTTATTTGTTCCGATTTGCTGTTGATTAACACGCACAGATAACTGAAACAAACTTACGGTCGCCAACTCGGTGTCCCAGCAACTCTAGTATACTGAAATACTAATGGCAGCAGCAGCGGAACTCTGCTCGTTTTCTTATTAACGCACCACACTACTCAATTTCTCACAATACATTGACACAGATATGAAATGGAAATGCTACAGTGTTTAAATAGAATGATGCTTAATGTTGGCTGCTTTCGGTATACTTGTCTGGGAAACAGGTACTAGTATACATTGGCTTCGAAAGTGGATCGATAATTTATATATTTTCTGGTATAGTGATTTCAGTAATAATTGCAGGGCAATGCTCACTGAATACTGAAGACGTTAATTTAGTCAATCAATAACAAATAATGTAAAATCGAAAACTAACATTCATGTTTTGACAATTGAAAAGTAATGCCCTTTCTATTTAAGAAACAATGTTTAATAAAAAAAGCCTGACATCTATCACTGGAAATGTGATAGTACTGGCGATTGTTAAAATCATTTAATCCGAGCATGACCAGCTATTTTTGTGAAATACTTTTTAATAGTCTTTCCAAGAAATTAAGATTATTATCCTTGGGTTCAGAAAACATACATCACGCTGTTATTATTATTTAGCTGTTGTTTAATTGTGAGCAATTAACATAAAGCATTATCAAAGTCTCACACCGATCAAAAAGGTTATTAGAATATTATCCACTGATTTAAATAATTTTCTGTCTCTTAATACAACTCGGAATTTCACTTTAGGAAAGGCAGGATCCTCTCATAGAAAATTATCGAGTTAAAACATAACAATTACTATCTCAATTAAAAACTATAATTTGAACACTATCAGTTCTAAACGCTGGAATGTCTGTACATACTCGTACATTAAACTGTGCAGACCTTACTTCGTGAATCTTCTTAGGTGCTTCGGCGGATAGCATTATGTAGCAATAAATGGTACAGACCCTTCATGGCGTTAATTTACAACGCATCGTCCTCTACGCTTCTCGGAATAGGGGACCTCTTCATCATCATTATCACCAAGCTCATCGAGTATTGTACTGTGCCCACATCCAAATACTCTCTGCCCATACAAAACCTTCCCATCCCAGCATAACGACGAACATTTCAGCACCGTCACAAGCGCACACTGACCTCAGCACACTCTCACTGTAATGCATCTTACGTCTGGACCAGAAGCAGTCTAATAAGGCAATACAAATGGCAGCTTCTCCAGCAACTATTTCGTCCGCAGGCGCTTCCAAAGACATTAATGAAGCCTACCGATCGATACTCTCATAGATAATGTTACACTCTTCACTGTTCCAGTGTGTCTACATACAATACTTAAAACATTTATCATTGATGTATTGACACACAGTGTTATATCCACAGATTAACACCCATTTGCGAACAAAAATTTTTATTAGGTGCAGCAACGCCACCACTAAATTTTACAAAAAGATAAACTTTCTTCGGAAACAAAAGGATTCTTCTGCTACCAAAATTTTATAACAAGCCAAAGAATATGCCATCTTATTGAATTGAAATATTATCAACTTAACTGAATTTACGTTCATTTGTCGGGTTTTCTCTCGACGTTTCCGGCGGATGCCGAGGAAGAAGAGGGGCGCAGAGTCCGGGGTCGGTGGCCGGCGTAGCGAAGATGTGGCACCTGGACGTTACGGCTGCGTCGAAGTCTCTTCCGGGAGGCAGTCCGCGGCTGGTCGAGAGACGCCTGCTTCCCTTTCGTCTGGCTATTTAACACGGCGGCTCCAGTCTTCCTCCGCTGATGTCGGCCGTTGGTGATCCCTGACTAGTGGATGGTGATGTCATAGTGTGACCAACCGTGCCGGAAAAAGGCTGGTGCGCCGTGCGTAGATCGCGGCTGATTGAATGTTTGGCGGGAACGCCTCTAGCGCCAGCTGGCGGAACTCGTCGGCACTAAGTTGCAGGCACCGCTTAACTCTGCGGCGGTAGCCGACGGTTGCGTTTGTGTGGCTCTGCGCCCAACGGCACATAGCTCACTGAAGTAAATAAAATTAATAAAAATATTCACAACATAATCATTACTGAGAAAATATACACAGTCTTAACCAAACATTGAAGCGAAAAACCGGTAATATACCAGAAAAAAGCGCGTGCTTTTGAACTGAGATGAAATGCTTTCGTATTTCATTCTTGTTTATGTCCCGATAATTTATGCCTACAGAAAGCCGACGTTTCCACGTTCACTTGAGGTGGCACTGTATCATCACGAATACGACAGATCCCATCAGTTCATTTCTGCAATTCTTGTTCTTCTTTCCGTCTGATTTCTTCGTTCTATAATGTTTCCCCGATTGTCGTTCTATTGGTCGATCTGCTGTTTCAATTACTCTGGTTAAATAACTCGACAAACGCTTTCCCAATCCTGCCTTTTATATCTGCCTAAATTCCTTTCAGTTGAAAGGTACTTTTTGCTACATCTTCCTTTGCACGCTGTGTGGCTTCTTTAGTGGATGTAGGAACGGGGAATGGAAACCGATCTTGAACAGAGAATTTAGATATTAATTTATTCTACAGGTAATATCAAACAGTAAAGATAATACATAACTTTGTTGCCGTATTTGGAGTGTGAGTAGCTAACTGTAGAGTTACGTATACATGCACACATACAAAAGATTTATGAATTTGTCACACTTCAATACAATGTCTATTCAGAACATGGCCAGCACTGGTCACTATGAAAGTCCGTAAATGTTATTCAGCTGGCAGGTGATAAAATGGCTCTGAGCACTATGGGACTTAACACCTTAGGTCATCAGTCCCCTAGAACTTAGAACTACTTAAAACTAACTGACGTAAGGACGTCACACACATCCATGCCCGAGGCAGGATTCGAACCTGCGACCGTAGTGGTCTAGCAGTTCCAGACTGAATCGCCTAGAACCGCTGGGCCACTCTGGCCGGTCTACATGTGATAAATGCAGCTTTCGAAGTACGAGTGTTTTGTTATTACAGCCATGCTTCACATTCCTTACTTTTTGGCAGTGACAGTATACATTCACTAGTGATAGTGCACTATCCGTGAGTATTTTTTGATAGAACTTGAAACAGTAACCGACTTTCACTAAATGGGGCAATGAAGGTAAATAATCACCAGTGATTGTATACTTTCCCTGAAACTTCCACTTCCACTATAACATATACATATAATTTTAATAAAAATGCCGTAATTGGCTTACAATTACAAAATTTTTGTAGAAGTTAAAACCTAAAAAATTATGTAGAATAGCAAGAGCACACAAAACGATACAGAGGTAAAACGGTAAAACGTAAAAGACGACGTCATTAAGACGATAAAAATACGTAATATAACATGTTTTGACTGGTACACAATGATAAAAAATTCGTCTTTTTTCTTGCTTGCAAGCAAAATCTAAAATATTTTCTACACACAGAAAGGTATACTTAACCATTCGAGGTGAAGCACTAAGTCGAAAGCAACAGATAATTAAGAGTGCAAGCTAAGGACTATTTCAAAATCCTATCTACATTCAACGTCGGGTACAAGACAGAACATTGACAACATTGTTATACAGAAGAAACCCAGTAGATGACAAGATTGCACAGTACAGAGCGCAGTATGTAGCCCCTTGCGTAGACGGCGAAGAGGAAAACCTCCATTAAATAAATTCAACGTCCGTATCTTTTGTACATGCTTGTAGTGATTATATATATATATATATATATATATATATATATATATATATATATATATATATATATATATATATATATATATATATATTACCGGAGGTCATTGTGCATAAAATCCTGTTAAATATACAATATCATACATAGGCCGAGGTCTTCATATAATTGTGGTCTATCAGTAACAGTTAAAAAAGGAGACTATTACGATCACAAAACCAAAATAATATTACGGGAGCAGTTGCAAGGTAAATATTTGGTAAGAAACTTAAAGATTTACATTAAATAGGAATATATACTTAAGTATGACGTATCTACATCTTCATCTACATCCATACTCCGCAAGCTACCTGACGGTGTGTGGCGGAGGGTACTTTGAGTACCTCTATCGGTTCTCCCTTCTTGTCAAGTGTCGTATTGTTTGTGGAAAGAAGGATTGTCGGTATACCTCTGTGTGGGCTCTAATGACTCTGATTTTATCCTCGTGGTCTCTTCGCGAAATATACATAGGAGGGAGCAATATACTGCTTGATTTCTCGGTGAAGGTATGTTCCCGAAACTTCAACAAATCTCGTGACGAGCTACTGAGCGTCTCTCCTGCAGAGTCTTCCACTGCAGTTTATCTATCATCTCTGTAAAGCTTTCACGATTACTAAATGAACCTGTAACGAAGCGCACTGCTCTCCGTTGGATCTTCTCTATCACTTCTATCGCCCCTATCTGGTACGGATCCCACACTGTTGAGCAGTATTCAAGCAGTGGGCGAACATGTGTATTGTAACCTACTTCCTTTGTTTTCGGATTGCATTTCCTTAGGACTTTTCCAATGAATCTCAGTCTGGCATCTGCTTTACCGACGATCAACTTTATACGATCATTCCATTTTAAATCACGCCTAATGCGTACTCCCAGATAATTTATGGAATTAACTACTTACAGTTGCAGACCTGCTATATTGTAGGTAAATATAGGGATCTTCCTTACTGTGTATTCACAGCACATTACACTTGTCTACATTGAGACTCAATTGCCATTCCCTGCACCGTGCGTCAATTCGTTTCAGATCCTCCTCTATTTCAGTACGATTTTCCATTGTTACAACCTCTCGATATACCACAGCACTGTCCGCAAAAAGCCTCAGTGAACTTCCGATGTTGTCCACAAGGTCATTTATGTGTATTGTGAACAGCAACGGTCCTAAGGCACTCCCCTGCGGCACACTTGAAATCACTCTTACTTCGGAAGACTTCTCTCCATTGAGAATGACATGCTGCTTTCTGTTATCTAGGACCTCTTCAATCCAATCACATAATTGTGCTGATAGTCCATATGCTCTTACTTTGTTCATTAAACGACTGTGGAACTGTATCGAACGCCTTGCGGAAGTCAAGAAACACGTCATATACTTGGGAACCCATGTCTATGGCCCTCTGAGACTCGTGGACGAATAGCGCGAGCTGGGTTTGACACGATCATCTTTTTCGAATCCCATGCCGATTCCTACAGAGTATATTTCTAGCCTCTAGAAAGTCATTATACTCGAACATAAGACTGTTCAAAAATTCTACAGTTGATTGACGTTAGAGATAAAGGTCTGTAGTTCTGCACATCTGTTCGACGTCCCTTCTTGAAAACAGGGATGACAAGTGCCCTTTTCCAATCCTTTGAAACGCTACGCCCTTCTAGAGACCTACGGTACACCGCTGAAAGAAGGGGGCCAAGTTCCTTCGTGTACTCTGTGTAAAATCGAACTGGTATCCCATCAGGTCGAGCGGCCTTTCCCCTTTTGAGAGATTTTAATTGTTTCTCTATCCCTCTGTCGTCTATTTCGATATCTACCATTTTGTCATCAGTGTGACAATCTAGAGAAGGAACTGCACTGCAGTCTTCCTCTGTGAAACAGCTTTAGAAGAAGACATTTAGTATTTCGGCCTTTAGTCTGTCATCCTCTGTTTCAGTATTATTTTGGTCACAGAGTGTCTGGACATTTTGTTTTGATCCTCCTACCGCTTTGACATAAGAACAAAATTCCTTAGGATTTTCTTCCAAGTCAGTACATAGAACTTTACTTTCGAATTCATTGTACGCTATGGTGACAAAGCTCAAGGTATCCCATGATAACTCCTAATATCGTGTCTAACCTGGTTTTGCCCAGCGTATTCCTGCAACTCGGCGTGACATGGGGTCATCAAATCGTTGCAAGTGCCCTGCAAAAGTATTGAGCCATGCTGCCTCTACAGCCGTCCGTAATTACGAAAATGTTGCTAGTAGATAAAAATAAGCACGAACTGGCCTCTCGATTATGTCCCACAAATGTTCGGTGGCATTCATATTGTAAAATCTGTGTGGCCAAATCATTGTACAGAATGTTCTTCAAACCGGTGGTGAGCAAATGTCGCCCCGAGGCAGGGCGCATTGTCATGTGTAAAAATTGCATCGTTGTTTAGGAACACGAAGTCCGAATATAACCTTTTCCAGTGAATGACCGTGTCAGTTGAACCAGAGTACCAGAGTACCCAGCCCATTCCATGTAAACACAGCCCACACCACCTTGGAACCACCACCAGCTTGCAGAGTGTCTCGTTCACAACTTGACTTCGTGGAGTCTGCACCAGACTCTAACCTTACCATCAGGTCTTACCAACTGAAATCGGGACTCATCTGACCGGGCCACGCTTCTCCAGTCGTCTAGCGTCCGACCGACGTGACCACGAAACTAGAAAACGGGCTGCAGGCGATGTCGTGATGTTACCAAAGGCACTCGCATTCGTCGCCTGCTGCCACAGCCCATTAACGCCAAATCTCGCCGCAATGTCCTGATGGATACTTTCGTCGTACGTCCCAAGATTGATGTCTACTGTTATTTCGCGTAGTGTTGCTTAGAGCTGTCAGAACTAATAGCGTTCAGAGTGTATGAATTCCCGCCGTGGGCCACAATCCCGTGGGAAACTTTTAGACAAGACAAATGACGGTTCCGCCAGCGGACTGTCCTTCTATGCTTTGGATACCCGATACTGCCCCCACTCGCATATGTGCATATCGCTAAGCCATGACTTTTATCACCTCACTGTGTATCTAACAGGTATTTACGTGCAGATAGCCTTCGGTAATGCGTTTACCACTACAAGTATGTACCGCAGAAATTAATGTTGAATTTATTTAGTGAACGTTTTCCTCTCCGTCATCTGCATGATGAGCTACATATGGCGATCTGTGCCGTGCAATCTCGTGGTGTATTGGATTTCTGTTGTGCAAGCATGTTGCCAATTAATGTGACTGTGCAATTATTTTGTCTTGTATCTGACGTTGTATGTAGATAGGATTTTGAAATACAACTTTAGGTTGCAGTCTTAGCGACATCTTACTTCTTTCGACTTAGTACTTGACCTCCCAATGGCTATATATTCTATTTCTCTGTCTAGAAAATATTTCAGCTTTTATCTGGTACAAAAATATGTTATTGTTTACCAGTCACTATATTTGTATTTGAATTACTTGTTTATACTTGCGGCAGACAATGACATGGTCTTCAAGTTCTACAAAACATTTTAGCTTCAACCCGCTACAAAAAAAGAAACTGTAATTATAGACCAGTTACCACAATTTTACTAAACTTACACGTGTATATTTGCAATTGACAATGACATGTACCTCTAGCGGCACTAAATATCAACATGGTCTCTAGTAATTTTCGCCACGTGTCAGTTCAGTGCCAATCTGCTATCAGAGACGTACTCTGTGACCTGTAACATGTGACAGGTGCACTGAACGAAACATATTGCAAATACTAATTTTATAGTTGACATGCCAATGCATCTTACGTGAGCTATCCGTCTAATCAAGATATGGAGTACATTTATAGCTGTAACTGGACCGTTGGAGTAACGTTTATCGAGGTGTGCGAAATAATAATTGACTGTCTGTATTGCCCCCCTTTCTTCCCTCCTCCCTTGTATTCACTGTCTGTATTGCCCCCCTTTCTTCCCTCCTCCCTTGTATTCGTACCCCTGGCAGGTCCTCCCACTCTGTTCTTCGTCGTCGGTGCGCCACGTCAGTGTTGTGTTCGGTGATGTTCTACGGTGACGTCAAGTGCCGTGATTTTATCGTGCGCTGGACTTGTACATGGCGTTGCTGTCCGTGATTGTTCTGTGATACGCCGCCCTTTGCAGCTTTTATGCTGGTGCCGTGCTTCACCTTGTGTTCCTTTAATCGTCACAGTGTGTGTTTTTTTGTATACACTACCTTTTTTTATCCCCATTTTTACAGTCACCCTCTTTGGTATGCTATCTTCCATTATGTTCCCTCTTTTTGTATCTCTGTTTCACCTTATTTTCTCCTTTATGTTGCTTTAAATGTCTCCCTGTTATGTACTTACTGTCTCTCGGTTGAAGAGCGGCACATATGCTGTCGCCAGCTCGGTCCGGATGGGGAACTGAAAATCAATAAAGAAAAAAAACTATTATATTTATGAAATTACATTCTATTTTTACAGCCTCATACGCTATATGCACAATATTCACAGTATTTATGTACAGTATTGTTCACCGAAACTGGTTCTCGTCGATAAATGTTTTCAAATGCGATGTTGGCTGAGAAGTTGTCTTCCTTCAAGTTGAATACTTACAGTTCGCACCTTGTGACTTAGTATGAGCAAGTTAACAAAAGGGTCATGTGATTGTTCCGTTTTTACCAATTGAAGTACAGAACCCTAAAAATTAATTACGTTGCCTTTTATTTCGGCGTATTATTGAAACTTTTTGAGTACGTCTCGTAAATTTCACTGGAAGATAAGTGTCTGCTATTCTGGCCGGGCGCAAACCTACAGTAAGAGCTGCAGCATATCGAGCGAATTAAAGTGGCTTACAACACTTAAAAAACAGCAGATGTGAAGTGGACTATATCGAACACTTACCGATTCGGTTACAAATCCAAAGCAACGACGCCATGGGTGCCCGCGGAAATTTATCCATTGAGACTCTGAAACTGCCATTTTTGATATGAATCAGTTTGTCTGTTTTGAGATACCATGCCTCAAGAACTAAATTTCATAGATATCGCAAACAGCTTTTTATATCCCAGACGACTGATAGTTGTCCACTAACTTCTAGAAGCGTACGAGAATTATGTAAAGAATGAAACGGCTGTCCTCCAGATTGCAGTTGGGTGGTGGAATGGAGGGGGCTTAGTGCCCCCTCTTGCTCCTTCCCCCACCCTCTGACGGGCGCTGCGAATAGAATTTCGCTTAGATACAACGCAACAAGGCCTCGAACTGGCTTAACTGACAGAATGCTTGGGAACCAGTTTTTGTTCAGAAAGTGGGAGTCTGCAGGCGAGGCCATCAAGTAAGCTCGTATTGCAGCTGTCAGATCACCGTGAAACCGTGCGACTGAACAACGCATGACGGCCTGTACTGCGTGTGCATATACAATGTGGTGGTCAGATATTCAGTAAATGCTGTAAGGTACCTGTTTAATTACGTAGTTAACTTGGAAAATTATTCTGTTACATACACTGGTACATTATTACGTGAATTTAAATTGGGAGTTTATTGCAGAAGGTATCTTAGGTCGCCACCTGAACTGATCTAGCACTTAATTCGCTCAAACATTTGATTCAATTTTTTTTTAAAAAACTGAAAAAAACGTGAATGTGGCTGAGTTAGGAAAGAATTAATAAAACATCGATATACCTTTTAATTCTTCATTAATGCTGTAGGAGCTTCAACTCGGGAAATGCTCTTAAATATGATAATAATCAAACACATGTGAACTACGCTGGCCCGGAAGAGCCTCTATAGAAAACTGTATAAACAGCAGATGAGTTATTGAACACCAGGAATGTCTTTTGCTACACGCTTATTTCCGGATTAAATGTTTAGAAGCGAATCACATGAACTGGAAAACCTTGACCTACCATGGAGTGTTGGTACTGAATATTGCTGGTGAAACGGAGTGAAACGTATTTCCGAATAACACGGTCATTTGACACCGCGAGTGCCGTGGAAAGGACGAACTGCAAATGAACACATTCAGACTATCCGTTCGTGGCACAGAAAGAAGTCGTTCATTAATTTAATAAACAAAAAATCCTTTAAAATTAAGTTAGATAGAGACTAACCTTGATGGTCGAATACTTTAACAGAGAAGGTTATGGAGCACAAAGACAACACTGTCATAAATTCCAAAAATAACTCAATTCTAGTATGGCAAGGTATTCCGAGCTATTCTGTAATAGCAGAAACCTGCTAAGATTTAAGGACTCAGTTAAGCTGAAACTTCCACATTCACAAAATTACAGTACTAATGACTTAAGTTACATGTTACCCCTTCGACGATAAGCAGCGCAGTTCGGCTGCTCGATTCTCACCTACAGTCCCTACTGCAGACAAGAATTGATATATCGTAATTTAGTATTAAAATATCACTATGGCTGTAAGGCTGCCAGCTACACCAACCAGGTGATCTTCCTCAAAGTCTGAATTTATAGAGGCACCGACACCTAAGTGATGAGTTTCAGAAATGTAAATCAGGGTAGCAACCCTGAAAGTCAATGCAAGTAACAGTGTAAGATACACGGAAGAGCCAAAGAAACTCGTACAGCTGCCTAATGTCATGTAGGGCCCCTGTGAGCACGCACAAGTGCCGCAACACGACGCGGCATAGACTCGACTAATGTCTGAAGTAGTGCTGTAGGGAACCCTGCAGGACTGACCATAAACCATAAGAGTACAACGGGCTAGAGATCTCTTCTGAACAGCACGTTGCAAGGCATCCCAGATATGCTCAATTATGTTCATATCTGGGGAATCTGGTGGCCAGCGGAAATCTTTAAAATCAGAAGAGCATTCTTGGAGCCACTCTGTAGCAATTATGGACGTGTGAGGTGTCACATTGTCCCGCTGGAATTGCCCAAGTCCGTCGGAATGCACAATGGACATGAATGGACGCACGTGATCAGACAGGGTTCTTAGACAGAGCCTCCCCCAGCTTGAACAGTTCCCTGCTGACGTACAGGGTCCAAGGTCCTTGAGGTTGTCTCCACACCCGGAGGCATCCATCTGCTCGATACAATTTGAAACCAGACTCGTCCGACGAAACAACATGTCTCCAGTTATCAACAGTCCAGTGTGGGTGCTGATCGGCCCACGCAAGGCGAGAAACTTTGCTGCGCACTCATCAAGGGTACACGACTGGACCTTCGGCTCCGAAAGCCGATATCGATGATGTTTCGGTTAATGGTTCGTACGCTGTTAGTTGTTGATGGCCCAGCATTGAAATCTGCAGCAATTTTCGGCAGGGTTTGCACTTGTGTCACGTTGAACGATTCTCTTCAGTCGCCATTGGTACCGTTCTTGCAGGAATTTTTTCCGGCCGCAGCGATGTCGAGGATTTGATGATTTACCAGGTTCCTGACATCAACGGTACACTCGTGAAATGATCGTACGGCCTAACCCCCCCTTCCTCGCTACCTCGGAGATGCTGTGCCCCATTGCTCGTGCGCCGACTATAATACCAGGTTCAAAATCACCTTAATCTTCATAACCTGCATTGTAGCAGCAGTAACCGATCTAGCAACTGCGTGAGACACTTTTTGTGTCATACAGGCGTTGCCGACCGCAGTGCCATATTCTGGCTATTTCCTTATCTCTGTATTTCACTACGCATGCCTATATCATGTTCCATTGGTTCTCCAGTGTATTTAATTCTAGCTAATCCGGCAATGCTTCGCAATTGACAAATATGTACGGGAATTGCACACACGTGCTAATCTCCTTTCCCCCTTCCTTCTCTCCATCACCTCCTCCACACTCTCTCTATCTGCTCCGTCATATTTTTCTCTATCTCCTCCTCCCTGCTCTCTCTGTCGATCTTCTTCTTCCTCCTTACTATGACCATTTCCTCACCTCCGCCCCCCCACCCTGTCAATCTCAACTCCCCCCCTCTCTTAATGACTCTGAGCCTTCTTTATTGTTTTGCGAACGAGACCTTGATGGAAACTGAAGTAGCTTAAAATGAAGGGGTAAATCTTTTGGGGTAACTGGAATATCCTCATCCTCCATACAGGACACGAGCTAGGATTAGGGAATGATGGGAAGGAATGCCGCCTTGCCCTTTCGAAAGAACCACCAGGCACTTACCTTGAGCGATTTAGGGAAATCACGGAAAACCTGAGTCAATATGACTGGACGCGTGTTTCAATCGTTGTTGTGCTGAACGTGAGTCCTGTTATTAACCACTGCACTACCCAGCTCGTTATATCGGCTTATGATCAGAATACAGAATTCATGATTTCAAAACTCACCTGAACTCTAACATTATAATTTCCATCTTCGGTTCGAGTACATTCTACACCTATCCACAAATGGCAAGAATCATTGTACTGGAATGTACCGTATGTGTTCTGGCCGAAGTCAGTTCACGCAGCGCTCTTGTATGTGCAAGTGCTGAAAAAACCTTCATTAAGTGAAATTAGTGTTCGTACTTTATCTACTTATACCTTCTTCTACATGACATTACTGTGATGGAGACGCTGGGTATTGGAACTTGTGATATCGCACATTATTGACGATACAGCGGTTCCCATCAGGCCACGACCGAGCCGCTGTCTACGTGGCGAGAAACCCGAGTTCGAGCCATATTCAACAGATAGCAGTCTATCGAAGACAGAAGAAGAAGAGGACGTCACAATGACAATAACTGTGTGCCACCACATGAGACATCCTTCCGGGTTCTCTGACGACGATGGCCAAGATCCAAAAAAGTGGCTGAAGGTATATGCGGGTGTAGCCAAATTTAACAAATGGGATGACACCGCGTGTTTGGCTAACGTATTTTCTACTTGGAGGGCACTGCCAAGCAATGGTACGAGAACAACGAGGAGAAGTTCACAAGCTGGGAAGTATTCCAGACGGAAATGCGCAAGTATTTCGGCGACACTAAACGACAGAAGTGTAAAGCTGAAGATAAATTGAAGCGCAGGGCACAGCGTCCAGGAGAAACGACAGCAACCTACATTCAAGACGTCTTGGAGCTGTGTAAAATAGTGGATCCTCGAATGAAGGAGGAAGATAGGGTTGCACATCTCATGAAGGGTGTTGCTGAGGACATGTATCTCCTGAAGCAGGTTTAGACAGTAGACAACTTCACGAAATGGTGCCAGTATACCTAGACAATGCATCAAACAAGAATTACACGCAAGAAGTTTGAACGGCTACCAAACGTAGTATCGATGTCAGTGATGGAGGAGGAAACTGATTTTACAAGTGTCCTTCGTCACATAGTCAGAAAAGAAGTTCAGAAGGCACTTGGATTGCGTGGCCAGCACAACATCGAGACGCTTCAAGAGGTCATAGGGGAGGAAGTGGAACAGACATTGAACCCCATCTCTCGTCCTTCATTTCCCTTTAAAACGGTAAAAAAGTCAAGACCCAGGCGAAGTTACGTTCCTACAACGCTGCATGAGGAACCTGTTTGGGCACCAAGGAAGTATGATGTCTGGAGGACCCAGGATAACCAACCAGTATGTTTCCATTGCGTACGACCTGGACATGTGGTGCGCTATTGTCGAGAAAGGGGTGGATATTTAATAATACCTGCGCCAGAAGACAGCAGACCGATCTTAGCCGACGCCGAATACGGGACGACGAAGATGAACAAGAAGATGTGGGTGCAGGACGACGTAGGTCACCATCGCCGCAAGCTGGAGAGGACGCTCCCCAACACGCCGATCAAGGTCTCCATCGCCGGTTAGAAGCTCCAGCCGATCACTTAGCCGCCGCAACCTGGAAAACTAAAGAGAGCGATCTTCCTTGGAGGTGAGGCAGCCGCAGAGAAAAAGCCACCGCCGTCGATCACTACGAAAATGACAGGAAACTATTTCAGTATCCTCATGGATGGCCGACCAGCCCAAGCTCTTGTGGACTCTGGAGCATCATATTCAGTCATTTGTGAGAAGTATCGTCACCAGTTGCAGAAAACCATATACTTCGACAGCAAAAGATCTCTGCTGAAGGTGGCTAATGGGAAATATGTAAAACCTACAGGAAGAAGTGTTATTCGTCTGGGTTAAGTGGCTACACACAGCCCTTAGGATTCATAATCTTACAAGAGTGTAGTCATGACTTCATTCTCCGATGGGGCTTTTTGAAAGCCTCTCAATTAATTGTAGGTTGTGGTCCCTCGAAGATTATGCTATACGAGATGAGATACAGTGAACAGGAAGATGCGAGTGTGTGGACAGTATGTGTGCTGGAGGAAGTGATCATTCCTACAGTCAGCGCTAGAAATATAACTGTCGTGTGTAGAGCCATGAATCAAACCATGGATCTTGTAGTAGAATGTTAGAGAAGCATGCCACTGAAGAATAACTTGGGGATCCCAGCCTCTGTCGTCTCGTTTCAGAACGGATTCGGTGAATTGTGTATAGTTAACTGTCGCCCAGAATAGCAGTTCCTTTCAAGGTGCATGTGCGTAGCATACACCGAGCCGTTAATACCAGAACAGCTGAGTGTCATAGAAACCTCCCATGCTAAGTCTGTGGGCGAAATGAGCGCTACCACTACAAGATCATCTAGCACGACTATCACCTGATCTCACTAAGGAACAACAGAAGAAGCTACTTGCCATTCTTCAAGTGTTCGCTGAATGCTTCAATCAACACATGAAGAGCAAATTAGGCAAATCGACAGTGAAGCGCCGGATTAACACTGGAGACCATCAACCAATAAGACAGAGGGCATACCGTGTGTCAGCAACGGAACGCCTAATAGTTCTCTACGAGGTAGGGAAAACAGTGAAGAATGACATCATTCAGCCTTCGAAGAGCCCATGGTCGTCACCAGAGGTTCTCGTCAGGGAGAAGGATGGCAGTTGGCGCATTTGTGTTGATTACAGGAAGTTTAACTAGATAAATAAAAATGACGCTTACCCTCGTCCACGAATTGACGATACCCTACATTGTCTGAAGAGGCTAAGGTTTTCTCAACCGTAGACATGTACTCGGGATACTGTCAATCGAAGTAGATGAGGCTGATCGTGAGAAAACTGAGGGCCAGTATGAGTTTAAGGTAATGCCGTTTGGTTTGTGTAATGCACCACATACTTTTGAAAGAATGATGTATAATCTTCTAGGACACCTGAAGTGGACGATGTGTCTTTGTTATTTGTATGACATTATAGTGTTTTCGGAGACATTTGATGAGCACATATAAAAACAGTGCCCTTCTTAAGTGTCTCCAACAATCCAACAAGCCAGACTGCAACAATCCAAGAAAGTGTCTCTTTGGAGCAAAATAAATCAAAACACTTGGGCACCTTGTTTCAAACGTAGGTGTGCGGCCAGACCCAGAAAAGGTGATAGCTATAACGGAATTTTGTTTTCCTAATAGTATTAGAGATGTGAGAAGCTTCCTCGGATTGTGTTCTTATTACCGTAGTTTTATCAAAGACTTGTGTATCAAAGCCAGGTCAGTGAAAGAGTTGTTAAAGGTCGATGCTAAAATTATCTGGGGTCGTGCTCAACAAGATTCTTTCGATGTGCTGCGAAAATCTCTGACAACTGACCCTGAACTTGGTCTGCATGATGAGAGAGCACCTACATGACTACACACAGATGCCAGTGGGGTATGGGATCGGTGCTGTTCTGGTGCAGATTTCGGATGAAAAAGAGAAGGTTATAGCCTTTGCTTCTAGGATACTTAGAAAAGCCGAGAGAAGCTATTCAACTACAGAAAGAGAATGCCTTACTGTGATCTGGCCCATGTGCAAATTTCGACATTATATGAATGGAAGGTCATTCACAGTTGTTACAGACCATCATTCACTTTGTTGGTTGACAGGTCTTAAGGATCCAACAGGACGACTCGCAAGGTGGGTACTACGTCTTCAAGTGTATAAAAGTGGAAGAAAACACCATGATGCAGACTGTCTCTCAAGAAACCATGTGCAAGACCAACAAGACTTTGATGAAGATAGTGACTGTCTCGCTGCACTCCAAGATCTCTCTGCTGAGCAGAAGAAGGACGCCAAGATATCTCAAATTAGGCTTGCCTTAAATCGGCCAGAGGATGTGAAAGAACAAGTTCAGGTAGTTAACGGATTACTTTGCAAAAAAACTTTTATCTGTTTGGAAAGAGGTGGCTACCAGTGATTCTTAAGCACATGCGCTTAGATGTTTTACAGATATTCCATGACACACCTGAGGCCGGACATTTAAGATTTATTAAGATATGCGATAGGATCTGCAAGAGAATTTTCTGGCCAGGTTAATTTTGGAGTTTTCGTCACTATGTGTCCCACTGTCGAGAGTGGTGGTGGTGGTTAGTGTTTAACGTCCCGTCGACAACGAGGTCATTAGAGACGGGTTAGGGAAGGATTGGGAATGAAATCGGCCGTGCCCTTTCAAAGGAACCATCCCGGCATTTGCCTGAAACGATTTAGGGAAATCACGGAAAACCTAAATCAGCATGGCCGGAGACGGGATTGAACCGTCGTCCTCCCGAATGCGAGTCCAGTGTGCTAATCACTGCGCCACCTCGCTCGGTACTGTCGAGAGTGCCAGAGGAGAAAGGCAGTTCCTCAGAAACCACCTGGGCGACACGTACCAATTCCACCAGCCGAACCGCCTTTCCAGCATGTTGGGATTGGCATCCTCGGACAATTTACAACGTAGGCTAGTGTCAATAAATGGGTTACTGTCTGCACTGATTATCTGAAGCGCTATGCCATTACAAAATCCGTGAAAACAGCGGAAGCATTCGAGGTAGCCAAATTCATCGTAGAAGACATTGTATTAATACATGGTGCCCCAAAGTCGTTAATTACGGATCGAGGGAGAGTTTTTCAATTGAATCTTGTGACAAATATACACCGTCTGTGCAACATTACTCATCCATGACGACTGCCTACCATTCACAAACTAACTGGTCTTAATAAGACCAGGGCCGACATGTTATCAGTGTTCGTCAATGTTGAGCAGAGCAACTGGGATGAGGTGCTACTTTCGTGACGTTTGCCTAACACACCGCCAAACAAGACACCACAAGATTTACGCCATTTTTCATGGTGCATGGGCCTGACCGACGATGACGATGGACGCAGTGTTTCCGTTACATCCTGATGTCGAGGACGACTACTACATCGGCCAGATGTTAACCAGAGCTGAGGAAGCTCGGAAGTTACCTCGACTCCGCACGCTGCAGGCTCAAGAAAACGATCGCCGAAGGTATGACGCGAGCCACCGCCCTGTTGTCTACCAGCCTGGTGACCTCGTCAGGATCTTAACTCCTGTTCCGATGGTTGGTCTCTCCGAGAAGCTCCTCAGGCGCTACTTTGGACCTTATAGGGTTGTAAGACAATTGTCTGATGTTACTTACGAAGTTGAAGATTTCGACCCCGACACAAGGCGACGAAAGATCAGAGATACGGTCCACGTTCTTCGAATGAAGTCCTATAAGGATCCTGCAACCCTGAGTAAATTGGAAGCTCCAGCGACAGACAACAAGGGGAAAGGTGACGAAGAGTGTAGCGGCGAAAGAAGTTCTAAGTAGATCACCGCCAGTGCGCACATCAGTCATCGGGATTCGGAGTATACAGGACAGATGACTCGTTCACGGACTAGGAGGACGTAACACGAGACGCTGTTCTTTCAAGGAGGGAGCGATATCGCGAAATAAGAGAGAAACTAGATTGTTGCATGGAGGGTCGTGAAATCACAACTCACCTCAACTAAAACATTTTAATTTCTTACTCGGTTCAAGCACATTCTAGAAGTATCCACAAATTTAATGTTCTGTAGCTGTATATATAGCGTATGTGTTCTGGCAGGATGCAGTTCGCTCCGCGTTCTTGTATGTGGACGTGCTGACTAAACTCTCGTTAAGTGAAGTTAGTGTTCTTAATTCATCTACTTACACCTTCCTCTACATGATGAGTATATGTAGCATATATATTAAAATATATAGCCTATGTCTATCTAACTGTTTATTAGAGTATTTTTGTACCGTCTCGTTGTCGCTGTAGGCTTGTACCATAGGAAGCAAGGAGAAGATGTCGTTTGGTGGCCAATATCCTCTTCTATAATATAAACTGCTAACATGTATTAACAGGGTTCTTGATTTTTAAGAACTTGAAGTTAAATGATAATTAATTGAAACCCTCAGCTGCTGACTGGTGTTGCTGATATACCTCGATGAAACCGCGTGGAGGGTCTAAACCAAAGGCTTCGTTGACTCTGTGAAGGTCTTAGCTTCAGATTTCTGGACATGCGTTATCAGGTGGGGAATTGTAGGACTCCCCTTGGACGTCACTGGTGCACTGCACAAGGAAAACAGGTAATCACGTAGGAGAGTACCTGTGGAATGCACAAGAGGGTTAGAGTTACCTTGAATTTGGAATGTGGAATGCACTCAATGAAAATGATCTGACTTTCAAAATTATGGAGCACAGCACCCAGTCGTCCTTTTCTTTCAGGTTTTATTAAAGCAAATCTAGATTTCGGCTAGTGCTTGGTCATTATCAGTGCTCTATTACTTAGTTTTAGTACGTCAGTCCCTTGTGGTCCGAGATTCTGTCACAGTTTCAATTCAAGAGTCTTGAATGAAATGTGGCAAAAGCCCAAACAACAGAGGACTGACGTAACAGGAAATGCATTGAAACTAAGAAATAGTGCACTGATAGTGGCTGGGCACTAGCCGATTTCTATATTAGCTTTAATAAAACGTAAAAGAAAAGGACGACTGATTGCTGTGCGCCATCATTCTGAAAGCAGACGTGGTTTTTTTAGACTAGGCGGTAGTTTGAGGTACTCTGATGAACACTTGTCAGATGATATGCAGATCGTGAAATCAGACCACGTTCTGAGTAAAGACACTTCTACTGTCAAAATTTTATCAGTAAACTGTCGGAGTACTCGTAACGAATCTCCCTAATGTACTGCCCTCCCGGAAACATCTCACGCGAAAATTATTCTTGGGAGCGAGAGCTGGCTGAAATCCAAAGTGGAAAGCTCTGAGATATTTGGCGAGTCATGAAACGTATTTCGGAAAGACAGATTAGATGCCGTAGGAGGGGAGTGTTCACTGTAGTTGGCGTTGTCTCTCTTGCGGTCGAAATTATGACAGTGAAGACGTCATGTACGAGGGTTGGAACTTTAATAGTGGCAACTATTTATTTACACCTTGTGCAACATAGAAACGTGTTTCCAAGTTTTACTGACTTTCAAAGTAGTCACCAGCATTGTGCACAACCCGTCGTAGGATACTCTTAGCAGTGCCACTTGTGTTGATAGTTTGTAGCAGTTCTGAAGCGAATGCCGTGAAGTGTTTCCTTCAGTTTAGAAATCGAGATGAACGTACGAGGGCTTCAGTCATGGGAGCCCAGTAGGAGGTATAGCACCTAGCAGCCTCATCAGTCAAACAAATCAGTAAGAGCTTGCACTGTACGTGCTTGAGCAATGTCCCTCAAAACGATGGTCAAGTCCTGCAGAAAGTGTCATCACTTCTGTCCCTAAACTGGTCGTAGATTATGTTCCGAAAATGAACATCATTGTATAAGTCTACGGAGATCAGAAACGTGATTACGTGAATGTGACAACACGAGGGGACACCATAACCGTGCACGAGGATAGCTGGGGCACGGATGCATGGAATCACGAGTTGCAGACGAAAGGAAAAATTCGTACGGCGGATACGTCGAATCTATCGACCACAAACTTTTCTTGACCATCCAGAATTTTTAAGTCTACAAGGAGGCAAACAACGCATTACATCCAAAGACCTGGATAGCACACAACAATCACGTGCTACCAGAATCTTGGCCACTGAAGTACAAGCTCCAGTTTATCTGTGGGATCTTAGAAGGATCGATTGCAGAACATATGCGAGGAGTTGCCGAGAGTTGTCGCTCCCATCAAGAGTTTAAGGACGCATTCCTTAACACATGTTGGTCGCAAGACACACAGGAGAGGGTAAAACAGGAGATCATGTTAGGAAAGGACTTAGAAGAGTCTGGATTCCCAATCCTGTCAAATTCTTCGAATCCCTGGTGAAGAAGTGCCGATTCTTGGATCAAACGTACAGCCCCAAGAAAATTATCAGGCGCTGCTGCATTAAATTAACTTTAGGTTACCACCAGCTGCTCATCGATAGATGCAGCGATTCAATCGAAGCTTTCAAGAATGCGCTGTGCGAACTCGAGTACGTGAATGACATTCACAACTTGCGGGAAAGAAGTAGAAATAATGACCGTAACTGGCCATATTTGCCAGAGAGGAATGACGATGGACGAAATGGGGGAAACATCGATCGAATCGAAACCAAAATTCAAGCTTCAATTGGAATAACCAGCCGTCATGTGAAAATAGAAGAAGACGAGGAAATTGTAATAATAACAACAACAACTGCTACAACTACAACTACCGACGAAAGGGAAACTGGAGAGGGCAACAGAACCCTAACCAGGTACAACAGTATTCTAGGGACCAACAACAAAGCAATATCAGGACATAAAACGGTCAAGGTCATTGGAATGACCAGAGTAGCGAATAACCCATCGCAGGGATCACGCAGAGGAAATTCAAACAGAAGTTGACACACAGACGCTGCGACTCATCTCAATACAATGACACAGAAACTATCGGAACGAGCGATATTAACTTGTTAGAGTATGAAGATTCATGAGAACTGCTACGGGAAGAAAAGGAGATCATGACACAACCGGATTTACACCCCACCATTCTCATCAGAGTCGGCAAGATCAATTTAACCGGGGTTGTGGACAGTGGAAGCCAAGTGACTGCGATATCGTATTTGCCATACAAGAAATGCACTGCGAATCATACTTGGCCGGCACTCACGCTGAACAAAACCACAATCACCGGCGCTCTGAGAGAAGTGCACTTACAAACAGGGTTGCCGTTCAGCTGCCAAGGGCCTACCTTAGAAGCGAACTTTTTGGTCGTCCCTTCTTTGGCAATTGAGATAATATTTGGCATGTGTTCTCTAAATCAACAACAGGCCGTATTGGACGTAGGGAGAGGAGAATTTTCTCCCTCCTTCGTGTAACCAAGAAATTTATAGAGTTTTCTTTGTAACTCAAATCCGTTATTGTACGTTTTCTTTGGACTAGGAAGGTACTGTATTCTTGTTCCGGACTTTAATTAGCACATCAATCACCGTTTAAACCACAATTCACGGACTCGTCAGAGTTGTTTCCTGTTTTTCCTAAAGTTTCCACAATTTTTAACAAAATGTCAGCATCATTCAAACGAATGTCCAAGAAATTAACCAATAAATAACACGTATGCAGTTGTTAAGGGAAGGTAGATGATTTACACTGGCCACCGCGTTCTTCATATTTCATATCTGCACGCTTGAAAACATTAATTGGATTCCGCATTACTGTGAAACTGTGGAACCTGCGCAAAGACAAATGCTATTAGCAAGCATATATGAATAAAACACACAAAAAATTGAGTCCTACCTCCATTGTTAACAATCATTGGTAGTGCAGAGACAACTACTATTGGACATAGATTTTAAATTATGGCTTTTCAAGAACGTAGTAACTGTGAACAGTTGTTCCGAGAAACTATCAATGGAAGCCAAAATTCGCTTTAGAAATTACGATTGCGTGGTGCTATGTTATCTGTTTATCGATGAATTGTCAACCAAGGCTGCGACCCGCTGTGTACCGTATGCGCTGTCTGCTGCAGTTACGGTAGGAGTGTACATTTCTCTAGCTGCATTGTGAGCTACGAATTTGGCCATGTTTAACTTTGTTTAAAAATACTTGCAGTGTTTCTTAGCAGCTAGAGTTTTGACATTCTGTTTCTTTCGGCCTATTCTTTCCGCATAAAAGACTTCAAGGCAGGTTTAGACATGTTGCATTAGAGCGTTCTCCATTTAGAGCACAGCCAAAAATGCATAACGTCAACAAGCAATGAGCGCTAGTGTGAACTCAAGTAGCAGCACAGCTTACAAATTAATGAGAGAACTACAACACTTACTAGCTGAAAAATACGTACTCGAAAAATCTTAATCTGTAAAGAATAGCTGTGAACTTATTAGCAGTAAAAATGACATGACTGTCTCACCTGAAAGGTAAATTTTTATCCCTAGACATTGTAAACGTATACAGGAGTATAGCTGCAGATGAAACACTTGCTGTAATAAGAAAGAACCTAAAGAAAAAAAAGACAAAAAGCAGACCAGAAATAATAGACTTTATAGATGTGCATAGTTTAATACACTTTTTTTCAACAACAAAATTTACAACCAAGATCTAGAGCTTTTCAGTGTAAAGTCCTCTAGTGACATAATAATTGAATTGTTTATCAATCATGAAGACAACAAAACATTGAAACTAAAAGATAGTATCACAAGCAAAGTTAAAGGCATGTCGATCACACACTCATTGTATTTGATGGAATAGGTGATGAGAAAACAAACTTTTTCATAAATTCAGTAGCCTGAATAAAGTATCCAGTACACCCTTGAATATGAAGTGAACAGCGCCATATCTTTCTTGACATGAAAATATCGAAACAGAAACAGCTGGTGTCTTTCAATGTTCGCAGAAAACTTACTCAACTCTTTTACGCATCCCATGACCCACAAGAAAGCTGCATTTTGATTAGCGCTGTACAGAACCCAGAAATTTTCATTTCGAACAAGGAATAGAGACCATAACATGCATTGTAATTGGCCGGCAGGTGAAAAATAAAATGAAAAATGACAAACTACTCACAACTGACTGCACTCCAGCAGTGAAATACGTAAAAATGCCATATCTTGTGTTAACGTCCGATAAATAAGTAGGTTGCTCAAAAACAAAGATGTAAAAATCAGCTTCAGCAACGCCAACAAGCTAAACTGAAGGGTTATTCACAACATGAAACCGCTAATTACAGATCTTGAGCATCTGGCATTTACGAAATCACCTACATCCTTTGCAACAAATATTATACAGGCCAAACGGGCAGAAATTTCAGATATCGATTTAAAGAGCATATAGACTGCTGCAGACTACAGAAATGTGACAAATCAGTAGGAGAAACACACATTAATGAAACAAGCCATCCTCTGAAAATCGAATTCAATCTCGAAATCTTGCACAAAATCGGAAACAGTTAAGGAATAGAAACTATGGAAGAAAAGGAAATTTTCATTCATAATACAAAAAATGTTAATTTCTTAATTAAATAATTGGATTTATAAATCCATAGTTGTTCAGTAACCGTACACCAGTATTAATGCAATATACACTCCTGGAACACCAAGAATTCGTCGACCCAGCGGAGGGAAATTTTATTGACACACTCTTGGGGACCTATACAACACACTACCACAAAGACGGAGCCCTACCCATGTGAGTAAAGTCCGCAGTGTCGACGCTAGTACAGTGTATACCCTCCTTTTGCAGCAATGCAGGCTGCAATTCTCCCATTCAGACGATCGCAGAGGTGCCGAATGCAGTCTTGAGGAATGGTCTCTCATGCAGTGTCCACTTGGTGTCCAACTGACCCAGAGACCGTACCAGTCATGCAGACCGCGCAACATGACGTTTCATCCCTTCCCAAACGTGCTCAATGGTGGACATATCTAGGGATCGTGCTGGCCAGGATAGTTGGCGTACACCTTGAAGAGCACGTTGGTGGCCACGGGAGACATGTGGACGTGCATTGTCTCGTTGGAAAAGCATGTCGCCTTGTTGGTGCATGAACGGTAGCAAGACCGGTTGAATAATGGTTTCAATGTACCGTTCACCAGTAGAGAACGGCCAGTGTAGGATGTGGCTCTCCACGCCATGATTCCGGGTGTTAGTCCTGTGTGCCTGTCGTACACACCCCAAATTTTAGCGCTCCCCTGCACGACGCCACGCAGGCGTTCGACCGTCATTGGCACAAAGGCAGAAGCGACTCTCATCACTGAAGACGACACGTCTCCATTAGTCCTTCCACAAACACCTGTCGTGCCACCACTGGAGGTGGGCTGAGCGATGTTGGGGCGTGAGTGGAAGACACCCTAACGGTACGCGGGGTCGTAGCCCTGCTTCACGGAGACGGTTTCGAATGGTTCTCGATGATTCGCCGGCAGGGACAGTATCCCTAATTCGTTGTGAAGTCACGGTGCGGTCCTGTACGGCACTTCGTAAGTTGCGAAAGTCTTGGCGTGCATCTGAAGTCACCGCTGTCCGGACCCAGGCAACACCGACTCAAAGGAAGGCCTCGGCGCTTGTTGGTGACGTCACGTCAGCTAGGCATGGCGAACGCCAGGTCTGTTGCAGGCAGAAACACCTGGGCGTGCTTATAACTTTAAATCTCTTATTTTTGGAGATAATGATTGGTATTGTTTTGGATTCTGCAGTTTTCATTAGATGAAAGATTTTCTTACTATCGTAAAGCTACAAATGAAGATCATAGTTTTGTATTACTGAATCCTGTCGAAACAAACGTAGACCAGTATGAGAAGATGCTTTGCCCCATTGCAAGCTTCGGAAATTTTACATTCAAGTAACTATATTTACTTGATCCATTTCGTTATCGAAACTTACCCCACGCCCCTTGAAAGGAACTCGTTTCATTTATTTATTTATTTTCGTTTGACATCGTCACTGGAAATGTGAACTAATTTACATGTGTAAATGTCCAACTGTTGCCAGTCATTAGATTACAGTCGTTTTCAAAGAAAGGAATTCTAACCAAGAAACGAAATAGATTCATACAATGAAAACACGTACATTAGAAAAGATAAATATTCGCCTCTTGCAATTGTAAGGAGTAACTTAATAAGATAAAAAAATTTATTTGATAAAACAAGCATCTCTCTTTTACCTCTTCTTCTGTTCCCCACCCCCTCCCCCAACGTGTAACATCGCAAGATATTTCATTAACATTCTGTGCTCCACACCCCATAGTCAACCAAGATACCTAAAGAAGAGCACCAATATGTTCGCAGTTTCTTGTGAAAGCAACCCAGTACAAACGTAACTTCCTCAGATTTACAAACAAGGTAAAGAAGCACGAATTCTATTGCTGCTGGACCATGAAGTTGTTTTTGTATGTCAATCCTTAAAACAGGTGGAAATTTAAGTTCAGGAGTACACTATTTGTTAAGAAGTGTAATGAATTGCACAATTAATTGATTGCAGAAATCTCTCAGAACAATGTGTGTTGGTCAACTACCGCCAATAGTTTTACATTTTGCTGTGTCAGGGAGGGAGACACCACCATTATGTGTATGCCTGCAACAGATCTGGCGTTCGCCGTGCCTAGCTGACGTGACGTCACGAACAAGCGCCGAGGCCTTCCTTTGAGTCGGTGTTGACCCAGGTCGACGGGTGGTGAGCTCTCACGACACCATCGATGCACAGTGGACAACTCTCACCTCACGTATTGCGCAATTTCTCTGTACGTCCATCCGGCCTCCCGCAGGCCCACTATACGCCCTGGCTCAAACTCCGTCACTTGCACAAAAGGTTCACGTACACGCTGTCGCAGCATGCTGACAATGGTGAAGGCACACAAAGAGCGCCGTACAACAGGGCAGACTGGCTGCCACTGCCCCTGGCGGTGAACAACAGCTGGGCAGCTTGCAGCATTCCACGGCTGATAACGCAGCTCCTGACGTGGCCGGAAAGTGGCGCCCTCTCATAGTCTCCTGTGCAAGTGTAACAGGTCTTATTCACTTGCGTCAATGTGTTCTTTTCTCATTTTCCAGGAGTGTATTTGGAGAGTAAAACAAACGAGTAGCAGTATCGTTAATTTCGGTGGAAAGAAACCATAGTCCATCCACTTCATCATGTTGAAAGGCCCCTATATTGTATTTAAGATATACTAGTTTTATCTGTGGAGAAACTTTTGTGCAGTAGAAATAAGTCAAAACAGCGTTAGAATACCCAGAGTAATAATGCAATGTTAAAGACCAGCTCCGCCAGCGTACTAACGATGCAGATGGAGGCTTGGGGCCTCAAAATCGTAAGTGAACAACCCATATATATAAACGTTTGTCACATGATCATAAAAATTACAGTAACTAATGGAAAACTTCCAGCATCCTGCACAAGGTATGCTATCAATCTCATGCCATCAATCTCATGCCATCATAATTTAAACTAAGACATTTTATTTCTAGGTACCATCTGAATTCAATAACTACTGACGACGAGAAAAACCTGCTTGAAACATGTTGCACAGTATTAAGTCAAACATAAAGTAAATAAATGTGACTGGTAGCAGAAATATATATATACACTATGTGATCAAAAGCATCCGGACACCTGGCGGAAAATGACTTAAAAGTTCGTGGCGGCTTCCAAAGGTAGTGCTGGGATTCAATACGTTGTTGCCCCACCCTTACCTTGATGACACCTTCCACTTTCTCAGGCATACGTTCTGTCAGGTGCTGGAAGGTTTCTTGGGGAATAGCAGCACATTCTTCCCGGAGTGCTGCACTGAGGAGAGGTATCGATGTCGGTCGGTGAAGCCTGCCACGAAGTCACCGTTTCAAATCATCGCAAAGGTGTTCTGTAGGATTCAGGTCAGGATTCTGTGCGCGACAGTCCATTACAGTGGTGTTATTGTCTTGCAACCACTACGCCACAGACCGTGCATTATGAACGCGTGCTCGATCGTGTTGAAAGATGCGATCGCCATCCCCGAATTGATCATCAACAACGGGCAGCAAGAGAGTGCTTAAAACATAAGTGTAGGCCTGTGCTGTGATTATCCCCCGTAAGAAAACAAGGGATGCAAGCCCCCTCCATGAAAAACACAACCACACCATAACACAACCACTTCCCCGCCTCCGAATTTTACTGTTGGCACTACACACCCTGGCTGACGACGTTTACAGGGCATTCGCCAAACTCTCACCCTACCATCAGGTTGCTACATTGTGTTCCGTGAATCGTCACCCCACCCAACGTTTCTCCACTGTTCAATCATCCTTACACCGAGAGAGGCGTCGTTTAGCATTTACCGGCGTGATGGGTGGCTTATGAGCAGCCGCTCGATCGTGAAACCCAAAATACCTCACCTCCCGCCTAACTGTCATAGTACTTCCGGTGGATCCTGGTGCAGTTTGGAATTTCTGTGTGATGGTCTGGATAGATGTCTGCCTATTACACATTACGACCCTCTTCAACTGTCAGCGGTCTCTGTCAGTCAACAGACGAGGTCGGCCAGCACCCTTTTGTGCTGTACGTGCCCCTTCACGTTTCCACTTCAATATCACATTGGAAACTGTGGACCTAGGGATGTTTAGGAGTGTGGAAATCTCCCGTATAGACGTATGGGACAAGTGACACCCAATCACCTGACTATATTCGAAGTCCGTGAGAGCCGGCCGTTGCGGCCGAGCGGTTCTAGGCGCTTCAGTTTAGAACCGCGCTACCGCTACGGTCGCAGGTTCGAATCCCGCCTCGGGCATGGATGTGTGTGATGTCCTTAGGTTAGTTAGGTTTAAGTATTTCTAAGTTCTATGGTACTGATGACCTCAGATGTTAAGTCCCATATTGCTCAGAGACATTTGAAGTCAGTGAGTTCCGCGTAGCGCCCGATTCTACTCTCTCACGATGTCTAATGACTATTGCGGTCGCTGGTATGGAGTACCTGGCAATAGGTGGCAGCGCAATGCTCCTAATACTTTTTATCACATAGTCTAATACTTTTTATCACATAGTGTAATTATCTCCGCGTTGTTGAAAGCTTCTAAGAAGGTAAGTCATCAATACGAATGCAATTTACAAGAAAGCCGTTACTCGTTTAGAAGTGAACCTGCTAATAAAGGAACCGGACGAACAGGTAGAACGGCGTTTTTGACGCGAAAGCCGTACTACTGGAGGTGTGCCGTTCTCTTGGCACAAGGCAGTGCAGTATTCGCCAGCCCACCGTTACAGCGGCAGCACAAGGAGCTAAGCGGGTACGCCAGCAAGGTAAGATACCAACTTCCATTTGTATTCCTGGAAGTTTTGTTTCCTCTCCTTAGCACATTTCCTCGTCTCACAGTAGCACTTATACGCAATATCCTCAATTCCTTCTTCGATATATTCCAATATCGGTCTTCCCCTACGGTTATGACCAGCTCCCTCTAGTGTCACTGGAGTTATTCTCTGATGTTTTAATACGTGTCCTGTCACCCAATCCCTTCTCCTTGTCTTTATTTTCCACACATTTCGATCTTCGCTGATTCTCCAGAGAAGTTCCTCATTTCTTATTTTATCAGTCCACTCTGTTTTTAGCATCCTCCTACAGCACCACATTTCGGACCCTTCGAATCTCTTCTTCCCAGTTTCCCCCACTGTTGTTCTCTCAAAGCGAGCGCAATGTTGTATACGAGCCGACATCCTCTGGCTAGTAATACCCTCTTTCCTTGTGAAATTCAGCTTTTAATGGCATTTTTCCTTCGTCCATCATACGTTATTGTGCTTACAAGGAAACAGTATTTCTTCATGTACTTCCTATACCTCAAGTTTGGTGTTAATTTTATCACTAATTTTATTTCTGTTACTTCTCATCACTTTCGTTCACTTTCAGTCCATTTTCAGTGCTCAATAGATTATTCATTTCGTTCAGTATTTCTTGCAGTTCTTTCTCGCTTCCACTGAGAATAAAAATGTCATTAGACAATCTTATCGTTGATATTCTTCCACACTAAATTTTAAACGCACTTCAAAACCTTGCTTTTATTTCCGTCATCGCATCTTCGATGTACAAACTGAAGAGTAGGGGAGAAAGACTAGATCCTTGTCTTGAATCCCTTTTAATCCCTGCAATTCGTTATTTCTCTTTCATTCTTATATTTTCGTCTTAGTTCTTGTTGTATAATGCGCGTGTTTCCTTGTAGTTTGCACCTATTATTCTGGAAATTTCGAACATCTTACACAATTTACTTTGTCGAACGCTTTTTCTAGATCGACAAATCCTATGGAGGTGACTTGATTTTTCTTATGCCTTTTTTCCATTATCAAGCACGATATCACAATTGCCTCTCAGGTGCCTTCACCTTTCCTAATGTCAAACTGATCGTCATATAACAGCTCCCCAATTTTCTTTTCCAGCTAGTGGTATAGACATCATATGTCTTACAAAATTCGGTGATATCTCTAACAGTGTTCTCTGCGGATTAGCAGCGTGAAGCGCAGTGGGAAAATATTTTTTGAAGTTTCTTTCTGTTTATCCACTATGAAGAGTACTAATTTGAAATTAAATGTTTTGATCGTGCACAAATCGATTTCCTCATTCGTTCCGATATTTTTAACGTTACTTCCCCTGAGAAACTCGTTGAAAGCACTGGACCCCACCTTGAGAAGGATGTAGTTTCAGATAGTTGGATGTAAATGTTTGCATTCATATTAATAATGTAAAAATATTTAGGCCTGCTTAGAATATGCTATATAGTTTCCGAATCGGTATCAAAGCAATCGTTCTATAACCATCGAGTCAGCACCAAGTATCAGTCTCATGATATTTAGTACAATTTATCTAATTGCTGTCAACTTAGTTTTTGTAACACCTCTCTCTCCCTCTTTTTTTAAAGTCACCGAAACAGTGAGACATTTCTAAAAATGGCAATTTTTGTAACTTTGGTTCCTCATGAATAAATTTCAGCGCGGAGGGCCGTGGGCGGAGAGTCCTCCTGTACCCGTGTCACTTCCCACCTTCCCCTGTCCCCGTCGAGTAGCGAAAGGAGCGCGGGAGAACAGCTGTTGATAAGTCTCTGAGTGACCTCGCATTTATTTTATTTACTTCTTTATTTATTTAGTCGTTAAGTTCCGTAGGACCAAATTCACGAGCAAATCTCCAAGGTCATGGAACGTTTCAGTACATGAACTTACAACATAAAACTAATAACACGTGAAAATAAATGTTCATGAACCAGAAAAAAAGCCTGTCCATAAGTGTACGTAAACGTTATCAGCAATACAATAAGAATCAGCTGAATTTTCCAAGGAACTCCTCGACAGAATAGAAGGAGTTACCCACGAGGAAACTCTTCAGTATCGGTTTGAAAGCGCGTGGATTGCTGCTAAGATTTTTGAATTCGAGTGGCAGCTTATTGAAAATGGATGAAGTAGTATAGTGCACACCTTTTTGCACAAGAGTTAAGAAAGTCCGATCAAATGGAGGTTTGATTTCTGCCGAGTATTAACCAAGTGGAAGCTGCTTATTCTTGGGAATAAACTAATATTGGTAACAAGAAACGACAATAAGGAATATACATATTGAGAGGCGAATATCAAAATACCCAGACCCGTGAAGAGAGGTCGACAAGAGGTTCGTGAACTCACACCACTTATTGCCCGAACCACCCGTTTCTGAGCCAGAAATATCTTTCTAGAATGGGAAGAGTTACCCCAAAACATAATACCATATGACATAAGCGAATGAAAGTAAGCAAAGTAGACTAGTTTACTTGTCGAAATATCACTCACTTTTGATACCGTTCGAATAGTAAAAATGGATCTTTGAACAAGATCCTGAACGTAGACTTTCCACAACAGCTTACTATGTATCTGATCACCTAGAAATTTGAACTGTTCAGTTTTACTAATTATATGCCCTTCCTGTGAGATTAAAATGTCAGGTTCTGAGGAATTGTGTGTTAGAAACTGTAGAAACTGAGTCGTACTGTTATTTAACGTAAGTTTAATTTCTACAAGCAATGAAACCGAGTCAATGTTGCACACAACATCCTTTACTACCAAACTAGTGTTGTCAGCAAACAGAAATATTTTAGAATTACCCATAATACTACAGGGCATATCATTTATATAAATAAGGAACAGGAGCGGCCCCAATACTGACCTCTGAGGCACCCCCCACTTGACAGTACCCCACTCAGATCCCACATCACAGCCGTTATCAACATTGTGAATAATGACCTTATGCTGCATGTTGCTAAACTAAGAGGTGAACCAATTGTGAGCTACCCCCCTTGTTCCGTAAATGTCCAACTTCTGGAGCAATATTCTGAGATCAACACAGTCAAACGCCTTAGTTAAATAAAAAATACGCCAAGCGTTCGAAACTTTTTGTTTAGCCCATCCAGTACCTCACAGAGAAAAGAGAATATAGCATTTTCAGTCGTTAAACGATTTCTAAAGCCGAACTGTACATTTGATAGCAAATCGTGTGATATAAAATGATCAATTAACCTTACATACACAGCCTTTTCGATAACTTTTACAAACACTGATGACATAGAAATAGGTCTCTCTAATTAACTTTAATCGTCTTTCCGCGAGATGTATGTAGTTTGGAGAGACATGTTGTTCGGCCCCTCTAGGAACGCATGCTCTTGAACTTTTGATGGTAAACCACATCATGATGCATAACGCCTTTCTTGTAGCGTCTGCCACTCTAGATGAGTAATATCTTCGCGACACTTTTCCACTTGTTAAGCGAACCTGGGACGAAACTCATCGCCCTTCTTCATGTCTTCTCTACGTCCTGTATAAACGGAACCTGGTAAGGAACCTGGAGTGAAGAGCAACTCTCAAGAATCGGCCGAACGAGGAATATGTAAACTACCTTCTTCGGGTGGAGTTCATACGTCCTGAGGGTTCTGCCTCTCCTACGATTACGTTTATGCGTCTGTCGCTGAGGCGACAAACGCCATGAGAAACCTCCTAATATCGTATCGGACCTCCTTTTTCCTGACGTATACCATCATTTCCGCTTGGCGTGGTCTCCACAAGTCATCGGAAGTCCCTTACAGAAATTCAGAGCCATGCTGACTCTGTCCGTTTTGTGTCGAAGTAACTTCTCGATTATGTTCCATACATGGCGGATGGGATTCATGTTGGGTGATATGGGTGGCCCAAGCATTCGCTCGGAGTGTCCAGAATGTCCTTCAAAGCAGTCGCCAACAACTGTGGCCCGCCGACATGGCGCGTTATCATCCATAAGAAAATCCCTTTGGAATACGAAGCCCATGAAGGGCCCCAAATAGTCTCCAAGTAGTCGAACATAGCCGTTTCCAGTCACTGATCAGTTCAGTTGGACAAAAGAACTCAGCCCACGCCATTATGCAGACACCACCAGGTTGCACAGTGTCTTGTTGACGACTTGGGTCCGTGGGTACGTGGGGTCTGAGCCACACTCGAACCCTACCATCAGCTCTTACCAGCTGAAATCGGGACGCATCCGACCACGCCACGTTTTTCCACTCGGCTAGGGTCTAGCCGATATGATCACGATCCCAGGAGAGACGATGCAGGCGATGTCGTGCTGTTAGCAAACGCACTCGCGTAGCTCGCTCGCTGGCGTAGCCCATCGACGGTAAATTTTGTCGCATCATCCTAACGAATACGTTCGTACGTCGACATTGATTTCTGCAGTTACTTCACGCAATGTTTCAGCATTGACAACCCTACGCAAACAACGCTGCTGTCGGTCGTTAAGTGAATGCCACTACATAGTCCGTGGTGAGAGCTAATTCGTGAAATTTGGTATTCTCGGCACATTCTTGACGCTGTGGATCTCGGAATATTGGATTCCCTAACGATTTCCGAAACTGAATGAATTATGCGTCTGCCACCAACTACCATTCCGCGTAAGAAGGCTGTTAATTCCCATTGTGCGGTCATAATTACGTCGGAATTCAAATGACAGCCCCGACAGTGCTCTGGTCTTCTATACCTTGTGCACGCGATGCTACTGCCAACTTTATATGTGCATATTACTCTCCGATGACTCTTGTCACCTCAGAATGTTGTCAGATATTTAATATAAATGGCGATTATTCGACAGTCGTCTAATCAATCAATAATTGGTCTTTCACCTATTTAGGAACAATTGGTTGTATTTTTATTTTTTTTTACGTTCGAATTTTGATCCCTGCAGTTCGTTACAATTTTCCAGGGTTGCGACATCTCTAGAGACAACAGTAATTTCCCATAATAGCCTCATGGAGCTTCCGACCTTACCCATTATGCCATTTATCTACAGGATGCATGACAGTTTTTTAAAAAAAGACGTTGGCATGGGTGAAAGGATATGACAGTAAAAGCAAAAACGTTCCCAATGTGTAGTTACGAGACACTACTGACTCCAGTATAAAACATTGTTCTAGTTGGTACCGATGTGTGCGAAATGTAAAATTTTCACTTAAGTCACCTCCGATTCCGTTTCAGTCTGATGTGGAAGATAAAAGCGGAAAAACGAAAGCTGAAGTTTTAAATTTCACGTTTAAGAAGTCGTTCACGAAGCAGAATCGTACAAGCAAACAGTCAACAGACTGTCGTATGGACGACCGTAATAAGCGTTACTGGCGGAGAGAAGCATCTGAAGGAGTTGAAAACAAGTAAATCACTAGGTCCGGATTGAATTCCTATTCGAGTCTTCAGAGAGTACTCAACCGCATTGATTCCTTACTTACCTTGCATGCCCGCGCGGGGTAGCCGCGCTGTCCGCGGCGCCTTGCCACGGTTCGCACGGCTCCCCCGTCGGAGGTTCGAAACCTCCCTCTGGCATGGATGTGTGTGTTGTCCTTAGCGTAAGCTTAAGCTATCTAAGCAGTGTGTAATCGTACGGACCGATGACCTCAGCAGTTTGGTCACATAGGAACTTACCGAAAATTTCCAAATATTTTACCTTGCATTTATCGGGAGTCTCTCGCCCAGCGCAAAGTCCCAAGCGACTGGGAAAAAGCGCAAGTGACTCTTGTGTACAAGAAAGGCAAAGGAACGGATCCGCTGAATTACTGACCAATATCCCTGACATCGGTTTCAATCATTGATCACATTCTCACTTCGAATGTCATAAATTTCGCTGGGACCGAAAAGCTTCCGCCCACGAGTCAGCGCGGCTTTACTAAACACCACTCGTGCGGAATTCAGCTTGCTCTTTTCTCACATGATATACTGCGAACTAAGGATGAACGCAACACGCAGATTCCATATTTCTAGATTCCCGGAAAGCGTTTGACATGGTGCCCCATTGCAGCCTGTCAAAGATTCAAGAATGTGGAGTAGGTTCACAGCAATGCGAGTGGTTCGAAGACTTCCTAAGTTATGGAACACAGCATGCTGTCCTCGACGGCGAGTGTTTGTCAGAGGCAAAGGTATCGTCAGGACTGCCCCACCGAGCGGTTCTCGGCATTTCAGTCCGGAACAGCTCCACCGTTACGGTCGCTGGTTCGAATCCTGCATCGGGCTTGGATGTGTGTGATGTCCTTAGCTTAGTTAGGTTTAAGTAGTTCTAAGTTCTAAGGGACTGACGACCTCAGAATTTAAGTCCCATAGTGCTCAGAGCCATTAGAACCACATTTTTTTTTAGTATCCTAGCGAAGTGTGTAGAACCGCTGTTTTTCTCTGTATACATAAATGATTTGGCGGACAGGGTGGGCAACAATCTGCGGTTGTTTGCTCACGATGCTGCCGTGTGTGGTAAGGTGTCGAAGTCGAGCAACTGTAGAAGCATACAAGTTGACTTATACAAAATTTCTAGTTAGTGTCAAGAGTGGCAGCTAGCTCTAAATGTAGGCATAAGTGAGCTAATGCCGATGAGTAGGAAAAACAAACCCGTAATGTTCAGATTCAGCAGCAGTAATGCCGTGACTGACACACCAAATCGGTTAAATATCTAGGCGTAACGTTCCAATGTGATATGAAATGAGATGAACGTGCGACTATTGTAGCAGGGAAGGCAAATGGTCGACTTCGGTTTATTGGGAGAATTTTAGGAAAGTGTGGTTGACCTGCAAAGGAGACCACATATAGGACACTAGCGTGACCTATTCTTGAGTACTGCTCGAGTGTTTGTGATAGGACCATATCAGATTAAAGGAAGACATCGAAACAATTCAGAGGGGGACATATTTCAGAAACTCAAATGGGAATCCCTGAAGGGAAACCGACATTCTATTGGGAAAATTTAGAGAACTGGCATTTGAAGCTTTCCGCAGAACGATTCTACTGTCGCCAACATACATCGCGCTTAAGGTCCACGAAGATAATTTACGATAAAACAGGACTCATATGGAGGCATGTATATTGTCGTTTGTCGCTCGATCTATTTGCAAGTGGAACAGGGAACAAAATACGTAGTGGTGGTACAGAGTACCCTTCACCAAGCTCCGTACGTTGGGTTGCGAAGTATCGAGGTAGGTGTAAATGAGCTTAAACCTTACCTATGGCGTACCTCTACAACAAATAAATACTGCATCAACACGTTCAAAACTTGTTCAAATGGCTCTGAACACTATGGGACAACATCTGAAGTCATCAGTCCTCTAGAACGTAGAACTACTTTAACCTAAGGACATCACACACATCTATGCCCGTGGCAGGATTCGAGCCTGCAACCGTAGCAGTCGAAATATATACCATCAAGACGAAGCAGAAGGTGATTCAGTGGAAGATATCCCGACTAGTGAATCGCAAAATGGTCATAACACTTTGTAAATCTCTACGTTACTGGGAATATGTGCTTCATCTGTTCCTGATGCGTATCACGAACCGGTTACTAAACGATTTAATTACAGCGCTATACCCCTTGAAGTAAAAGTAAAGGCTTTAGCGCTAGCGAGGAATCATGCAAGGAACTTACAAACACTGCAAACGAATGGAGCAACAACAGCGCTGAAAAGGAAGAAGGACTTGAAATTGTGGGAAAGTGATATCTTTAAAGGAGGGAGAAGATACGACAAATACCAGGCGATAAAGAAGTGGACATACGACCGATTTGTTTAATCTCGTTGACGTAACGAGAATGTAACAACGAGAATATTCCAGGAGTGGGTTGCAGGTGCAATGCTTTGAAATATGGCTAACAAGGATTTTACGTTTGCTGCATCATTATGTTGTGCACGAAATTTCAAATCGGAGCATAGAATTCGTCAACGGCACGTTACTAAATACATCTCTCATAAGGATGTACAAAATATAGAAGATACACAGAAAGTGGCGGCTCTTTTCAGCACGCAAACGGCGTCACTAATGACCGGTTTTAATCGTGATTACGTCATCAACACCGATCAAACAGGATGCGAGTATCGGGTGAACATTCGACGCACGTTATCGCATAAGGGAGAAAAACGAACCATTGATTTACTTAGCTTATCAACTCTGCTATCCCTATCAATTAAGATATGGAAAAATACAAAAGAAGAGAACATCCGCTATGTTTTTTCGAGATTCGATCCCAGGTTCTCCAATTCCCAGCCACTTACTTTTGCCGTTGCGGTATCGGTGCTGTCGGCGAAAAGCGTTTACCATGTGGGTACAGAGGCGGCAGTTGTAAAGTTTCTTACCTCGATTTCTGGAAAAGTATGTGTTTTCGGACCGCATACCTGATGATGAAAAATGCTCTATTTACAATTATCCATCGATCCCGCCAATTTTGAGTCGATTCCTCCTCATAACCTTTAGGGGTGATTTTCTCAAAAATGCGGGGGTGTTGACCCAAAATATCTTAGATTCCTTCGTTTTAGGTCGTGCACAAGCGAACTGCTAAATTTGAGCCGAATCGGTTGGCCGTGTCTGAGGCCTTCCCTTGTAAGACGCGAACGTTCCAGCGTACTTTTATACTAAGGATTTTATCACTAGCGTTTTCTTTGACCTCTTTTCTTTTTCCGAAGCAGTAACTTTCCTAAGTACATTAGATAGTGTACTACGGTGAGCAAAACTACAAAAAACTCTACATACATCCATTTAACATTAAGTTGTGAAATGTTTCAATTACTGGTCCACAAATAACTGCCTTGAGTTTCGGGAAACGTTGCACGTGATGAAGTGCAAGCTGATTTTACCGTAGGATTCATTTGTATTTAATAGCATCAATCTTGTTATTCATGTCTGTTAACAAATATTTCTCAATTTGCATTTAGAGCCTTAATAAACTCGTGTAATTGGCGATGTCGAGCAAAGGATTTTGTCATTACTCTACTTATCCTTACGTGCCTTTTTTGCTAATGGACTCCTTCAGTTCAGCCAACATCACCCCGTTCTTCAGAAGACAAGTGCATAGTGCGTCTCTGTGTTTGGTGTTGTAATGACGTTCCTGTGACTGGTTTTCCAGCTCGCAATAGTGCAGCGCCGTATTAAGCACTTTGCATGACATCCAACCAATAGAAAAGTAAAGCAATTCCATTACATATGGATGCGTGATGTCTGTTCTTACGGACACAGGTGGGAGTGTGGGTCGGCCGAGGGGCGTGCCGGGATGGTCGTCGCAGATACGATAAACGCTTTGCCTGGGTGGCGCAATGCTTAACGCAACTTCGTTTTACGCAAAGACATCTCGGGTTCGACTCCTGGTCTGCCACACATTTTCGCTGGTCGCCGTTGATTCCGCTTGAAGTCCCGATGTAGTTAAAATAATGTCGTGTGGCCATTCGCCTTCGGCCTTTGGCGACTTGCGCGTCGATGGGGATGAAATAATGATGATTAGGAAAACACAGCACCCAGTCCCTGAGCGGAGAAACTCTTCGACCCAGCCGGGAATCGAACCCGGGACCTTAGGATGGACAGTCTGTCACGCTGACCACCCAGCTACCGGGGGCTGACCCGATGTAGCTGACATCAATAGACCCTTTCGTTTCCTTCCCTTTCCCCCCCCCCCCCCCCCACTTCCACCCTCAATTTACATATGAAGCAATTCCCATTCCACATTCTACGAAGTGGCTTCACCACTTTATCTTTTTAATTCCTGACAGAGGGGTATATGTCTGTGGCATCGTAACTCCCGAATGATAGGTTCGATTTTAATACAGTTATTTTCATTTTAAACCTGGTTTAATGGGGATGGTTCTTAGCTATTTTCCATGAAAGTCTGTTCAGGTGTTTAAATTTCATCATGTAAACTAAGTGAAATTTTTATCCGCCAGCGCTCCCTCTTGATATATACTACGTAAAATATATGAGCTACATAAAGTTACATAGTACCTCATGGTATACCTAAACAGAAATGTGAATAAAAGTCCGAGAGAACATACGTTTATCTTTTGTGGTTGACCAACAAAGATAATGTTTGGCCTTAGAAGTCACTCGTTTCAGCACGCAGAAAAAGAAACATTATGACTCATCTGTACAAGATAAACATATGCTGTAGCAAACTTTTTCTTATGTCTTTTTGAGGTCTGTACTTCAGTACTATATCAAATGATTTGGGGCTAACAGCTCAGGCAGCCTATTACAAGAGGACGCTACGGCAGCCCATTTCTTTGCGACTTGGTTTAGAGTTACCGCCACTCCCCATTGCTTATGTCATATAAGGTAGCTGAATATACTCGTGTAATAAAAAGGAGTCAATAAATATATATGTCAATCAAAAGAAGAAACACATAAATCACATAAGTGAAAAATATTTCGCGTCGCAATGTCATGTTTTGTCCAGGAAGGTGTTTGTGTGAATGTAGGGATGGTCTGTCGATCGTACCCTCTCTACTAGTGAAGTATGAAGTTTAAAAAGCATTAAATGAAACTTAATTTATGAGTTTAAAGAAAAAGACACGAAAACCCCAAAAAAGTGCAAATTATATACGTCGCCTCTTTAATAAAAGCAGTAATGTTTTGATCCCAGCGTAGTAGCATCGGGGGACCGCTAAGTAAATAAAATAAACACTTAATACATCTAAAAATGATAAGGTATGAAATTTAAATACAAGTCACCTACATAGGCAACGTACGCTGAAGCGCCAAAGAAAGTGGTACAGGCATGCTGATTGAAATACTCCGAAGAGATGATGGTTACTGAGCATATCTGGGATGCCTTGGAACGTGATGACCACATGAGATGTCCACGACCTCGTACTCTTACGGTCTTATGGACAACCCTGCAGGATTCATGGCGTAAATCCCGTCCAGCACTAATTCAGACATTTGCCGAGTCCATGCCACTCGCGTTGCGGCACTTCCGAGTGCTAGTGGGGGTCCTACACGGTATTAGGCATGTGTACCAGTTCCTTTGGCCCTCCCGTGTGTAATAGGCAACTATAAGTTCACTAGCAATTCTGAGCTGTGGGCACGGCACGGGTAGGACTGCAAGAGATGACGCCAAACAGAAGAGGCTTCTACCCAGCGGTAGCGAAAGGCTGCTGTTGTCGAAAAGATAGCTACTGTTTACGTCTTTTTTTTTCTTTACTTAGGGGTCAGGGGTCTCCTGACACGACTACACTTCAATGAGAATATTACTGCTTCTATTAAACTTAAAGGGTGGATACATATATTTTTCCTACTTTTTAGAGGTTTTTGTGTTGCCTTTTTTAATTTTTAAGTTTTAGCATCGACAAGTGACATAATATTGCAAATGCAGAACATTAATTTAACAGAACTTGATTTGCTAGCAAACAAGGCGACTACGGTCCTCTAGCGGCCTCCCGTTGCAGCCTTCCTTTCCCTTTGCCAAGACCTGTCCTAGTTAGTAGAAATATGTTAAAAATGTAAACTTTACGACTGCGTGACCACCTAACTGGGATCAAGTTCCACACACGCTTCTTACGCAACGAGTGAGAATGTGGTACCTGGAGAATGGAGCACTGGTACGCTTTACTGCTAATATAAGGCGATATCTAATTCGCCACTGTGATCCGAGACGGATGGGCCTCATCAGAGTATGTAGCTTGGCCTGCAACATCACTTTACCTCAATACTCTGGATTTTTTTTGCCTACCTGATAGTGTTGAAGAAATGTACCAATGAACTGCACACTGTAGTTATACGTTGCGAGATGTTACGAGAATGTTTAAGGTATTCGTAACACACTGTAGTGACGAGTGCAGTATAACATCCGTATGCGAGGAAATCTTGTGGCACGTACATTGTAACACGGCACACACTAATGGCCGGCCGTTGTGACCGAGCAGTTCTAGGCGCTTCAGTTCGGAACCGCGCTGCTGCTACGGTAGCAGGTTCGAATCCTGCCTCGGGCATGGATGTGTGTGATGTGCTTAGGTTAGTTAGGTTTAAATACTTGTAAGTCTAGGGGACTGATGACCTCAGATTTTAAGTCCCATAGTGCTTAGAGCCATTTGAACCATTTTTAAACCTCAGATTTTAAGCCCCATAGTGCTTAGAGCCATTTCAACCATTTTTGAACCTCAGATTTCAAGTCTCATTATGCCATTTGAACCATTCGAGAAACTACCGCATAGACGAGGTGGGGCCAAGTTGCAAACAATATGTAAGACGCGAAGCCAATACACACAACAACAGGGACACTACTGTTCAATCAATATTGTATCAATTCGTAGTTATGTGTTAACTGCTCGTTTATGTCGGCACTGTCAAAATAGCACTAATCAGTTTTTTTTTTCATTTTCCATGATAAAGCAATATTTCAAACCAAGGCAAATTTTACGAATAGAAACTATTTAAAAACTAAAAATTTTAGTGCTGCAGCGAAGGGTAATTGATATTTTTGTTTCTTACTCAGCCGTTAGTGGAAAATAAACATTTTTCTTCTTTAGGGCAAGCAACATTATATATGTCAGCTAATGACATGATTGTTAGAAGGATACACAATAACAGCCGCTTGTAATATTTCATTTTTATTCACGATAAACTGTTTCGGCACTTATCGGCACTGTCTAGTACGTCTGGACTGAAGTGACGTCCATATTATGCCGTTAGTGAACATTATTACGCTTATCCATTACGCATTAGAACCAGTCACTGTTACCTGAATGTAAATACATAAAAATGCGGTCAGCCACTTTTTTGAATAGTTATTTATTATTCCAGGAACCGGTTTTCGAACCTTTTCAGGTTCACCATCAGATGGTTTTGTGAAAGTTACATCACTATTTCTACCATTTAGCTGGGTGTTCGATCTGTGACAAGAAGATGGATCTCGCTATAATGTATCGCCATGCCTATTGCTTGTCTGTCGATAGGAATGGAAATTCAGTTATTTATTTACTGCGACAGTATGGGCGGCTTCTTTCGTTCGTGTCCATCTCTCTGCTACCAGTTTGATGGCCAATGGCACATCACTTCACACACTTTTGCGTTATCTGTATTCATTTACACTGTGATGGCGAAACTTTGCCAGCATCCAGCATGTGGTATACAACTGTTGCTTGTAACAAAGATCTTTACAAAAAGATATACTATAGGCCTATTGGGCTCAGAGATGTAATTTGCTCTTGTTTAAATGTATTAAAGCTGCTATAACGGTAGATATTTTAATCAGCCTGGCGATAACATTAGAGTACAAAATGAAAAAAATAAAAAAATAAATTACTACAAGAACAAACTTCAAGTGATCTCATGTCTTATTTCTATTCGGATATTAAAATGTAATACAGTCAATTTGTCACAGAGCCAGCACAAAACATTATGCTAGAAATAGTGATGTAGCTTCCAGAAAAGTATCTGAAGATGAATCTGAAACGGTTCTAAAACCGGTTCGTGGAATAATAAATAACTTTTAAAAAGTGGCAGGTTCCATTTTTATGTATTTACGCTAGTGAACTCTCTTATAACTGTCACTGTTTTGCTAGGATGGTAAATGACGTAAATGTAGTGAAGAGAATATGTTACTTATGGACAGTACTTTTACTGTTCAACTGTCATGAGATTTGAATTGTCAGACTCTAATTAACGTATTCTCTTCAATACATTTACGTCATTTGCCATTTTATCAAAACAGTGACAGTTGTGAGACAGTTCACTAACGACATAATATGGACATCACATCAGTCTGGATGTACTTGACAACAGCGATAAATGCCGAAACGGTCTATCGTACCGAGCGGGGTAGCGCAATGGTTAGCACACTGCACTTACATTCGGGAGGACGACGGTTCAAACTCGCGTCCGGTCATTCTGATTTAGTTCTTCCGTGGTTTCCCTAAATTCCTTCAAAAGGACACGGCCGCTTTCCTTCTCCATCCTTCCCTAATTCGAGCTTTGGGTCTGTCCCTAATGACCTCATTATGTATGGGACGTTTACAAGCAGATTTCCGGTGCATCTTTCTCATAACCATGTCATTAGCAGAAAAATAAAAAATACCTTTAACCGAGACCAAACAAATACCAAAAATACCGATTATTCAGAACTAACCGGTCTGTTTTTCTTATTCCTACTACACACCTGTTTGGACTAGATCAATGGTTGGGGAGTTGGAGCTCAACACGTTTAATGGGACTTTCTTATACCTGTTACTGCCTACTGTCACTGACATCACGATTCTCGGTTAATTATGAGCTGCAAACAGTAACAGCCCTGTTAACTTCTTTAGGTTACGCCCGAAGCTCGGTTTACATCTGAATATTTCTCTTCATTATTTAAAAGGGACATGCTTTCTCCTATTTCCCAGGATCTAGTCAATTCGGCGGCAGAGATGGTTTACTACAGGGCGTCTCAGATAAAACCCATACGCCTCACGCCAGAGATTCAAGTAACAATAAGCTCACTAAAAAAAAGATAATAGTAGTGTTAAATAACATATACTTACCTGTTTATAAGAGATGCTGGAAGCGGAGGCCTTGTACGCCCAGACATCACTGACTTCGTGTGCTGACGTTACCAGGATCTTGCTTTAATTCTGCAGGCATGATGATGTTAATTTCTCTAGTAATGTTCCCTTTCGGATCGTCTACTCTGTGTGGATTGTCAGCATACACTTTGCTCTTTAGTGTACCCCACAAACAAAAATCACAAGATGTTAAGTCCGATGACTATAGGGGTCAAGTCTGTCTTTAGGGAATGTTTAGTATGTTGCTGATGTCGGCGATACTTTGATGGATGTCTGAGCGGTTGCTGGAATACTGCATACAGTTTCTCTGCTCCCGTTAATTGTGTATAGAAAGAGTTAAAGATCTCAAGACATCTAGCATGTGCAAGGTTTAATTGAAAAATAAGGGGCCAATAATGCACACCAAACATGTTCTTCAAATGGTTCAAATGGCTCTGAGCACTACGAGACTTAACGTCTGAGGGCATCAGTCCCCTAGAACTTAGAACTACTTAAACGTAACTAACCTAAGGAAATCACACACATCCATGCCCGAGGCAGGATTCGAAACTGCAACCGTAGTGGTTTCGCTGTTCCAGACTGTAGCACCTAGAACCGCTCGGTCTCTCTGGCTGGCCCAAACATGTTCTCTGAGTGGAAAGTTCCTTCATGCGGAATATCTGGGCTGTTCTGCACCCAGTAACTGTAATTCTGGCATTTTCCATATCCTGAATAGGAAAGCAGATCTCGTCTGTCAAGAAGTAAAGCAAGGGGTCCAAGTAACAGTTAGCAATTGGTGTTAACAACCAGTTATAGGAGTGAACTCTTTTTACTGATTCTCAAATTTCAGCTCTTGCACCATAGTCACGCGATAGACTTCAATAACATATCTTTTAGTACACAATAACACAACAGGTATGTATGGGGTACACGAACCTACTGTGCTAACCATCTGTTTACAGTTTGCGGGGTCCTCATTGTCGGTCGCCTATTCCACTGCACATTCTAAACGGATCCTACAGCTATCCGTTTCTAGTACAGATCTTGAATAGTGCTGGTTGTGGGGAGTTTCCTACCAGGATACGTCGCTTGCGATATTTCTTAACATTCCTTGATGGAACCTGTCATTATGTACACAACCTCAATATCAATTCGCTGTTGCAAAGCAAACTGCCCCGTTTCTGTAACAATTAAGCCATGCGAGCTTCTCCCAACAACTGATGCACAAATACACAGCTACATTTATTTTCCGATAAAATGCAGTGTAGTCGCTTCACAACCAGTTTGACTAGAGAGACGTACCGGTTTAAGTGGGACGTATGGTCATAAGGCATCGACTGCACACCGACTAGCGCATCGCGACCAAACGGTGTCAGGAAGGCGCTGACCCGCCACACCTCTAGACACACCGAGCTGAGCCAACACCGACTCAAAGGAAGGCCTTGGCGCTTGTTGGTGACGTCACGTCAGCGAGGCACGGCGAACGCCAGGTCTGTTGCAGGCATACTCATAATGGTGGTGTCTCCCTCCCTGACACGGGAAAATTTGAAACTATTGCCTGTAGTTGACCAACACACATTGTTCTGAGAGATTTCTGCAATCAGTTAATTGTGCAATTCATTACACTTCTTAACAAATAGTGTGCTCCTGAACTTACATTTCCACCTATTTTAAGGATTGACATACAAAAACAACTTCATGGTGCAGCTGCAACAGAATTCGTACTTATTTACCTTATTTGTAAATCTCAGGAAGTTACGTTTGTACTGAGATGCTTTTACAAGAAACTGTGAACATATTGGTGCTCTTCTTTAGGTATCTTGGTTGGCTATGGGGTGAGGAGCACTGAATGTTAATGAAATATGTTGCGATTGTACACGTTGGGGAGGGGGTGAGGGACAGAAAAAGAGGCAAAAGAGAGATACTTGTTTTATCAAATAACACTTTTTTATCTTATAATTTATCCTTTCAGTTGCAAGAGCGGAATATTTATCTTTTCTACTGTGCATGTTTAAAAAAGTTTAGGCTCAGCAGTATATTCGAACTATGAAGCTATTTTCTTTCCTGTTGAGATTTCCTTGCGTTGAAAACGACTGTAATCTAATGGCTAGCAACAGTTGGACATTTACACATGTAAATTAGTTCCCATTTCTAGTGCCGATGCCAAACGAAAATAAATAAATAAATAAATAAAAGAAACGAGTTCATTGTAAGGGGCTTGGGGTAAGTTTCGATAACAAAATGAATCAAGTAATTATAGTTTCTTGAATGTAAAAATTCCGAAGCTTGCAATGGGGCAAAGTATCTTCTCATATTGATCTAAGTTTGTTTCGACAGTATTCAGTAATACAGAACTATGGTCTTCATTTGTAGCTTTACGATAGTAAGAAAATCTTTCATCTAAACATAACTGCAGAATCCAAAACAATACCAAGGATTTTGTCAAAAAATAAGAGATTTATAGTGATAAGCACGCCCAGGTGTTTCTGCCTGCAACAGACCTGGCGTTCGCCGTGCCTCGCTGACGTGACGTCACCAACAAGCGCCGAGGCCTTCCTTTGAGTCGGTGTTGGCTCAGCGCCAGATGTCAAAGCTGACTTAACCAGCCGCCCATCGCTGGCCGGCCCAGTTCGTTTTTCAAACTTCGAGAGCGTCAGTACTGAGTAAGAGGAAGACGATAGGTGGCCTGTAAAAGTAATTGCATGTAGGTCGCACAGGAAGCACATCCAGCCACCGCATAACGAGTTACGTTTCTCCGCTTTTACCTACAGATCCTTGTCGGTGTCGCGCCGACTCCCAGTGGCCGACACAACTGTATATCATACGCTTGTATTTTATGAATAAGGTGACCATGCAAAACTGCGGGGAACGCACTCCGGAAATGAACATGGCATTAATCGGTTCGACTCGTATCCAATGCTTTCTTTTGCTCTGTAGCGGATCTCCTTCAAGTGGGGTGGTACCGCTAATGGAAGAGACTTCTACATCTACACTGATACACTGCAAATCATGCGTAAGTGCCTCGCACAGGATTCATCGAATCACCTACACAATAATTATTCCAATCTCGAACAGGGCGCGACAGAAACGAATATCTATATTTTCCCTTGTGAGCTCTGATTTCCGTTATTTTATTATAATGATGTTTTCTTCCTATATAGCTCGGCGTCAACAAATTATTTTCACATTCGGCGGAGGAAGTTGGTAGTTGAAACTTCGTAAGAAGATTCTGCCGCAACGGAAACACCTTTGCCGGCCGGTGTGGCCGAGCGGTTCTAGGCGCTTCAGTCTCGAACAGCGCGACCGCTACGGTTGCAGGTTTGAATCCTGCCTCAGGCATAGATACGTGTGATGTCCTTAGGTTAGTTAGGTTTAAGTATTTCTAAGTTCTGGGGGACTGATGACCTCAGATGTTAAGTCCCATAGTGCTCAGAGCTATTTGAACCATTTGAAATCACCTTTGTTTTAAAGGTGTCCATCCCAAATCCTGTACCATGTCCGTCACGCTGTCTCCACAACTTCGCAATAATATAAAATATGCTCCTATTCTTTGAATTTTTTCGATGTACTCCATTAATCCTATCTCGTAAAGATCCCAGAGCGCAAAGCAATACTCCAAAAGGGAACGAACAAGAGTAGTGTAGTAGGCAATCTCTTTGGTAAATCTGTTACATTTTCTAAGTGTTCTGCCAATAAAAAGCAGTCTGGTTCGCCTTCCCCACAACATTTTCTATATGTTCTTTCCAATTTAAATTGATCGTAGTTGTAATTCCTAGGTATTTAGTTGAAATAACTATCTTTAAATTATACTGATTTATCTTGTTACCGAAGTTTAACGGATTCCTTTTAGCACTCATGTGGAACACTTTTCACTATTTACGGTCAAATGCCAATTTTCGCACCATTCAGATATCTTTTTCTAAATCGTTTTACAATTTGTTTTGATATTCAGATGAGCTTGCTAGACTATAAACCACAGCATCATCTGCCAACAACCTAAGACGGTTGCTCAGCTTGTCTCCTAAATCGTTCATGTAGATAAGGAACAGCAGAGGACCTGTAACTCTACCTTGCGGAATGCCAGAAATGACTTCTGTTTTAGTTATTTCCTACTTTAGTAATTTGATTACAAACCGCTTGTGAGGTGCGGTGTCAGAAGCCTTTTGGAAATACGGAATTAATTTCAAATCCCTTGTCAACAGTACTCAACACTTCGTGTGTGTAGAAAGCTAGTTGTGTTTCACAGTAACTATGTTTTCTCAATCCGTGTTGACTGTGTGTCAACAGATACGTTTAGCACAAGGTCAGATGGTGTTTTATGCTTACCTTTGGATTGAAACAGGTATTTTCGCCAACATATCAAGGGTAAATTAAAGTCACCACAAACTGTAATTGCATGAGTCGGACACGTCTTTGAAATTGAACTTAAGTTTCCCTTGAACCTTTCAGTATGTGTATCATCTGAATACGGAGGTCCGTAAAAGAATTCGATTACTATTTTATTCCGGTTGCCAACAGTGACCTCAGCCCATCCTAACTAACGTGAAATATCTGTTTCAATTTCGCTACAAGATAAAGTACTTCTAACAGTAACATACACACCACTGACAAGTTTGTTCAGCCTATCCTTTCGGAACACAGGTTCTTCAAGAAAACTTCAGTTGAACTTACATCCGGCTTTAGTCAGCTTTCCATGCCTTCAGCGATTGGAGCATCAGTGCTTTCTATTAGCGCTTGGAGCTCTGGTACTTTCTCAACACAGATACGACAATTTACAACTGTTGTACCGATGGTTCCTGTATGTATGTTCTTCCAATATTCGACCTGCATTCTCTGAGACTGAAGCTCTTTCTGTATTTTCCCGAGACCCTCTAACCTAAACAATCGCCCAGTCCATGACACACAAGCCCTGCTACCCGTGTAGCCGCCTTCTGCGTATAGCGACTCCTGACTTATTCAGTGGAATCCGAAACCCAAGCATCGTATGGTTCAGTTCGAGGAATCTGTAGCCTCCACGGTCGCAGAAGTGTCTGAGCCTCTGATTCAGACCCTCCACTCAGCTCTGTACCAGAGGTCCGCAACCGGTTCTGTCGACTATGCTGCATATGGCGAGCTCTGCTTCCATCTTGCAACCAAGACTAGCAGCCTTTACTTCTATAGGCGCTAAAAACCACGCAGAATCTCTTCCAAATGAAAGTGACACACATCATTGGTACTGACTTGAGCGACGACTTGCAGCTGGCTGCATCTTGTACTCTACATGGCATCCAGAGGACCCTTTCCACTTTTTGGATGACTCCACTAATATGCACACGGAGTGCACATTAGCTTTCTTCCCCTCCTTCGCAGCCGTGTCCCTAAGGGGTCTCTTAATGTGCCTAACGTACCAATAATACTACCATCTGTAAATTGCTGGGATCTTGCAGGCTGAGAGGTTCCCTCTGAAACAGGGCAAGCAACTGCATCTGGCTAAGGGAAAGTTAAAGCCAGAGACAACACCTGGAATCTGTTTGTCAGACTAACTGGGGAGGCCTTAAGTGGGGCCCCCTGGGAAGTCTCTCGCCGACTGCTCCGCCCCAAGGTGACCTCCCACTAGACCACAGGTGAGTGGTCAGCCTCAGTGCGAGCAGTAACTGGTCTGACCAACGATGCGGGCCGATAGGCGGTCTCAGATGAGCTGGACGTTCGGTCAATACCCACGGTCGGCTCACAACAGTGGTGCCCATTCACTGTTCTGATAGGTGGCAGCACTATTCGTGGTTTTCAAGTTGGCGTATGTGGCGGAAGTTGCATTCAAAGCCGAGAGATCTCATTGATTTTGTATTGGCAGAAAGCCAAATGATCGCAGATACTCATAGGAGCTTGCAGAAAGTCTACGGAAACCTGGCAATGAGCAAAGATACGGTGAGTCGTAGGGTCAAGCATCTATCATCATCGCGACAATGTCGCGCTACAGAGGGCCGAGCAGAGACACCTCTGCATGAATTCAGGATAGTTGTCGGGTATCTGTGAAGCGTCTCTGACACCACTAAAACATTCTCGAAGTTCAACCATGTTTACAGTTTGGGTTTCTGTTCCATGCTATTTTCTGCTGATCTCGTCCGCTCTGTCTCAGAGCGGTGTGGTAATGTGCCCAGGCCTGATCCAACTGCGACATAGCGCTTATTTCCTGGTTCTGTCTCTCACTGGTGTCACTGCACTTTGCTTGTAGCAAGGTGAATCAGTTCTACTCAAATTTTCCGAATGTCATCCCCTTGCTATTCTGAACCGTAACATACCCTTCTTCAGTAACAAAATTCTTCCCGAATTTTCCCTGCTTCATTTATTACTACTTAGATATACTTGCCCAATATTTTAAAAAAATTGTTTAGAACCCTCTCCTGTATTGTTCCACAACGAAAGTATTGAATCTTAGGTATCTTAATTTAGTTTTTCATATTGCTATGGTTAACTATTTTATTTACAGTTTAGTCTTCGATTACTTATTACTGGTATGTATCCACTGTACAGGTATCTGATGACTGGTTGCCTTATTTGAAAGAGATATCTTCCACTTTATCGAAAAGTAAGTTACACAAATACACTACTGGCCATTAAAGTTGCTACACCACGAAGATGACGTGCTACAGACGCGAAATTTAGCCAACAGGAAGAAGATGCTGTGATATGCAAATGATAAGCTTTCCAGAGCATTCACACAAGGTTGGCGCCAGTGGTGACACTTACAACGTGCTGACATGAAGAAAGTTTCCAACCGATTTCTCATACACTAAGAGCAGTTGACCGCTGTAGCCTGGTGAAACGTTGTTGTGATGCCTCGTGTAAGGAGGAGAAATGCGTACCATCACGTTTCCAACTTTGATAAAGGTCGGGATTGTACCCTATCGCGATTGCGGTTTATCGTACCACGACATTGCTGCTCGCGTTAGTCAAGATCCAGTGACTGTTAGCAGAATATGGAATCGGTGGGTTCAGGAGGGTAATACGGAACGCCGTGCTGGATCCCAACGGCCTCGTATCAGTAGCAGTCGAGATGACCGGGATCATATCCGCATGGCTGTAACGGATCGTGCAGCCACGTTTCGATCCCTGAGTCAACATATGGGGACGTTTGCAAGACAACCACCAGCACGAACAGTTCGACGACGTTTGCAGCATCATGGACTATCAGCTAAGAGGCCATGGCTGCATCATAGACAGGAGCGCCTGCGATGGTGTACTTAACGACGAATCTCGGTGCACGAATGGCAAAACGTCATTTTTTTGGTTGAATGCAGGTTCTGTTTACAGTATCATGATGGTCGCATCCGTGTTTGGCGACATCGCCGTGAACGCACATTGGAAGCGTGTATTCGTCATCGCCATACTGGCGTATCACCCGGCGTGATGGTATGGGTTGCCTTTGCTTACACGTCTCGGTCACTTCTTGTTCGCATTGACGGCACTTTGAACAGTGGACGTTACATTTCAGATGTTTTACGACCCGTGGCTCTACCCTTCATTCGATCCCTTCGAAATCCTACATTTCAGAAGGATAATGCACGACCGCACTGTACGGGTATTTCTGGATACAGGAAATGTTCGACTGCTGCCCTGGCCAGCATATTCTCCAGATCTCTCACCAATTGAAAACGTCTGGTCAATGGTGGGCGAGCAACTGGCGCGTCACAATACGCCAGTCACTACTCTTGATGAACTGTGGTATCGTGTTGAAGCTGCATAGGCAGCTGTACCTGTACACAACATCCAAGCTCTATTTGAATCAATGCCCAGGCATATCAAGGCCGTTATTACGGCCAGAGGTGGTTGTTCTGGGTACTGATTTCTCAGGATCTATGCACCGAAATTGCGTGAAAAAGTAATCACATGTCAGTTGTAGTATAATATATTTGTCCAAAGAATACCCGTTTATCATCTGCATTTCTTCTTGGTGTAGCAATTTTATTGGCTAGTAGTGTAAATGCTAAAATCAAAATTATGCTTGTCGTTGATAAACTGTTTATGACTGTGTTGTGTCTGCGTTTCTTTCGATATTGTTTGACGTGTTGTAATACTTGATTGACTGTAAATAGTCCTTTTTCTAGAGTTACTACTTCTTGTATTGATTCTAGCGAAGTTGAATCTAAGATATTGATAATAAAAGTTAGGTTTTTATGAGATATGTGGTGGTTGCTCTGTCCAATATAACGTTGGTTGGACACATCATTCATTATTGTACATATGATGGTAGCTGGAAGGTGAAATTGTCTTCTTACTGCCTCACACCTAGTTCTTTAATTAACAATGCATTCTCTTGTAATTCTAGTTTCACTACCCCGGTTCCTTTACCTTTTCTGTAGCAAATGATGATTACTGTTTCTGGTGCAAATATGTAGTAAAGCTAATTATCTCAAGTTTTCGGAAATCTTGTCCGAGACGCTAAGACTTTTTCTCGTGCTCTCCTGCTTCCATTTCCCCCCAAAACAACTGTATTTCACATGATTTGTTGTTCGTCTATATCACCCTTGTTTGGTAAATAATATTTTCTGTAATACAGTCTTCTAAATCTGCTACCGATATGACGACATGAGCGTCTCTCTGTCTAGAAGTTAACAGTATTTCATGAGATTGTATCTGTATCCATTTCCGATCTGTACTCTTTCAATTGGATATGGATGTACCGTGTAACATTCGTGCTGCTCATTTATTCGTACTACCGTAAATATAGTTTCAATGTGCAGTCTAGCCTGATTAGTATCTAATCATGTATTAGATATATGATAAAATAAAGCTGTACGACGTGTTGTAGTCCCCTGGAAAGTCTATGGTTTCTGTAATACCATCAGCAGTTGATGTGGCTTTAATGTCCATGAGTAACGTGATCTTTTGGTTCATGCAACATTTCGATCTTGATACTTGTGTCGTGTAATATAGCTGCCAAAATTCGTATTATCTCTTTTTTATCTAGGTTGCGTGACCGGGTTTGTATGTTTGTTCGATCACTGTTTAAGACATTCCTTGTGTTACGGGCATGTTGTTCTATTTCTAGTGTTAGTTCCGTACATTTTCATTCTGGAAACATCCCCCAGGCTGTGGCTAAGCCATGTCTCCACAGTATCCTTTCTTTCACGAGTGCTAGTTCTGTAAGTTTCGCAGGAGAGCTTCTGTAAAGATTGGAAGGTAGGAGACGAGATACTGGCAGAAGTAAAGCTGTAAGGACCGGGCGTGAGTCGCGCTTCGGTAGCTAAGATGGTAGAGCACTTGTCCGCGAAAGGCAAAGGTCCGGAGTTCGAGTCTCGGTCGGGCACACAGTTTTAATCTGCCAGGAAGTTTCACATTAGCGCACACTCCGCTGCAGAGTGAAATCTCTTAGTGGACATCTGATGTGTCATACACGGCATTAGTGACAGTGCGGGTGTCATATGATAAGAATCTCTTACCGACGCACATAATTCGGACGCCAGGTAAGTGAGTGAGAAATGCCTGATTGTCCTATTTAGGTGTTCGTATGAATGTAAATGTAACCACTCCGAAAGAAATGATCACAAAATAATAGTTTGTCACATAAGCTGCTACAAATGAACGCAACAGTTTCACAGTCAGTTTCTCTGTGCTCTGCCAAAACACATGTTTTAAACGTTTTTGAAGCTGCGTTCCGTATTCGAAGTTTTGACTGTTGAATTCCTTTCTTGTAACACAGTTCACTCCCGTTTAGTTGTTGTTTTCATTTCTGTCAGATGTGTATATGGTCTTTCACCTGCTGTCACTATTCATAACATTTCGTTCCGACGATAAAATATTCTTACCACATGACTCGTATTCTGTAACCATGGTATACTATGACAACTGCCAAGACGACAGAAAGAGAATAAACATTTCAATGATTGAACAGACCGACATTTCAATGATCAAACAGACAGCTCATAATGGTGCGAAAATAATAAAATTAGATATAAACGGCACAAGCGACTTTCAAACTCAGGTCGTCCGCTTTACATTCCAAAACCGTGACCACTTAACAAAGACACCGCGGCTGATAATTTGTGGTCTATATTACACGTGTTAAGCTCGGACCGTTTACTGTTTTTATTTTGCTTCTTTTTCACAGTTCGGTTCACTTTCTTCCTGTCTTCATGCTTTATTTGTGTTCAGTTTTCTACGGGCAATCAACTGTGTCACCTTGCCACTAAACCTAGGGGGTTCAGCAGTTTCATAGTGTGATACAAATTTACAACCTTAGTCCGTAATAATGACTTCAGGCAACCGAATTTTAATAACCAGTTGTTTACCATTGCCTGTGCTACCGTACTTAACAATGGGAATGCTTTCTCACCTTCTGGTGGTCGTTGCAACTGAATTTTCTGATGACTCAAATCTGTCCGTTGTGCACGTAGAATGCAGTACCTTGCATATTGTTCTACATTACGGCGACGTGTTTTCGGCCAAAAGCTTCCAGCTGCACGTCTGTCAGTTGTCGGTTTGCCTTCGTGACCCAGTAGTGCGTGGTCGCGCGCTTCACGTAATACTTCCAGGCTCAGCGCTGCACAGACTATTAATGCGAGGTCCGCGCTTTGTAGATCTGCATAGCAGGCCTTCTTGCGCTTCAAACTGAAGCTGAAATCGAAACAATTGACATTCACTGTCAGCAGCATGTACCTTTATCCAGTCTCTCTGGCTTCCACCCACTACCTGCATCATTCTACATAGAACATCACCATTTATGCGTTTACCACATAGTTGAATTCAGTTAATTTCAATGGCCACTTGTTACTCGACTTGATGGGGCTTTTAACCTTAATAACCATTTTGAAAATGCGTGGTCTGTAACTACTTTGAATTTACGACTGTGCAAATAGCAAGCAAAATTTGAGACTCCGTACATAACTGCCAACATTTCTTTTTCAGTGCTTGAATGATTAGTTTCAGCATTATTCAGTTGTCTGGAGGCATATGCCATCGGATGTTCTTTGACGTCAACATTTTGACTTGAGACACAGTCCAAAGCATTGTTGAACGCATCACACCCAAGTATGAACACCTGTTCAAAGCCATGTGGTGTTAACACAGGATCTTATCTTAATATCTCCTTCAATTTCTCAAACGCTTCTTGGCATTGTGATATCCACTGAAAACTAACACTTTTTCGTAGTAACTTAGTTAATGATCGTTCAGTTTCAGCGAATCCCTTCGCGAACTTGGGATAATAATTGCATAGCCCAGTGAATGGCTGTTATTGTTTAGGAGCCTGTGGTGTCGAAAAATAACGTAAGGTTGCAATAAGTCGAGGATCCATCCACACTCCGTCTAGGTGGGTAATACACACAAGGTAAGTTGTATGCGTCTGAGCAAAGTGGCATTCCTTCACATTTGATTTGAGGTTTGCTGTTATCAGTCTACTAAACACTTCATTCAGACGCTTAACATGACCTCCTATAGTTTTTGAAAAGACGACTATATCATCAAAATATACCATACAGATTTTTGGTCTTAATGCACAATGTACACCATCTAATGGTCATTGGAAAGTGTCTAGACCATTTTTCAATCCAAATGGCACTCCTCGATATAGGTAATGACTTTAATTTGCTGTGAAAGCAGTTTTGTGTCTGTGTTAAGGAAACTCTTCTAGTTAGTGATAACTACAACTAATAGTTACTCACTGAGAAATATTTACATTTCCGTTTGAAATATATCTGTTATGTTCAGTACTGGATATGTATCCGTCGCTGATCGTGCGTTGAAGTAACGACAGTCACAGAAAAATCGATATTTTCTGTTGGTGTCAGCTGGTTATTTTGGGTACAAGGACAATATTTGCCGACCAAGAGCTGTTGCTGTATTGGATAATACCATCATCACGCATTTACTCATCTATAAATTCTTCTACTAGTGGCAGTAGGTGTTTCGCTCTCCTGTATGGTTTCCTATAAACTGATGGATTATTGCCTGTTGGTATATACTGTGTGTGACAGGTATTGCTGATAGTGGACCATCAGAATTTAATACTTCTGAATATTCTATCAACAAAGCTTCCATGACTTCTGTTTCACTATGTTTCAAGTGACGAATCTTGTTACATAGCACAGACGCATCCACGGTGTGAGGTAATGTGGTCTCGTGACCTTCGTTTCTTACATTTTCCGTCCTCACAATCGTATTCCCCACATCAAGACGCTTCACGTGAAGGGATAACGACCCCCGTGTTCGACTTAAAGCAAATTCCTCTACATTGTGTGGCAGCGCCTAGAAGACGCATTTTTTGACAGACCGACTGCGTAGTTACGGAGTTCTCACACGAGGACAGTATACACCTAACGGAGATGCTACATATTTCCGCATTGATCGACTTAAGCGACACGTCATTCTCCTGTTTAAAAGAGCAACGCTGATTGGCGGAATATTTCTCACGCAAAGAGCCAGAGGAGTGAGGGAAGACAGCGAATGATATACCCTTACAATTTTTCCAGGAAAAGGAGTCGTTCCGCTGTTGCTCTTGGAGCGGGAACACGTAATGAGAGCGAGGAATGAAGTCTCTCCTCAGTACTTCACTGGGAGAGCACCTCTGTCGTTAGCGAATCACAGTGATACTCTATATTGAGTCGCTCGCGGTTAAGTGTTGTTCACTGTGTTGGCCACCACACTTATTGTGCGGTGTGATCACAGACAGAGTACTAGTTAAACGCCTGCGAGCGAATATTGAGTGGCATCGCGGTGGACTGGTTATCTGACCGATGTACCACGCCAATAGTTAGACTAGGGCAGCATAGCAGTCATTGACTTCATCAAGGCGTAGCGGGAGTTTGAATGGGAAACGTCATTCCAGATAGAAAGATATAGCTGTGTTATTTGTCAGCAGTGAGCGACGCAGGCAGCAGCTATCGCAGATCACGGTATTGTGTGCTACAGCGTATGCGAGCCCCATCTGTAAACCATGACAGTACACTCCATTACATTTTTCATCCAGCAGCCTTGACCATACCTTGAAAAATTATTGAAGTTGTGTAGGCGGTGCTCTCAGCCACTCTGCTGAGTAAATAACATTCTTAAAGAAAAGGGAGAAAAGAAACTTTCCATATTTCGTGAAATAATAGGATTCCTGTCCATAAGAGGCATTATACTGTTCCAAAAAGAACCCAGAAATTTATTATTTTGTATGAAAAAGTTTCACTTGATTTCTCAGATTTTTTTGCGGTATATAATATTTTTCGTTCGTTTAATGTTTTTCTTGCACTAACTAGCAATACTCCAGTACCCAAGTATTCGACTAGTTACGTAAGAATATAGAATTTTTTGTGTCTTTTCCTTACAGCGGACGACTCCAGAAGATATTTGTTTCAGAATGCTTTTCAAGCAGTTCTTGTTGGTACATTAGGAGCATCTGTCTGACTTCTGTAGTAGTGTAAGGTGGAAATTGTTCCTTGCAGGAGCCAATGGATACTTGTTGGACCAATCCATTGCACAACTTGACAAAATAAAACCCACACATTCACAACAGTTGGTTTGATAATGTGATCCCAGCTTGACCCTTCGATATGCTCATCTTCGAGTATCTCTAAACACGCTATAAATAATCCTTTCAGAGACTCACTTCATCTGTCACGAAATTATCCAAGCTTACCAAAGTCAGTAGTTTCCTTTAATTTTGTTATGTGTGCAACGCTTCTCCGTGTAAAATAGTACATTTCACCTAATTCTTCATTGTTCTGCAATGGCTCAACCACACATCAGCTTTTACAGATACCCAAACTAACTTCCCTCTACCAGCAGGACATTTATCAAACATAATCATCTTTAATATAAGCGTAGGCAGTTCAGTTGGTGACATCTTAGCGGTCGTGCGTCTTGAGACACTGAAACATTTACAGCAGTTGGACCCACTGAAAACAAACCCCTGTCAAAGTCAGCTGCACACTGTGAAAGATTAATTTTTGCATGTTGCCTGTCCAGGAAAGCAAGTGCAAGAATCGCAGAATACCCTTGTCTCACAGTTGGCAACACTTCCATATGCTTACGAAACTTTATAATTCCAATCCTAAAAATGAGCTGTGTTATGCCCAGTGATACCAATTCATATAATTAATACTTTGGATTCCCTAGTCTCCTCCTGCCCACAAGGTCTAGACTAATAGCAGATATATATTCAGATAACAGATTTATATTCTTAACATTTACAAAGCCCTTCAAACAACAGCCGGTCTGTGTCTCAGTGACTGCAATACTCTGACTTACTGGGAATGTTTTCTGACGGATGAAACACTCCAGTTCATGTTTAACGTATCCCTTTGACTATTTCCTTTACTTTGCTTCTAATTCCCCCACTTGTCTGCTTTGTGACCAAACCGCCTACATCTGTAGAACTGTAGTTGACTGCAGTGCGTCTTCAAATGCCCTTTCTCCCCACAACGATGACAATATCTTTCACAAATAAAGTCGCTTATCAGTGCGTACGCGACTATTAACATCTGTCTCCTGCAGAAGCCTGGCAATGCTCAGTGCTGCAGCCAAATACGCTAGATTTTCCAATCGGTCTCTTCCTGAAAACTTCGCAGGAATTCCTCCCAAAAAGACATCGAGTGATACGTTTTGGGACTCCCTCAGCGTGGCGCGATCCGCGTCAGGATTTCTCGTCAACTCATATGTATGCGCCCTTATTTTACGGATTCTGTTTGAAAAAAATATTTACGCCTCTTTCGCTTTCTCTGTCAACCCGCTCAGCTTTTTCTGAAAACACCTGGCAGCTTCTGCTTTCGATATCTCTGACGCAGACCTTCCGGTAAGTGCTCAAATGCACTTGCTTTGCTCACTGTGTCATAACACTTCACGTACGTCTTTCCATCACCCGTAAGGCGTAAATAGGTCATCCACAGCCTAATTTCATCAGATCAATTAAACATTCTGGCTTTAGCCTATACATCATTAATGAATACCATGACGTCCTCTGTTGTTTTGCTGAAGAGTTAGCCGCTGAAGAGTTAGCCGCTGAAGAGTTAGCCGCTGAAGAGTTAGCCGCTGAAGAGTTAGCCGCTGAAGAGTTAGCCGCTGAAGAGTTAGCCGCTGAAGAGTTAGCCGCTGAAGAGTTAGCCGCTGAAGAGTTAGCCGCTGAAGAGTTAGCCGCTGAAGAGTTAGCCGCTGAAGAGTTAGCCGCTGAAGAGTTAGCCGCTGAAGAGTTAGCCGCTGAAGAGTTAGCTGTTGTTAGCTGAAAAGTGAGGCATTGCTGATGACAAATTCACTGAATCCCGGCTGTGAATGTCCTCGCGCGGACCACAAAATGTCTAACTGTGCCACCAATTCCTCATGGCGTAACCTTCTGCTGATCGTTTTCCTCTAACAGTTGTGGCACTTGATCCATTAAAGCGGTTGTACCATCACTTGTAGTATTTGACCTTGTTCCCAGCGGATTTGTACTACTTACTTCCTATCTTATATGTATACCAAAAATATATGCGTCAACATATACCGGAGAGGAAAAATATGAGTTACACTGTACGAAACGAGAATCAGTTACTTCTTTTGCCTGATAATCATCTAGCGAAGTTCAGTACACTCCTGTACATGATCATAACGTCTGCAAGTAGAACACGTTATCGGCACAAACTTAGTACATGGTCCACTATAAACCATTAAATTACAAATAGAACATATCACTGGTACCAAGTAAGTTTCTTTACAATTGCGTCTGATGTCTGATAAAGCAACAGGCTCCGCTGCTCTTACAAAAGATACATTTGACATAGCACATCCGTCAGTGTGCCTAACTTCGGCAATGATGATGTGTTCACCATATTGGATTGGTTACTTAAAAAAATTGTTCAAATGGTTCTAAGGGCTATGGGACTTAACATCTGAGGTCATCAGTCCCCTGGACTTAGAACTACTTAAACCTAAATAAACTAAGGACATCACACACATCCATGCCCGAGGCAGGATTCGAACCTGCGACCGCAGCAGCTGTGTGGTTCCGGACTGAAGTGCCTAGAGCCGCTCGGTCATAGCGGCCGGTGAGGTGGTTACTGCTGCGAAGTATGGGCGCTGTGGAAGCAGACCAATGCGTTAGAATTCCAGGCACAGGAGTCTAACACCTCCGATGCTGGTTCCTCTAATGATCGAGTGCATACAAAGGGGCCGAGCGGAGGCACCTCTGCATGAAGTCAGGATAGCAGGTGGCTACCGGTAAAGCATCTCCGACTCTAATAACACATTGTCAGAGTTCAATTATTTATTTACCATGCTTACAGTCATCTTGTTTCATACCGGCCTTGTAGCCGATTCCTCACTCAGCTGCGTGTTGGATTCCTGTTGATGACTGGAAATACAGCTCCTCCTCTACAGGCCAAGACGAAGAGTGTGTGACATCGCTTCGCGGAGTGTCGGCGCGACTATGGTTCAGCACGAAGGTTCTGGTACTTCACTGAAGAACCAAAGAAACTGGTACACCTGCCATATATGGTGAAGAGCTCTTGCGAGCACGCAGAAGTGCCGCAACACGACGTGGCATGGACTCGAATAATACACTCCTGGAAATTGAAATAAGAACACCGTGAATTCATTGTCCCAGGAAGGGGAAACTTTATTGCCACATTCCTGGGGTCAGATACATCACATGATCACACTGACAGAACCACAGGCACATAGCCACAGGCAACAGAGCATGCACAGTGTATATCCACCTTTCGCAGCAATGCAGGCTGCTATTCTCCCATGGAGACGATCGTAGAGATGCTGGATGTAGTCCTGTGGAACGGCTTGCCATGTCGTTTCCACCTCGCGCCTTAGTTGGACCAGCGTTCGTGCTGGACGTGCAGACCGCGTGAGACGACGCTTCATCCAGTCCCAAACATGCTCAACGGGGGACAGATTCGGAGATCTTGCTGACCAGGGTAGTTGACTTACTCCTTCTAGAGTACGTTGGGTGGCACGGGATACATGCGGACGTGCATTGTCCTGTTGGAACAGCAAGTTCCCTTGCCGGTCTAGGAATGGTAGAACGATGGGTTCGATGACGGTTTGGATGTACCGTGCACTATTCAGTGTCCCCTCGACGATCATCAGAGGTGTACGGCCAGTGTAGGAGATCGCTCCCCACACCATGATGCCGGGTGTTGGCCCTGTGTGCCTCGGTCGTATGCAGTCCTTATTGTGGCGCTCACCTGCACGGCGCCAAACACTCATACGACCATCATTGGCACCAAGGCAGAAGCGACTCTCATCGCTGAAGACGACACGTCTCCATTCGTCCCTCCATTCACGCCTGTCGCGACACCGCTGGAGGCGGGCTGCACGATGTTGGGGCGTGAGCGGAAGACGGCCAAACGGTGTGCGGGACCGTAGCCCAGCTTCATGGAGACGGTTGCGAATGGTCCTCGCCGATACCCCAGGAGCAACAGTGTCCCTAATATGCTGCGAAGTGGCGGTGCGGTCTCCTACTGCACTCCGTAGGATCCTACAGTCTTGGCGAGCATCCGTGCGTCGCTGCGGTCCGGTCCCAGGTCGACGGGCACGTGCACCTTCCGCCGACCACTGGCGACAACATCGACGTACTGTGGAGACCTCACGCCCCACGTGTTGAGCAATTCGGCGGTACGTCCACCTGGCCTCCCGCATGCCCACTATACGCCCTCGCTCAAAGTCCGTCAACTGCACATACGGTTCACGTCCACGCTGTCGCGGCATGCTACCAGTGTTAAAGACTGCGATGGAGCTCCGTATGCCACGGCAAACTGGCTGACACTGACGGCGGCGGTGCACAAATGCTGCGCAGCTAGCGCCATTCGACGGCCAACACCGCGGTTCCTGGTGTGTCCGCTGTGCCGTGCGTGTGATCATTGCTTGTACAGACCTCTCGCAGTGTCCGGAGCAAGTATGGTGGGTCTGACACACCGGTGTCAATGTGTTCTTTCTTCCATTTCCAGGAGTGTATATGAAGAAGCGCTGGAGGGAATTGACACCATGAATCCTGCAGTACTGTCGATAAATTCGTCAGTGTACTAGGGGATGCAAATCTCTTCTGAAACCACGTTGCAAACCATCCAAGATACGCTCAATAATGTTCATGTCTTGGGAGTCTGGTGGTCAGCAGATGTGTTTAAAGTCAGAACAGTGTTCCTGGAGCCCTCTGTAGCAATTCTGGACATGTGAGGTGTAGCACTGTCCTGATAGAATTGCCCAACTCCGACGGAATGGGCAATGCACGTGATTGGATGCAGGTGAACAGACAAGATAAGTGTTACCTCTCGGAATCGTATATAGACGCATCAGGCGTCCCTTATCACTACAACTGCACGCGTCCCACACCGTTACTGAGACTCCACCTGCTTGAACATTCCTCTGCTGACATGCAGGGTACCTAATGAGATTGTCTCTATACCCATAAATTCTCGATACAATTTCAAACCTGAAACGTCCGACCAGGAAACATGTTTTCGGTCTTAACAGTCCAATGTAGGTGTTGACGGGCCCAGGCGAGGCGTATAGCTTTTTGTCGTGTAGTCATCAAGGGTACACGAGTGGGCCTTCGGCTTCAAAAGCCCATATCAATGGTATTACGCTGAATGGTTCGCACGCTGACACTTGTTATGGCCCAGCATTGGAATCTGCAGCAATTTGAAGAAGTGTTGCACTTCTGTCACGATGAACGATTCTCTTCAGTTGTCGTTGCATCCTTTCTTGCAGGATCATTTTAGGGCCGCAGTGGTATCTGAGATTTTGTCTTCCTCTGAATTCCTAATATTCTCGGTACCCTCGTAGAAGGGTTGTACGGTAAAATTCCCACTTCATCGCTACTTTGGAGATGCTGTGTCCGATAAACATTACGCTCAAACTCATTAAATCTTGATAACTTGCCATTGTAGCAACAGTAGCCGATTTAACAAATCTTGGTAACTTACCATTGTAGCAACAGTAGCCGATTTAACAACGTCGCCCTACACCTTTTTTTTTTTAATCTTTTGTTGGCGTTGCCGACCGCAGTGTCGCCTGTCTGTTTATATGTCTCTGTATTTGAAAACGCACACCTGTACCAGTTTCTTTGGCGCTTCAGTGTAGATGCTGGAGTCATTTCCATTCCACTCCGAATTCTATGTTGACCCATGACGACCCGTCCTCAATGTGGCGTTGTCGGAAATAATGTAGTCGTTCGACCTCCTTCCTACCGGCCAGGTAGGTTTCAGCAACTGGAAGTGGCTCATGTGTGGAATAGGAACGTGGACCCGACGAGGCCCGCCGCACAGAGTGGCCGCATGGTTTGAGGCGCCATGTCGCGCATTGCGCGACCGCTTCCGCCTTTAAGTCCTCCCTCGGGCATGGGGGTGAGTGTTGGTTTAAGTTAGTTTAAAGTAGTGTGTAATTCTAGAGGCCGATGACCTCAGCAGTTTGGTCCCTTATAAATTCAGATACATTTAACATTTTCCTACGACGCGCAGCTGCCGGTTTCCGCTCTGAAGTGACAGCACTCCGCGATGTTCCCGGAAAACAATCAGCTTGTCCATCAGCAGTAGTAGGCGGCGAACAGTATTGAGTTCATCAGGCAAAAACCATAATATCAGGATTATTTTCGGCTGGTTTGTAGACTGTTGTGGAGTATCTATGACACAGATAAACTACAGTATCTCAATCAACAACATCAATCCCAAGGATCAACTCCTTGAAAACTGGAGATCTCAAATATTTAAAGGGAGTTAGCGTGAGACTATGACGCAATGCTTGGTTCCTAATAACCGCATGTGTTCCACTTCTTATTCTGCTACATTCGCTTAATGGGCTCTTAACAGCTGTGTAGGTTCCCTGATACCGTTTCTTATGAAACAGGTACAGTTTCTGTTGACATTTCTTACGAAATAACGAATACGTGTGCAACGATTCTATTGGTTTTCTGTCCGATGTTATTTTCTGGTCCTCTCTCTCTCGATGCGGTGTGTCAACGTGCCCAGGTCTGACCCACTTGCGACATACCGCTTATATCCTGATTTTGTCTCTGCATCTGAGCGCGCAGTCCGGAACCGTGCGACTGCTACGGTCGCAGGTTCGAATCCTGCCTCGGGCATGGATGTGTGTGATGTCCTTTGGTTGGTTAGGTTTATGTAGTTCTAAGTTCTAGGGGACTAATGACCACAGCAGTTGAGTCCCATAGTGCTCAGAGCCATCTGAACCATCATCTCTGCATCTGGCGTGACTGCACTTTGGTTGTAGCAAGGGGTATGAGGTAATAAAATTTTCCAATTTAGAACCCCTGCGCCGCAACAGCGTAAACGTGTCCGATATGCCACATTCCTGCCGGTCGCACTGAGCTGTGACTCCTTCAGTGTTGGAACGTGCGGACACTCTCATTAAAGCTTACAGGCACTTCACAATCAAACTCCTCGCCGTACAACTGGATGTCTCTGCTGGTAATGTTGACACACTACGGGTTGCGGTACTTTTACGAGTGTGTCCACTGGGTTCTTCGGCAGAAGGGCATTAACAGCAATGAAGAATCATGTGTGTGGCACTGCTTGCGCGTTACAGGGCTGATGGTGACAATCTTTTGTCGAACACCGTCATAGGCGGTGAAACATTGAGTTCATCACTTCGAACTGGAAACGGCAATCCATGTAATTTCTTGAAAGTCATCATGCTTACGCCACTGACTGTTAAACTTTTTATTTTCACTACTGCAATGTCGACCTTAGGCCATTATGTAACGCAGATGTTTTGGCTTTAAGCCATGTCTACTTCATACAAACTGACACATTTGTGTCATTGTCATTTGCTGTTATACACAATCGTAACGGTGCTAAGTAGTGCAAGCACGCATGTCCATATATTGTAAAACAGCACAGTCTGCATTGGTTTAGTGCAAGAGTTACTTCTGATAGTGGAACGAACATAAGTATGTAGAGACTCTGCTGTTTTACGTTATATTTACATTATTTACGTGCAAACACATTGTTTACGTGCAAAGATCTTCCAGAGTCCTTGACAGTGGCAGGTATGATATCTCAATAAGACAAAAAAATGCGAAGCAGGTTCTGCAGTGTGGAAAAACTATAAATCGGTTGTGATAGCCTGTTCTCTATAGGAAAAATAAAAAACAAGGACACGAATGAACAAGTTAGTTCCAGTCTCAAGAATTACAAGTGAACATAAGGTGCTTCAAAGCACTTTGTGAAAAGAAGGAAGATATTGCGTGACCATGAGAGTAACAGGCACTCGCTGAAAAGGGGTGCGTGTGTGGCAAGCCTACCGAAATTGTGGCAGAGTCGGTTTTCAGTGTAGAGAGCGGTAGCACGTTGTGACGTCATTCGATTGTCGAGTACACCTTCTCACGACACGACCGAATATCTGCCGGGATTGAACTCAGCACGTCCGACTCCAAACGTCCTTTCTATTTTTATGTAACCATCCACCTGCTTAGCTTAGTGTTAACGTGTTTGCCCACAGTGCAGCGGGCCCGCCTTCGATTGCCGGCGGTGTCGGAGATTTTCTCCGCTCGTGGATGTTGCGTTGTCGTCATCATCATTTCATCATCACTCACACGGAGGTAGCCAAATGTGGTGTCCTCTGAAATAAGACTTGTAACACGGCGGCCGAACATCCCCTGATGGGGCCGCCCCGCCATCAATGCCACACTATCATCATCTGCTTCTCTTTTACCTGTCTAGGCCATTCTGGGGTTTCTTATTTAACAACATACTTTGTGCTTATCACAAATTTATTGTATTATCCAATGATGTTATACTTTTGCAACACAGTGTTGGGTCTAGAATGTAGGCAATAATTGATTTAAGGGGAGCCGGAACGATCCATTTTCTCCATGTTAATTTTAGCAAATAGAAGGCAGTGGCGTAGCGTGAGGGGAGACTGAGATTCAATAGCAATTCGTAACAAAAATATAAATAAATTTCTGCTAAGAGCTCTAAATGTGCGAAGACATCAGTCTTGTAGCCAGCGCCGCACCCGGGGTATTGGTGTATTTGCATGCTTGAGACTCGACTGCTGTCAGTCTCAGCCTCCCTGCGCCTGAGCGTTAGTGGCTTTCTTGGCTCCCCTCCACTTCTCTTCTCCCACGAAGGCCGGTGCGCTGCACTTGCTAGCAGGTATCGAGACTGGTCTCTGCCGGTTCTCTGCTGGCTTTTAACACGGAAGTGAACAGTCGCGCTGTTTGTGTTCATTGTCACTCTTGTGAGATTTTAGTGCACATTTTCGTCGTGTCGTCAACATGAGTGAGCGAGGAACTGAACACCTTCTAGAATTTTTATTAAAAACGCCTTTTTCTACATTAATATACCGTACGAAAAAAGTGCGAATTGAAGGACAAACGACCTACTCCTATACTCAGTGTAGTTTTAAATGAAGCCAAACAAAAACTCACTTTTGAGACAGCCTGGTACTAAAAGTATACTTGGCCGACTGCGAATGCAGTTAATAACAGATTATATTGTTATATATGTCTTCTGTCTCGTGGTGAAAAGGAATGGTGCAATGAGGGCATTTGTACAATAAAGAACTTTGGCCGGAAAACATCGAAGAATCAGATATCAAAACGTCACCTGCAGAACAAAGAATCATTTCAGTTATTGGGCAAAAGTAGAATTGAGCACCCCCTTTCAGAAGCCGCTCGTCTGACAGCAATAAAATACAACGAACAAGTTGCATACAACACGAGAGTTTTGAATTTACTAGCTCAAGGAGAGCAGTTAATCTAAGACCATCTGTTGTCATCTGAAATTCAGAACTGCAATTTAATTTCGATTCAAGCTGATGAAATATTAGGCGTGTCATGAAAGAGTCAAATGAGTATAATATTCAGATACTGTATTGCTTACAAAACTGAGGAAAGATTCGTTGGATACTACGATGTTTCTGGAGATAAAACTGCTGAAGGTTTATTAAACATTATTCATGCAGTATTGAAAGAATGGAATGTGGAAAGAAAAGTGGTTAGTCAAACATAGGACGGCGCTTCCGTAATTGCGGGCAGAGCAAAAGAGGATTACAACAATTGGTGAATTTGTTCTGTCCCTATGCGCTATTTATTCATTGTTACGCTCACCAACTGATTTTGGTACTGTCACATGCCTCCAAAATCATACGGAAAGTACGCATGTTTATAAGTGATTTTACTGCATTCCATTCGTTTTTCAGCATATTATCAAAACGAAGTGTTTTGCTAAGAGAAAGGATTTAAACTGCCACATGCAAGAAACACTCACTGGAACTTTCATTCCAGGGCAGTTTGATCAATATCTAGTCATATCTCAGAGCTATATAGTGTTTTTAATTATACAATTGATGATACAGGCTCTCAGTGGGACCCAGAATCTTTGAGCTGTGCTGTGAGAATGAAACGACAGATGGATGATCCTACGTTAGTCTACTTGCTTTGTTTCTATCGAGGCTGCTTTATTTATGTTGTTCAATTCTTTTATGTTCTGCAGTCAAAATCTATCAGTATAACTGCTTTCCACGACGAAATAAGAACTGTTTTCAGAAACTTACGGCAATTAAGAACGGAAACATTCGTTGATGAATGCATTAAATACAGTTTGTGTTTGAATGGTAACTTATCATTACGTGACAGTAAAAAGACATCTCTTAGGGCACTAACTTACGAGATACTGGATTTGCAAATGTTCTGATGGAAAGAAGATTTCAAGAGCTTCCCCAAATTCAGTTTGTGAACTTTTGAACGAAAAGTGTTTCCCGAACTATGAAAACGAAATTACAAAGTTGAAACCGCTTCAGTTATTAGAACAGTACCCATTTTTCAAACAAGATCGACTTGAAAATGCACTGTGTAACATATACGCTGATGTGAAAAAACACTTATTTCCAAGAATGCTCTTAAAGTGCATTGTCAACAGTGATTTAGACTCTGTTTATGAACAAACAACGAAGTTCCTGGCTTTGGTTTTCACCCTACCTGCAACTACAGCAGGCAGTGAACGAAGCATGAGTACTCTTAAACGACTGAAGAATTATTTAAGGAATTCAGTGTCTAACACCCAGCTGACGTGTTTGAGCACGTTAGCAATAGAAAAGACACTACTTGGAGAGTTATCCAGTGATCAGATCTCTGTAGACCGAATTATAGACTCATTCATGGAAAGAAAAGACAGACGCATTGTACTTGTATACAAGAAAATGTGAGTGCTTCTCTTGCTGCTGGAGTCCTACAAATTTGTCATCGTTTCTTGAACAAGTTAGCTATTATTATTATTATTATTATTATTATTATTATTATTATTATTATTATTATATTATTATATTATTATATTATTATATTATTATATTATTATATTATTATTATTATTATTGGCGGCTGTTGTGGTGGTAATAGTAGTGGTTGTTCTTGTTGTTTTATTTGATGCATTTTGTTTCATTTGTTTAAATTATTGTTTATTGTACTATTTTGTCTACCTATAATAAATGTAGAGTCTCCTCAACCCTTACAACCACGCTACGGCACTGATAGAAGAAACATTGTTTCTAAAACCATTAAACATGTTGCTCTGAAATTTGGAACACATGGTCAGTGAATATTTCTATAAAAAATTATAGTGCCTTGTTAAGAAATATTTATTGGTTTTTCTTTCACAATTATTTTAAACAGACGCTTAGTTTCTCCAAAATTTAGCTTTTTTTCTTCTATAACTCTTGAATTACAGAAAATTTTTTTACTATTTGTTATAAAAATGAAGGAAAAGAAGTAAACAATATTGTGTATAAATTTCATTGATAAACTGTTAGCAGTTTTTGAGAAAATGTTCCTTAATTATGAAAATTTTAAAGTTATGGAAAATGGCTTCCAAGGTTTTTTTAATACATTCCTGCCCCATATGATGGATTATCAGCATCCTCTTCTTTTTCCAATGTTAGTTTCCTTTTCACTGGTCTTTTCTTCCCTTTTGCTGCACGTTGTAGGCTTTTGTCTCTTCTTCCTGCACCTCTTAGTCTGTCTTCATCAGTTAGGCACATTGTGGAAATGGTGTTGTGTCCTGGTTCGAAACCTAAACGTTTCAGCATATCACATTTGATAATGTTTCATTCATTGTATATTGCCACTGCATCATACACTCCAAAACGCAATGTATTTATCTGTACAAACACTCTTTTGGGAATCATAATCCAAATTAAATTATTTAGACTTCCATTTGGATTTTATGTTTTGCCATGTAAACACTTTTCCAATAAACTTGGCTGTGATAAATCTCTGAATCAATTACAGAATTTGTCAAACTGTTTTTATGGGCATATTCCTTTCCTGATTGGTACTTACACAATGAGTCATCACCTGTGGTGCACAGAGCATGTTATGGTTGCAAATTTGTTGATGCAGTATGAAAAAATAATGCACATACTGCTCACGTACTCCCCCCATGAACCATGGACCTTGCCGTTGGTGGGGAGGCATGCGTGCCTCAACGATACAGATAGTCGTACCATAGGTGCAACCAAAACGGTGGGGTATCTGTTGAGGGGCTAGACAAACGTGTGGTTCCTGAAGAGGGGCAGCAGTATTTGCAGGGGCAACAGTCTGGATGATTGACTGATCTGGCCTTGTAACACTAACCAAAACAGTCTTGCTGTGCTGCTACTGCGAACGGGTGAAAGCAAGGGGAAACAACAACCGCAATTTTTCCCGAGGGCATGCAGCTTTACTGTATGATTATATGATGATGGCGTCCTCTTGCGTAAAATATTCTGAAGGTAAAATAGTCCCCCATTCGGATCTCCGGGCGGGGACTACTCAAGAGGACGCCGTTATCAGGAGAACGAAAACGGACATTTTACGGATTGGAGCGTGGAATGTCAGATCACTTAATCGGGCAGGTAGGTTAGAAAATTTAAAAAGGGAAATGGATAGGTTAAAGTTAGATATAGTGGGAATTAGCGAAGTTCGGTAGCAGGAGGAACAAGACTTCTGGTCAGGTGAATACAGGGTTATACATACAAAATCGAATAGGGGTAATGCAGGAGTAGGTTTAATAATGAATAAAAAAATAGGAGTGCCCGTAAGCTACTACAAACAGAATAGTGAACGTATTATAGTGGCCAAGATAGCCATGAAGCCCATGCCTACTACGGTAGAACAAGTTTATATGCCAACTAGCTCTGCAGGTGACGAAGAAATTGATGAAATGTATGATGAGATAAAAGAAATTATTCAGGTAGTGAAGGAAGACGAAAATTTAACAGTCTGGAATTCGACAGTAGGAAAAGGGAGACAAGGAAACATAGTAGGTGAATATGGATTGGGGCTAAGAAATGAAAGAGGAAGCCGTCTGATAGAATTTTCCACAGAGCAAAACTTAATCATAGCTAACACTTGGTTCAAGAATCATAAAAGAAGGTTCTACACATGGAAGAGCCCTGGAGATACTAAAAGCTATCAGATAGGTTCTATAATGGTAAGACAGAGATTTAGGAAATAGGTTTTAAATTGTAAGATATACCCAGAGGAAGATGTGGACTCTAACCACAATCTATTGGTTATGAACTATAGATCGAAACTGAAGAAATTGCAAAAAAGTGGGAATTTAAGGAAATGGGACCTGGATAAACTGACTAAACCAGAGTTGGTACAGAGTTTCAGGGACAGCATAAGGGAACAATTGACAGGAATGGGGGAAAGAAATAATGTACAAGACGAATGGGTAGCTCTGAGGGATGAAGTAGTGAAGGCAGCAGAGGATGAAGTAGGCAAAAAGTCGAGGACTTGTAGAAATCCTTGGGTAACAGAAGAAATATTGAATTTAATTGATGAAAGGAGAAAATATAAAAATGCAGTAAATGAAGCAGGCATAAAGGAATACAAACGTCTCAAAAATGAGATCGACAGGAAGTGCAAAATGGCTAAGCAGGCATGGCTAGAGGATAAATGTAAGGATGTAGAGAGGCTTACATCACTAGGGGTAAGATAGATACAGCCTACAGGAAAATTAAAGAAACCTTTGGAGAAAAGAGAGCCACTTGTATGAATATCAAGAGCTTAGATGGAAACCCAGTTCTAAGACAAAGAGGGGAAAGCAGAAAGTGTGGAAAGAGTATATAGAGGGTCTATACAAGGGCGATGTACTTGAGGACAATATTATGGAAATGGAAGAGGATGTAGATGAAGACGAAATGGGAGATACGTTACTGCGTGAAGAGTTTGACAGGGCACTGAAAGACCTGAGTCGAAACAAGACCCTGGGAGTAGACAACATTCCATTAGAACTACTTACGGCGTTGGGAGAGCCAGTCCTGACAGAACTCTACCATCTGGTGAGCAAGATGTACAAGACAGGCGAAATATCCTCAGACTTCAAGAAGAATATCATAATTCCAATCCCAAAGAAAGCAGATGTTGACAGATGTGAAAATTACCGAACTGTCAGTTTAATAAGTCACAGGTGTAAAATACTAACGCGAATTACTTACAGACGAATGGAAAAACTTGTAGAAGTCGACCTCTGGGAAGATCAGTTTGGATTCCGTAGAAATTTTGGAACACGTGAGGCAATACTGACCTTACGACTTATAGAAGAAAGTCTAAGGAAAGGCAAACCAGCGTAGAAACGAATTTGTAGACTTATAGAAAGTTTTTGACAATGTTGACTGGGATACTCTGTTTCAAACAGTGTTGACTGGGATACTCTGTTTCAAACAGTGTTGACTGGGATACTCTGTTTCAAACAATGTTGACTGGGATACTCTGTTTCAAACAATGTTGACTGGGATACTCTGTTTCAAACAATGTTGACTGGGATACTCTGTTTCAAACAATGTTGACTGGGATACTCTGTTTCAAACAATGTTGACTGGGATACTCTGTTTCAAACAATGTTGACTGGGATTTACAATTTGTACAGAAACCAGATGGCAGTTATAAGAGTCGAGGGGTATGAAAGGGAAGCAGTGGTTGGGAAGGGAGTGAGACTGGGATGTAGCCTCTCCCCGATGTTATTTAATCTGTATATTGAGTAAGGAGTGAAGGAAACAAAAGAAAAGTTTGGAGTGTGTATTAAAATCCAGGGAGAAGAAATAAAAACTTTGAGGTTCGCAGATGACATTGTAATTCTGTCAGAGACAGCAAAGGACTTGGAAGAGTAGTTGAATGGAATAGACAGTGTCTTGAAAGGAGGATATAAGATGAACATCAACAAAAGCAAAACGAGGATAATGTAATGTAGTCGAATTAAGTCGGGTGATGCTGAGGGAATTAGATTACGAAATGAGACACTTCAAGTAGTAAAGGAGTTTTGCTATTTGGGGAGCAAAATAACTGATGATGGTCGAAGTAGAGAGGATATAAAATGTAGACTGGCAATGGCAAGTAAAACGTTTCTAAAGGAGAGAAACTTGTTAACATCGATTATAGATTTCAGTGTCAGGAAATCGTTTCTGAAAGTATGTGTATGGAGTGTAGCCATGTATAGAAGTGAAACATGGACAATAAATAGTTTGGACAAGAAGAGAGAGAAGTTTTCGAAATGTAGTGCTATAGAATCATGTTGAAGATTCCGTGGATAGATCACATAACTAATGATGAGGTATTGAATAGGATTGGGGAGAAGAGATGTTTGTTTCACATCTTGACTAGAAAAAGGGATCGGTTGGTATGACATGTCCTGAGGCATGAAGGGATCACAAATTTATCATTGGAGAGCAGCGTGGAGGGTAAAAATCATATAGGGAGACCAAGAGATGGATACACTAAGCAGATTCAGAAGGATGTATGTTGCAGTAGGTACTGGGAGATGAAGGAGCTTGCACAGGATAGATTAGCTTGGAGAGCTGCATCAAACCAGTCTCAGGACTGAAGACCACAACAACAACAACGACAACAACAACAACAACAACAAACTGCTCTCGTCATATGCTCAATGTTTGTTGTATTTTGCCTAATTGCACACCCATAATACTTCTGCAATCTATCAATTGCTTCGTCAGTCAATCTACTTCTCCTCCAAGGGTCTTACCATCACTAAGCTTCTGTGATGCTAATTTCTGCTTTAGTTTGCACAAGCGAGTCCCCATGCGCTTCTGTACATGGCCAATGCACTCCTATTTTCTAATGTAAATTTTATAGCCATAAGGTTTGAGTTACTCTAATCTTCTAGATAGTTAGTGTATCGTACATTATAGCACACATGTGATCTACTTCTATCGCTCTACTCCTGCCCTGAAAATTTGCTTCACAACTTTCACTATGTTCGTCCTTGTTATTGCCCTTACATCCACAATGTTTTGAGAGGATAGCAACATCAATTACTTAGCAACTGTCTCCACTGATAGCTGCCACAACTCCATTTACTGATTTATGACTTTTACGTTGCCATGATCCATCTAAAGCAACAATCAAATCTCTGCAGTTCCCATTATCTGTCACAGCTTCAACTGCTTTCTTCATTGTTGCTTGAGAAATATCTTCAGCAGAAGATTCCACCAATTCATTATGAAATCCAAACTTGGTTGGTGGTTTTCACAAGTTTATAATTCCACACAACATTGTCTCTGCAGCACTGCCACTGCCAATGCAACGCAAGCCGTGCACTAGCCTAACATTTATATAATACACCTTCTTTCCACTATTACCACTACGAGGAGTGTTGTTAGAATTAGAAAAAAGAAACTTCTACAGCACATTTGTTACACTTCAGTAACATTTTACGTGCCAAACCAATGTGTGAAGTTATTTTCAACTCCAGTCCACTTTCTTTGCAAACTTGGCACAATACGTTATGTTTCAAAATATTAGAGAGCAAGGCAGTTTTAATTATTTTATTCACATCATTACTGTCACTTTTACAGTTTTCAGTTTTATCTTTGCTATCACAAAATTTCTTGCTGGAAGAAGTTCTATCACATTCATTTGGAGTTGTCGATGAAGCAGTCTGAGCAGCATCTCACTTCGAAACAAAAGATTTCTTCTTCCACTCATCGTGCCTTTTCTAAAACGGGGCAAATTGATATTCGCGAACCAAATACGTAAAACAGGTACGACCATAATCATCAAATACGCAAAATTGAGCAGCTAAACAACACAAATTAAACTCCACAAGTCAACACACAAGGTATAGTGTTTATGTTTACCGATATAAATAGTCACTTGTCACAGAGATAAAGCTATACAATGTTGCAAAACAAAACACTGTCAAATTTCGCAAAGATACCCTGATTGCAGCCAGCGAGCGGCGCCATGAGAAGTGACACACAAAGTCGCTACAACAGTTTACGCGGCGCGTCAACTTTGCAGCGATAAAAAAAAACACTTAGAATTCACTTACAAGGGTGAAACTTGATTTGTTTTATTCAGATTCAAGAATGATTCTAATGGCTCTGAGCACTGTGGGACTTAACATCTATGGTCATCGGTCCCCTAGAACTTAGAACTACTTAAACCTAACTAACCTAAGAACAGCACACAACACCCAGTCATCACGAGGGAGAGAAAATCCCTGACCCCGCCGGGAATCTAACCCGGGAACCAGGGCGCGGGAAGCGAGAACGGTACCGCACGACCTTTTATTCAGAAAACTCAAAATAATTTTTTAACGAAAAATCCAAAAAACCTTAATTTTGTCATTTTCATCGCTCCCCTCAACAGGGGAACTTTTCGTATTATGTTTTTCAGCTCAATGTGCTCGGAATCCAGTCTTGTTTTCTTCTCACTGGGCTGGTGATTTCTCCGTCTGATTCAACTTACACTAGGATTTGAAGCTAACGAGTACACTCTAAATTTGTGTGGGCTGCACGTTGCGGATACTAATGTTTCACTACGTGCGTGAGATGTACACTGGAGAAGTCTATATTTATAATGTATTTATAACATGACACATAGTTTTGCTATATTTTTGTGCATAATGAAGTACAGAAATTTCCTTCGCTGTTGCGAACTTTATTTTAGGATTTTAATTCGAAATCCTCATCGTGAACCAAACATCTAAACTGGTGGAATGAACTTGTTGCAAGTTATTAGGCTGGTGCGAAAGTTCGAAGCGTTTCCTTTTGCATGTTGGTATTGCGGTTGCTATGAGTTTATTTGTCGATTGTCATTTTTTATTTGCAGTTCACTGCAGCTATGTGAGTTTACAAATTGTCATTTTGTCATTTGGAGATAGTGAGTGTAACTGTGGGCGCTAGAAACTGGAGTGCCAAGTGGAGAAATTGGAACATTCCGACATATTCTTCCGTTTGAGCCTAACAAAGGAGTGACATCACCGGGGGCCAACAGAAACAATTACGGTGTGTATGTGGGTAATGTCATTGGACAGATCACGCCAGAAAATGGTTTTCTAGTTTTGAGGACGATCGTTTTGACATTAGTGACTCTTCACGCTCAGGAACCTTCAGTGTTTGATGAAGATCGTTTAAACACGTTAATCAACAATGACCCAGGCCAATGTACTAGAGAATTGGCAAATGTGATGAGCTGCTATCATTCCACCATCTTGCAACATCTGTATGAAATGGGGAAGCTAAAAATCTGGTGTATGGGTATGCCATGGTCTAAGCCAAAATCACAAAAATCAGTGGGTGGCCGTATGTGCATCTCTGATTGCCCATCATCAGTTGGCTCATGAGCAACACCGACCTGTCCTGTCCTGTATCACCGGGAGAGGTGGCGGGGCAGTGGTTAGCGCAGTGGACTCGCATTCGGGAGGACGACGGTTGAAACCCGCGTCCGGCCATCCTGATTTAGGTTTTCCATGATTTCCATAAATCACTTCAAGCAAATGGCGGGTTGGTTCCTCCTAAAGGGTGCCGCCAATTTCGTTTCCCATACTTCCCTAATCCGAGCTCGTGCTCCGTCTCTAATGACCTCGTTGTCGACGGGACGTTAAACACTAATCTCTTCCTCCTGCTATCTCGTATCGTTACTGGTGACAAGAAATATTGTTGCTATGTTATCAGAAGGAAAAGATAGGAATCGTTCAGCCCAAACAAAGCAGCAACTCACTGCTGCGGAACAGTGGCTGTGTAGTGTACTATGATTTGCTCCCCGAGATGTAACCATCACTGCTGACGTTTATTGACAACAACTGAGACTTCTTCCCTCGTAAATCAAAAACAATGACTGTACTTTAAGACTGATGAGTACATCGTAACAGCATGTTCGATGCGATGCGTTCCTTCATATTTTTAGGTGGCCAGTGCAAGTAATACTGGCTGCATTTTCCACAAGAATATTACCAAAGTGAACATTTTCGATCATGATCCATTTGTTAAACGTAACTTCACTTCTTGAAAAAGTTATGCCAACGCATTTTACGGACATTTAGTGGCAATACTAGCATTCTGAAACGAGAGATCTTCAAAGTCGTTATGCAAGAGGACAATAATTCAAGTCATTAAAATTTTGTATTTTTGGTGATCCACAGTCTCAATTTGCTTAATAAATGTAAACATGGTCCGTAGTCGGCTGTAACAAGATATATATTTGACAGTGCGACTAGCGAATTTCGACTACTTGTCATTGTCAAGCACCTGTAAAGCCAACTTAGAAAAGCACTACATTGTCTGCATAAAAAATGATTCACATGGCTCTAAGCACTATGAGGCTTAACACCTGAGGTCATCAGTCTCCTAGACTTAGAACTACTTAAAGCTAACTAGCCTAAGGACATCGCAGACATCCTTGCCCGAGGCAGGATTCGAACCTGTGACCGTAGCAGCAGCGCGGTTCCGCATTGAAGCGCCTAGAACCGCTCGGCCACAGCGGCCGGCCATTGTTTGTATACATCGCCTTGTATAAATAACACTTTAAGCACTTCACGTTAAGTTAAAACATTACTGCACAAAAAAAGTAAATGACAGTATCTGGTACTTTAGTTTCATAGATTCATATTCAGTCAAAGACTTGAAGACCCCCGATAGCACGAATCATAGGCACGTTACCTATATTGCTGGCGTGTCCGACATAGTTGATATACCTGTATACAGTCAGCAACCAAAGAATACATTAAGGACATACAAACGGAGATAAAATGTTGTATACAATACATATCATATCACTGGGGAAACTACATTATTTTAAACAGAAAATTAACAAATTCTGTCTTAATGTGAGGTGTGTAAAATGTTGTTTGTACATGGCGATGTATGCGGACAATGTAATGCTTTTCCATTTTGGATTTACAGGTGCTTGAAATGACAAGGAGCCGAAATTAGCTAATCGCACTATTAAATAAAAATGATATTACAGCCTACTTAGGACCATGTTTAGGTTTATTATCATTCAAGTTGTTGACTCTTCATCATCTGCTTGTTACGTAAATGTCGTATGGCATTGCTAACTGGGATATTCCATGGGGTGGATTCGGGCAACTACCGGAACGGGTGTTCATGTTCCACACACATTGGCCCCTTTCCTTGTAAGAGTTGCGTCGTATGCGTGTTTGTAGAATATAGGTGAGTGTAATAGGTGCGTGTACAATTTAGTGTTGTGCTTGCGTTATATGAATACGATTGGAGAATGGAGGCGGTGAAACGGCGTGCCGGCACATAGCCTACAACTCTCGAGTAGTGCCAAGGGGACCGTTGAGCTTTAACGTCCCCATTCGACGGACGGATGACCAGCAGCAGTGTCACATGGCCTCGTTTCATTATAAACTGCAGAGAAAAGTGAAATTCATCCCTGAAATTGGCAGAAAGACCGGTGATCGGTCACTTCACGCTACCACTTCTCCTGCTCCTGACGAAACAGTGGCGACGAAAATTTCATTCAGCACCAGGTTTCGAACCCACTTACCTTTGCGGCGAACGCCGTCGCACAGGCGTGCTGTAGCCTCCTCTGCAGCGGAGCCATGTGTTGCTTAAAACTTTTACCTCGACAGTTTATGTGTTAGGGATATTAGTAAAATATTCATATACAGTTTCAAATTCCGTTTCCTTTTGTGAACGAAAGCTACAAAGAGTGAAAATTTTACTCGTTATTATTTGTAGTTTTAGCTACGAAAAAATAACGAGTCGTTTCTGTTTTGTGGTTAAATACAGTTTTGCTTCACTTAGAATATTTTACTAATATGTAACTTTTATGTATATAGAGTGAAGCGGCGAGTAAAAGTTTGTGCCATGGTTAGGAATCGAACCCGGGTCTCCCACTTTTTTTAAAATCTCATTTTGTTCGTCTTCATTCGGTGCATCTGTTCGATGTGGTCGTCCTAAGACACTCGTATATATTCGTCGTTGATCCATTAACTCAGTTTTTCTTATTACAGTGATAACCCTTTGATTTTCTTAAATCTCATTTTGTTCTACATTGTTCGTTGAATTTGTTCGTGGCGGACGTCCGATGACACCCGTTCAGGCTGTTTGTTGATCCGTTCACTCAGTTTCTTTGTTACAGAGGGTAGCTAAACCCTCTGACCGAACTCGCTGAGCTACCGTGCTGGCGTTATTGTGTGCTGAATTTGTTCGGGGCGGACGTCCGATGACACTCGTTTAGGTTCTACGTTGATCCATTCACTCAGTTTTACGTTACAGAGGGTAGCTAACCCACTTACAGCAAATGCTGAGCTACCGTGCCGGCAAATTCTCATTTTGTTCGCTTTCGTTCGTTGCATCTGCTCGGGGTGGACCTCATAAGACATTCGTTTTAAGCTCGTTGTTGATCGATTAACTCAGTTGTTTTATTACAGAGGGCAGCTAACCCTCTGACCGAACACGCTGAGCTACCGTGCCGGCTGACTCGGGTCTCCTACTTCATTTTTTTTATCTCATTTTGTTCGTCTTCGTTCGATGCATCTGTTTGGGGCGGACGTCCTAAGACACCCATTTATGTTCGTCGTTGATCCATTAACTCATTTTTTTTTTTATTACAGAAGGGAGCCAACCCTCTGATCGAACACGCTGAGCTACCGTGCCGGCGCTAATCTTCTCTGTTTGGTTCCAATTTTATTATATGTATCGCCGAAGTGACTACGGCCACAGCTCGTGGTCTGCTGGATCGAAGACGTGGCGGAGTGTTCGCTTAGCGCCTGCAGCTGTTTAGACTCTGCAATAGAAAAGGAACGTCATGGAAGATCAGCCACAGCGACACATTTCACGATTTGGATTTTCGTTTGTATATCAGCGACCACAGGTTCACGAATTAGTCGATTGATTTTACGATGAACAGGAATTAAGATATGAATTAGTTCAAGGATGCTCGTATGATTTCCTTGCGAAAGTGGTTTAGGTCAAGCTGATCAACGTCGAACCGTGCATACGTGTGATGCCGCTAACGGAGGTACTGCGGATTTCGTAAATTCTGGGGCTGAAGTTTCCCTTGGTGATGCTAGCTTAGGTATGCCTATTCATTTGGCCTTTGAAATCAAATCAGAAAGAATCCGATAAACTCTCTCCGAGTATGGTAATATTCTGCAGATTCATGCCAAGAAGTGGACAAGTAATACCCATTTTAACGTGGATATTGGTCTCAAGAACACGAAAATTGGTCTTAAGAAGCACATCCACTCCAGTGTCCCAGTCCTAGGAGTCAGGGCCCTCGTGCTGTATGTCCGCCAAACGAAAACATTGTAACACTACCATCGATATTACCCATTTCTGTCTTATCTAACTTCTTTGTCCGTTTTTACTTAATGTGACTTTTGTATAGCCATGTTCTTTGATGTAATGTCTATGTAAATGTTCTATTTACCATAAAGAAGACACATCAAGTTGCAGATAGGCACAGTTCAGAGCCATACACACCTCACACAAACACCATCGCCAACTCCAGCATTTCGTCCTAGACGACGAAAAGTTCTGAAGAGTTCCACATATTTTTCATGAGAAGTCAGTTAAAGTTTCACCAAAGTCCAGTTGCCAAGGAAAGATTTAAGGTATTAAGCTTAACGATTCCTCTTTTTGAAATCACTGTATAGCATTAAAATTTCATGCAAAAACGGTAATGATTCATAACAGTTACTGGCTAGTAGATTATGAAAGGCCAAGAAACGGATAATTATTGAACAGGTTTGGAAGTAACAGTATTTATAATTTCATGTCCATATAGATAAGAGGATTTCCACATTGTGTTGCGACTAAAACGTTCAGCCTTGATCTAAGTCTACGACAGATTAGTTTTTGGGTCCTCTTGCTAATTGTTGAGCAAGACTTAAGTTTCATAGTACAATTAATGAAGTGCTCTTGCCGCTCTCTAACATTTGTGTACTATAATAAGCAACTGGGTACAACTATTCAGACTATGTTAGATCCGGATACCCTATGTTCCATTTGAGCTGACTAGTGTAAAGAAGGGAATGGTCCTTGAGAGCAGAAATAATAATAAGAATATAGAAAGTAATTGCCTGACAACCATTTCAAGTACAGTATTTTCAGTAATTAAACTGATAAAAGAACCTCTCGTTCATGTTAATATTGCGCAATTAGTAATTATTTACTTATAATAATCGTTAACTTTCACCTTTTATATACAGACAGCAATTATTATTGAGAGCCAGTTGTTGAAAAACGTTTCATTTCCCTTCTGTGTTGTTCATGGCGAACCACTGTTACATTCCTTGACAAATTGCGCCACTGTTTGGTATATTACTTGTAAAACATCAAAAGTCGTAGTAGTCAAGATTTTTTAAGAACCGTGATAGTACTTGGAACAGTTACGCCTAATTAGGCTAGCGACCGTTTCCTTTAGCTTAATTGCAGTTTGCTTTATTACTTATGGATTCTTGGTATTCTACAACTGCTTCACTTCAAAAGCAATCTTTAGAGAAACAAAAACAGTCCGATACTTTTCTATTCGGCACGATCAAGGCACTAACATTACCAGTGTACTGCTAATTTAGTAGTTGCAGGCAGTGTTACAAAATAGCTCTGAGCACTATGGAACTCAACTTCTGAGGGTATCAGTTCCCTAGAATTTAGAACTACTTAAATCTAACTAACCTAAGGACATCCCACATTCATGTCCGAGGCAGGATTCGAACCTGCGACCGTAGCGGTCGCGCGGTTTCAGACTGTAGCGCCTAGAACCTCCCGGCCACTCCGGCCGGCCACAGTGTTACAACATGTGTCCATTGTCGTTCGGCCGGTGCACAAAACCGGTCCTCAGAGGTTTACAAAAGCTTGTCTGACCTGAAGAAGCGTAGGACATGTGCACTTAACGCTTAGCGGAGAGACTGATATCCGCGACTGCGTGGGAAAAATGATTATAGCGGGTAGAAGAGAGTTTGCTCACCATCCTAGTACACAGGTTTCACCGCGAGGTGTCAGCTGCTGCGCTCGTGACCCACGGAAGTACAAGTTACTACGGCAGACGCAACACACAAATTCATTCATGAAATGTAGGCAATGAAATGAAATGTACGTGAATTTAATTAACTTATTATCAGTAAATATCAAGTGTCAGCTTGTTTAGATAGTTTCCGAACAATCTGGGAAGTTTCTGAATACTTTGGCTCTCTCCGAACGTGTTAATGCCCATGAAGCAAGGACGCCCATACCGATGGACAAGACGGTGGAGGTGGTGGTGGGGGTGAGGGGGGGTGGTTCATGGTCACCCGCACCCCCACCCCCCACCCTACTCCTTCCTCTCTGCTGTCAGGGAATAGAGAAAATGCATTGTAATCAGGTGTTTTTCCTTCAAGAAAATGATGCGTAAGTCGGTAATGGAACTTTTTTATGGCTCCTTGTAAGTCGCCATTCGTCTTCCAAGATATTAAAAATAATTCATACTCCCTCATCGGTTTGCCCCCCCCCCCCCCCTTTTGCAAATTGTCGTATGGGCGCTCTTGCCGTAAGAACAGGTATTTCATAAATATAATGAAGAATCAGCTTAGTAACGATGTCCATCACATGATCTTAGCACCTTGCAGCGCGGGATGTGACCGAAAATATTTTATAAAATATCTCTGCCCCACGTTATGGAGTTTTATCGCGGCGGTACTTTGCACCAGCATAAGAACATTGACGACATGGGTATGTGAACAAGATCTTTCTTTTAAAAGAACTATAATCTCTTATAGACTTTAGAAAAGACAGTGGCAAGTCAGACGAAATCCCAGTTAAAACGCACAAACACGTAGGACATTTTGAGACTCTTCTTGTTTAATGCACCGCGTAACCTGCCGGATGATAAACTAGACATTCTCATTAACTGACGACATAAAGTCTGTAAATGAGTATGGCAATGTTATGGTACTTTATTGGTAAAGGACCTTCTTGACGACATAGATTGTACATTTCACAATTACCGGTTTCGGCTATTGCCATCTTCAGACCTGTTACGAACAGAGAAACAGTGGGGTAACTAACTAAATTCAATTCACTGAAGCAAAGGTTTCAATTATAGGTGTGGACTTATTTGTAAACATTTTGTTCTGGCTTTTACACACTTAAGTGATACTTACTTCGTCAGACTAGGTGCTTTCTGTTACACCCTTTACAGGTCATATATGAACAGACTAGGAGCTTTCTGTTATACCCTTTACAGGTCATATGTGAATTTTGTATACGAGTTTTGTTTTTACTAACGACGTAGCCACAGTTCACGTGATGGAGTCAGATGGAGGCTCTGTGAAGCTATGTGAGTCATACAGAGTTTTCTTAATTATATCTTCCACTTCCAAAACTCTGTTCATTTGCTGCGAATGTCTAGTTAATTTCCAAATTACGTACAACACCAACGAAAACTCACATTTATGTTCAGCGCTTCCACCGGGAGACAATGGAATTTTAAGTTAATATAAACACATTGTAACTTGTGTAAGTTGAGGAATTCTGTTGTTGACTGATGGTAAGTGCAATACCGAAATGACGTACAAGTGGATCCTGATTAAATTTTGGTGTCAGGACGCAGCTGAGAACTCTTTCCCACAAGTATTCAGATTTCCTAAGGTACTTTCAATGGCTACTCCTAACAACTGAAGAGTTTTTTCGGATGCAAAATTATCACATCGGAGAGAACCCTTTTCCAGTTCAGTAACGTTTTGTGAACCTCTGAGTTTTTGTGCAAAGCATATTCATGAAACGAAGGGTAAAGTGCGTTTACTAACTTATTCATACATCTAACAAATGTTTCCTTTGACTACCTTCGAGCCCTATTACTTTATTTTCTTTGAAAGATTTTATACCGTTCACCTAAGGAATTACTGCAGAGCTGGTCAAATATTCATCGTTGAAATGACATCCGGTTCAAGTGAGTAGAAGGTACCTTGTGGCAAACATTTAAGCAAGTGAATTCTGCAGAATAATCTTGTTTATAAACATTTCTATAAAAATTTTAGCTGATAATTTTATCGTTAAAAGTACATCAGTTTAAGCACTGAAGGTATTTCTCACGCACCTTATTACATGAATAGCGTCTGAAAATTCGTGAATTCTTCTGATTTCGTCATCTAGATTTGACACAGAGCAAGTAATTTCATTGTTTTATGCCACTAATTCCTAGTCAGTGTCATACCTCTCCGTTTGACTGATTGCCGTCGGAAGTGGAGTAATTCTTGTTCCGGCTTACTCTAGCTGGATAATTACTTGAATCCATATCTGAGAGACAACGTCGCCAGGAATTGCGATGTGACTTGTATACACAGTAGTTGGATGAATCCAAATATTGAGCTGTGGAGCGAACAGAGCGTAATTTGCAAGTTTATTCTTACAGTCATCTAAATTGGCAAAACCATTTTCGTTCAACGAAGTGCAACTGAAATTCAGTTTTTCGTGGTGCTTAACTTCATCGAAAACCAGCAAGCCTAGTCATTTGTCTCCAGCTTGTTCTTCCCGAAAAATTCTTAATTGCTTCTACAGCGTACGTATTACTCAGATATGAGCATTTTGAGAGCATTTATTAAATTTTTGAGATGTGTTTCGGAAGAAAGTGGCTAGATCCATGCCTCCGACAATATCTGTATTTTGGGTCACTTCATTTTTAAGAGCTCGCTGCCCAGAAGAATCTCGTTATCACACCACATTCCCTTACTGTTTTTCAGTCAGCGTCTCTTTGCTACTATGTCAACTATGATTTTTTGTTTGTTACTGAGTTTACAATGCTCTAGAAAATTTGTCTAAGTCGTCTACAATGATCTAGGAGATTTGACTGAGGCGTCTTACATTTGCTTTTGCAGTAGTCTGACTTCGGCATTCGCTGTTAATTTATTAGTTAACAGCATATTTTACAGTTCCTTATACTCTTTTTAAAGAAATTGCTGCTGCATCTGCGACTCACCCGCTCCGTGAATTTTTCTATACGGAATAAACACTGGGAGACACAGCAACGTGATTCTGCTCAACATCTTTGTGGCAGCTTCTCTCTTGCAAGTGTTTTGCTGGCGATTTTCTTTGCTGTAATATTTCGACAGATATTTCGGTATGTTGGAAATAAATGAGCAACCGCTCCTTGTTTTAGATACCACCATTGACTTGGAATTTTAACTTATTTACCGTCAGTGACAAAGAACTCTGCTTTTGTAATATGTTCGTCACCGAAACATGAATCACACACCCAAAATAGCTATGAATCAGATCTCTTTGTTTCAGAGGAATTGCTCTCACCATTATGAAAACTCTATTTCGTGTTACCGAGGTCCAAAAAATATTTATTTTGACTTTCTCGGTAACTAGATCTGTATGTTGCAACGAAACTCATGAGCATTTTTGGTTCTTGTTCTTAACTATAGTTCGTAACACCACTTTTACCGTAGGCTTCAACTCTTCAACGTTCACTCACAACACCGTTAACAATTTCACAAAATAAACACAGACAATATCTGGGTACACCTTCTCGTTGAAGGTAAATCACATCAAATCGAATGTCAAGCGACAGCGCTGCTCGTAGGTCGCCGCCGACCACCTGTCCTATGCTATCTGTGTAGTGCACGGGGAGTCACTAGACTTTCTCTTACAGCAGCTGTGATACAGTTTTCCGCTATTCGCAGCCACAATGACGAACATACGCCACAGCTTCCAGATACGAATGATAAACTGACCCTAAAACCTCGACAGACTCAGAACAACGGAGACACGCCGCGAAGTTATGGCCCTCTTGATTTTCCGTCTCCACTGCATCAGTCTTCAGTCTTAGACGGGCCCTAAAACCAGCCTTCTGACCGGTAACATAAATGGCACTGACAAAGATGCACGCCAAAAAAGGACGATAAAATCGATACGATCAACACGAAAGCAGACTGTGGAAGAAAAATTGCCGAGAACAATAAAGCAGATCAGGAAAGAAAACAGTGGGAGAAGCAACACAAAACACAGGAGTCAGGTGGCGCAGCATGCGTGGAGTCCGACACCCCGGGACCTGAACCAATGGACTCCACCCACCCGCATAGGCCACACGAGACACCTTGGGCCGAGGACATTGAATATTAAAGTCCCTTTCTTACTACTTCATTTTTATTTTATAATTTATGAATAAAATAAAAAACCTTACTGCATAATGCATGATTGCACAGTGGCGAATGTTAATATAAATAGGATAGAATCTAAATCAAATGGTTCAAATGGCTCTGAGCACTCTGGGACTCAACTTCTGAGGTCATCAATCCCCTAAAACTTAAACCTAACTAACCTAAGGACATCACACACACCCATGCCCGAGGCACGATTCGAACCTGCGACCGTAGCGGTCGCGCGGTTGCAGACTGTAGCGCCTACAACGGCTGGTCCACCCAGGTTGGCGATAGAATCTAACTTAAAAATAAAATACTTATTTGTATTCCGCCGACATAGATACAGAGTTGATTCAAGAGGCCGTGTCACCAAAGATAGGTAAAATGACGGGAATGATGCCAACATAAATATTGGCAATGAGGCTGGCGAAGTGCCAGTTGTCACCAAAGATAGGTAAAATGACGGGAATGATGCCAACATAAATATTGGCAATGAGGCTGGCGAAGTGCCAGTTCTGTTTCAAGTAGTTGTAGATAATAAACGTAAAGCGATTCTGGAAACGGAAGGGGGTATTGCCATGCAATTACTGGGCTAGCGTTTATTGAACATCGACGCTCCATCTGGGTACACTGTCAGAAGAGACAGGAATGACTTTTATTCACAATGAAATTCTGAAATTATTAACGAAGGCTCGTTTCAAGATCATAATGGGTGGGAATTTTAACTATGTTCTACACAAAGAAGACCAAAGTCCGAATTTTAATTATTATCGAGAGCTCTAAAATGTAATTGAAGGTTTGCACTTGAAAGATAGCTGGTGTCATCTACACCCACAAGTGATAGGAAATACATATGTTTGTGCCCTTTCCGTGAGTCGTCTGGCCAGGTTTTATGTGCCTCGAGATATGTCAAGAAACGTTAGTGACTGTGAGATATGGCCGTTTGGTTTTAATAACTGTAACCTCCCTACTGTAATTGTTTCTGTGTGAAATTTATCCCAACTTTATATTCCACTCTATAAAAGTCTACGTACTACCAAAACTATGTCCCCGCAAATCGTTATCCAACTTAAACTCGTACTGTATCCGTTGACTAAACTGAACCTAACTTGACCTGAATTCTAACTGATTTGAATGGAGCTTGTTCTTATATTAAATGCGCGACTGAAGTAAAATAGTCATCTGGCCCTAAATAACATTTCCACTTACCTCGCGCCTTGACAGCATTGTTGCAGATTTCTCCAACGCACAACAGCAGACAGCAAGCAAGCAGCGGATAAACTAGATTTATATTCCTAAATAAAATTTAAGAGTGTTGCATACCACGTGTGGTAATGTGTTATGATAAACAGCGGGGTGGGGAGAGTAACTAATCCTATGAAATGATATTCCAAGACAACGATTTTAGAATGAAGTACGTATTCAAAAAGACAGAGTAAAACTTGTCATCTTCGCACATAATAAATGTCTAAATAATATGATTCTTAACAAAGTTAACAATGATTTAAAGAGGGTACAATGTCAACAGAGAATTTATCTAAAATTCATACAGATTAATCAGTTAGTATGTTAATGCATGACTCAGAGAAGAGGAGTGGGGTTTTTCTCAGCTCTGAGCAAGTGAACAAAGTTAATTAGCTCCCAGTAAAAATTTCTACAAACTAGCTGCGCAGTGGTTCAGTCTTACCTCAAACTTATTCTCTTCCAAAAACAATGATATTATTTAAAATTTATATTCCTTTCGCTTTCTAATACGTACATCTTATTCATCCCTGCTGCCCTTTGAAATAAACCTTTCTTCATCTAACAGATACAGTCACAATCCAACTCAGCACTACAGAGCACGTCAGTCACCTACCACACTTCAACTAAGAATGGATCAGACTGCACAGATGCAAAGACTGTGCCACGAGAAGACCAAAGATCGTTTAACAGTAATGTAACTTACCCTCTTTCTCTGACGCGCACATCGATAACATACGAAAATCGAAATAACATGACCACCTAACATACGAGTAGTACTGTGCATACCATGTAACGGTGAGACACGTTCAACAGGAAAGTTTTTTGGGGCGCAATGTGTGGTAACTGAATGTGTCACTTCTGGACGACACGCTGAAACGAGACATTGTGGCTACGTGGCAGAAATGCCTCCAGAGGCAAACACCATACACGGAGTGCATTGTTTGGTGGACGGAGCATGTGAAACCTCAAATTAACAAATGTGTCTTTCAATTTGCCCGAGGCAAAGCTTGCTGGAGGCAACGAACTTTAAAGTTTTATTTCACCGGTCTCCACCAGCCGTATAACAACCCTTCTGCGCTGTCAGACAATCTGATCAGAAAAAAACTCATTAAAGCAAAAACTGCTGAACACTGGCAAGTACACGAGTACGGGCGCGCACTTCCGTCTCTCAAAGAGTCCACGTCACTGTAGCAGGTCACAGCGGAAAACAAACGGAGAAAATATATAGGAGGAACAGGATGCGATTAAGACCTACGTTGTAAATCGTTCTAGGAAACTTTTCTCCGAACACGGAATTGATGTGGGAGTTGGTGATGAATGCAATGGTGGGTCAGGATGGCAACGAAGAACCTTCAGCGCATAGAACTACTTGGAAAGTGAAATCAATCACCACATGCTTTCCGACGAAAAAAATCTCTGTGGCTCGACGGCTTTCGAATCTAATTTTACGTTCACTGCTGGGGTGTGATCGGCGAAGTACTGACAAAAATGTGTAACGACTTGATGTCCCCAGATCTTCACGGGACGCATGGTCATCTTCGTTCCCAAAGCGTTGCGAAAGAATACATTCGATGACTTTCGGCCTATTACATTCTAAAGTTCGGATTTCAAGATTTTGCCCTGGTAATCCGCACCACACTGGAAATAGTTCTTAGTAAAATGCTTGGACCCTAACAGGCAATTGGGGCTAATAGACATTGTAACTGTTATGTTTTGTGTTGTTTTAGTTGTTGTAAACTGCACTGACTACCTACCCTTAACTTTCGTATATGTCTCTGTTGTCATGTGAACTTGTCAATGCAGGTGGTGTGTTTACGTAAACGCTATCTATTAAAAAGAGTCGCCAAATGTTTGAAACTATAACTGTTTTGCAATTAACTTTTACCAAAAATAGTCAGAAAACTTAAAACTGTACGCTAAAGAATTTGTCCTCTGAATTTCTGTACCGTGCAGTCCAGTGAACAGTGCTATAATGTCTGTCGTCATACTACGAGACTTGCAATTGCAACACGCAAGACTAACAGAATAAAAGTTCTACATGAAATTACTAAAAACAATTTTGATTGAATAAATGTTTAAAATTCTCCTATAAAAATTCCCTATAATTTTTCGTATGCAAACTGACTAAAATTCCGAACATCAAATGATACACATGCGTCTGTAACACTACACCGTAAGAATAAGAGTGTTTGGCAAAGTAAATAAGTTGTTGACTACACTTTACCTGAAATGAGCCCCATAACAATTTTGAAATACAATGATGTTGTGTCCTGATTGTAATGCTAAACTGGCCATAACGTTTTTTGTGGCTTACCTTGCGGAAACGGTAACTCGGTACTGCTCGAAAGTGGCCCAAATAAAAATACAGACCAGCAGCAAACCATATAAACGAAAGAAACCTTGCCCAGTGCACTGCAAGGAAAAGCAACTGTGCCAAACATGTGCCAACGACACCATGCTTTACTTTGAACGACTGTGTTCCACTCATTGGAATGCGGCGACACACATTTAGAACACAAAATTTTCATGTGGAGACGCAGGTAGAAGCTTGACTTACTAAATCATTGAAAAGAGAATAGCATTCAAAAACTCTATTATAAATAATGAAATACATTCCTTGACAATCACAACCACCTTCACAAAGTAACTTCTTATTGAATATTACGCAGCCGCACAATACATTTATCAAATGGTGAACAAGTGGCGAAACTATACCATCTCGACAGTCAAACTAACTGAACCGAAAAACTAAAGAGAAAATCGTGAAAATTTGCGTTTCACAAATTTATCATAAATTACGCGTGAGTCAGCAGTGCTGCAACAACACTACCACTCTTCTCAGATGAATCTTTACCAACTCACATTTACTAAAACCAACATCGACTGCATTTGTATCTCTGTGTTCTGCTAGATATTTCCAGACTGCACAGCAGTGTATCCAAGACCTGACTCCGCCACATAATTCTCACTGACTGCTACTGGTAAAGACAATGCTGCTTACAGCCAAAGAGCAAACAGCTTGTTCTCAGAACCTCTGTGGTGTAACATAGCGACTACCAAAGACTTCTGTTTGAAGAATATCCAGTGTACAAATATGAAGTATGATACATCGAATAAAAAAAGCGTTCACATCACTTACAATAAATACTTAAAATAAGCTAGTAACGTTGTAACGTTCGATGTTAAAAGTTCTATGTGAATATTGTGATAGCACACATTTTACATCGATACGCAAAACCAAATTGGCATTAGTATTTTTCGATGTTGGTAAGGCTTTTCACAGAATTAATCATGGACTGTTACTGAGCATGATAGCAAAAATGGTTTTAATCGTTGATTTAGGCAGATTATAAGGAAATGTATTTGTGGTACATCTTCTCGCCTGAAGATTGTCAGATCTCCCTTGTGCCCGTCGAACGAGCCATGAGACTTGCAATGTCCTTATTGCGATCGAGCCGTTACTAAAGAAGTTCCACTTCACCTTAGTGGGCCTACAAAAGCTGAAAATCAAAACGGTCCGACGCTCCTATGCCGACGATGTCAGAGTGATTATCAACAAAAATGAAGAGTTAGAGACAGCGCCACATGTTGTGTAACAGTGTGCCAATGTCTGCTGTGCAAGACTCAATGACTGCAAGTCAAAACTCTGCTCCCTGGAGAAAATCGATGACCTGCAGCATATTAGCTTGGTTGTTACACAGAATCCATGGAAAGTGGCAAATATGAATTGGGAACAAAAGCTCAATTTCTTACGTGCCGTAATCAATGAATACAATATGCGGACGTTAGACAGGGTCCAGAGAACATTACTCGTACATAGTTATTTTATTAGTGAGGCATTTTATGCCCCTACGTTTGTGCCAATCTCCACCGACATAGTGAACAAAATTTTATCGCTGGCATGGCGACATGTCATTGAGTCTTGCACTTTTAAAGTCTCCTTCAAAGCTACATCGTTACTTCGGAACGGAGATGGACTGGGCATCAAAGATGTTGATTCTCAATGTACAGCTGCCTTTTTAACTTGTAAATCTCGGATAATACACAGAAACCGAAATGGTATTACTGGAAGCCTCTTCAAGCTATTCCGTCTCAAAAATATGTCATATGTGTATATATGTGGGCCACAGTCACCCCCACTGGGATAAATCCATAGATATTACCGCCCAGTTATGTTCATGAATACCAGCGACAGTCAAATACCACGTCAGTCTATCCCGAACTAACTAAATATAGCTGCAGAACCCTACTGAGCAGAGCTGCGTAGGCGAGTGGTGCAAAAATAAATGGACGAATAGCAGCAATCAAGTTCTTCTTTCTCTAGTTGTTTCAGCTTGATAGAATGCTATCAGTGAGGCGATCTCAACGGTAGAGAGGCTACACAAAATCAGGCTACGGACTATTCCATATTATGACAGATGCAAGCTTACGGGAAAATTAACACATACATTATATTGCAGAGATCAAGCTTAGATATGGAAATGGACGAAGAGAAACAAGCCGTCATTAACAGAAAGTTAGAATGTTCGATACAATTTTAGGACGTACTGCAACCGGACTGGCAACTGTATCCAAGAATAAACAATAACATCTACATTTGGCTAACTGGTCAATACATGCTCAACGATAAACCAGCAACGTTACAATATCGGATGTATCTGATCGAGGAATGCCATTTGATCACGAAATTCAGAAACTACTGAGAGACATTTCAGAAACTCTTAACCATAGTGTTCCTTGGAAGCGTTTAAATTTTATGAAACTATTTAGAAGAAATTTGGTTATTGTTATTGAAATTTTATTTTCATTCTAACTGTTGATCTTATTAGTTTTTTGTTCTGTCATTACAGCACAGTATGTAGATTATTTCAGATATAGAAGGAACAGGATTACAGTTCTCCACAATGCCCAAGGGTCTTCAAGAGGTTTGCATTGCTTTTTGGTCAATTTTTAGCTATAGAAGAATACATACAAATTTGTGATTCAGTACATACAGGAAACCGTGCAGGATTTAGCTTATCAAGACACTTTATATCATTTTTACAGGAGTCTTTTAGATTTCGTATCCAACAAGACTTTAAGAGGAAAATGTCGGCGAGTGGCGCTCTCAAATGTAAAAGGTGCCACACTCAGAAATTGTGGGAAACCGAAGCACAAAATAATCACGAAAGGAAACAGGGAAAACTTGAAAGCATAACTTCGAGAAGACGAAGCAGTCACTGGGCTGAGATTGTGTGCTGCGAAAATCAACTGGCTAACCTTGGAGATTAACATCTTTCCCTTGACAGAATAAGAAGAATAATTAATTTTACATTTACGGTCCCTGAAGTCGACATCGATAAAGACGATTTTTGCCAGAAAAAAGAAAGAAAAAGGTGGTTAGTATAGCTGCCTCTAAATCTCGGGGTCACAGGTTCGTTTCACAGCCGGTTCGGCGATTTTCCTCGCTTGAGGACTGGGTGTTTGTGTTCTCCTAAGTACTTCGTCTCATCTCCACAAATATGGGCAGCTTGTTTAAGTTGCGTTTAATAGAGAGATCTGAACCAGGCGGCCCAACAATAACAGATGGGGTCTGCGAACTGATAATCTGACATGATAATTTTTTTAAGCGGTAGAAGTGAAATATACTGCCACCGCAGAATCTCGCTTACATGCCGACACGAAAACTGAATCTGGGCTTAAAGCTCGCCACGCTTGTCTGATTTTAACAATCCTTTGCGGCTACTGCGAAAAACAATTGACCGAACCCTCAAGTCAAACAGCCACATTTCCAAAGCTTGTTTGCATAACAATGAAAGTTTCAGTTTACATTTTGTTTTTAGATTTCAACATTTTTTTCGTAAAAAGACTTATTTACTGCGTATTTTGTGCCTAATTCTGCGCACATACTTTATGTCTACCAGCTTGACTACTGAGGTCAGTCTTTCCAAAGTTAAGGCCACACGGGTAATTACTTTGAACTGCCAGCATGTAAAAATCGAAAAGACAACCTTTAGTAAGGAAAAAAGCGTACATTTTCGTTTAATTACATTATACGTCAAAGAAATGCGTCAAGCGGAGACGTAAGATCGTGAGATAGATAGTAAAAGTGATACCTCCCACCAGTCAAACGAGTCTTACAAGTGTGCGTTGCCTTCCATGGACACTCAGATTTGCATGTTGCCGCCAAGGAAAACGGCTTACTTTAACCAAAATATTCTGCGGTGTACGTCGTGCGTGCTACATCTTATAACGACACCGCTGTCACTCTTCGAACCATCCGAGGTCACGACAGCACGCCCTCGTCGGGGGCACTCGATTCTAAGCTAGCCTGTTCGGATCCTGGTTACGAAACAAATTTTCACCGCCAGTATTTGGCCGTCAAGGAAAGAAGGGCAGATGGCGTAAGGTTCCTGATCACACACTTAGTGCCGTGGGATGAGAACGAGGTGTCCAGAACTTCCTTTGGCGTTATTCAGGAGGAGTAGAAGCCAGGTTTCGTCGTCTCCCTTCTTTCATCACCATACAACAAAAACCTGACACCACACTATACGCACCCATCGATGCAACAAATGCGTTAAATTTAAAGCGATGTACCAGCACAACTCTCCCGCTGTAGTACTACGAAACGGACTTTCCTTGAAAGCTGTTCCCAAAATAAAAGACTCTTATATCGGTTCAAAACATAACACATACTGAAATGTGAACAGGCAAACCCCACGCAAATAGTGACAAAGTCAGATTCCTATGAATCCCAAGTCCTAAAATTAGATTCAAGCTTAGTTCTTAGACTAATAGGTGTTTATATATTTTTTGTTACATGTAACGTGTGCAACCAACGTTCGAGCAAGACTCGCACACCTAAGGTGACCAGATGAAATTGTTTAAAAAGGAGGACAAACAGCTTCAAAAAGGATGACAAAGGAAGAAAAAAGAGGACACATGAAACGGGTCAACTGCAGATGAGGATACCATCCGTCAGCTTTGGACAAGTCACGTGACTGCCGGGAATTACCACTAAAAACTAGCAGTTAATTATTACTGATGGTCAGGTGGTCGTTAACTGAGCAATATAAAAAAAATGGTTCAAATGGCTCTGAGCACTATGGGACTTAACATCTGTGGTCATCAGTCCCCTAGAACTTAGAACTACTTAAACCTAACTAACCTAAGGACACCACACACATCCATGCCCGAGGCAGGATTCGAACCTGCGACCGTAGCAGTCGCGCGGTTCCGGACTGAGCGCCTTAACCGCCAGACCACCACGACCGGCTGAGCAATATAAAATAAAATTAAAAACATTGATTGTGGTGACAGTGTGGCGTCAATTGTTTTTTTATGTCAACAACACGGAATTGTTTACAAAGCGAAAAACGTAAGACCATTCACCTAGCTTCACTCGACGCACCGCTACCAACATCTACAACTCAAGCAGCAACTGACGACATGTAAACTGCACTTTAACCTTCCGAATACAAATGAATTGAATTACTATGAAACAATGAAATAAAACCTTGACAGTTAATCTGTCGAGTTATTTCATACGTTCCAGCTCCGCATAACTTATATTCTGCTTCAAATTCATTTCTCTCTTTCTTGAAAGCCGGATATTTGCAGAAAAGGACATCAGAAAATGTACACTTTCGTTTAGGCATAGCCAAATATTTTACGTAACTCACTCGGTTAAAAATACACTCACAAATCACACGTGCACTACAGGAAGCCCAGCCAATGCAAAGCGAAGATACGAAACGAAAATTTTAAACAATCGATATTTGTATTCGCTTATAGGTAGATCAACGGTAACATCTACGATCTTGGTGCCACCTACTAACACCACCTTCGTGCTTGTTTATCACGAAAGCTGCGCAAATAGTTAAAGTATTTAAGGAAAGAGCAATAGAACGGGACGAATTGTAAATTTAACTGTATTACGCTCAACTTTGCGAAAAGGCCGGACATTGTAAAAATCCGTCCGGACCCCGGGCAAAGAGCCAAAAGGAGATGTCCGGATTAATCCGGACGTCTCGTCACCCTACGCCCACCAAAGCTGATGAAAAGTTTTCTTCTCTGAGAACGCAAGGTAGCATTCCAAGTTCTCAAGGGATAAGATTCATCTGGAGAAGAACCAATTTTAACATACCTGTCAAATAGCTAAATACTGAAAGCGTAAAAATCATGACAACTAGTGAGCAATGGAAGATGAACACGTGTAAGAAATTCCATACCGCGAGGGATTAACCGAGCGGTCTTAGGCGCTGCAGTCATGGGCTGCGCGGTTGGTACCGGCGGAGGTTCGAGTCCTCCCTCGGGCATGGGTGTGTGAGTTACTCCTTAGGATAATTTAGGTTAAGTAGTGTGTAAGCTTAGGGACTAATGATCTTAGCAGTTAATTCCCATAAGATTTCACACACATTTGAACATTTGAAATTCCATGTGTAAGATTTATATGTGTATAAAAAGATGAATGTCTGTGTGTTTTCTTTCAGGAGCAAAGAGTATATGAGCTCTGGGCAATAACTTCAAGCCACAAAGATGGCCTTATGAACTCTATAAAAAGGAATACAATGAGCATAATGTATAATCTCGATTGTCAACTTCGTAAATTTACTGTCTCAGTTTCTAATTTTTTCTGTGTATCTTTACTTTGAGAATTCAGATTCAGAGCTCACCATATTTGTGTATCCCTAATAGTCAAATGACAGAAATACTATGTTTGATTCACGTAAATCCGTAAAGTACTCAATCCCATAATGTTAACGGCGACATGTGAACCTTAATTTCCAAGATTCCCGTGGAAGGCAATGTAACATTATGTGATTGCCCTACCATTTTAAGTCATTCACTAACCGAGCAGTAACTCGTCAACAGCTACAGTTAGCAAATAAGGTTGCGAGAATGTGAAAAGTGAACGTCCTGTGACGTGACGTGTTTGTTGTAGAAGTGCCCTCAGAGATACAGGGATTTATTGACTTTGAAAGCCGCTGCGCGAAAGGCGGACAAAAGAACAACACTTTTACACATTCTTTTGATATACGAGATATTCTCGATGAACATACTCACTCTTCTGTCTCTTGTAATTTTTGTCGGATACGGATTTCGTGCCACCGTATTACTATTATTTGAAAATATTATGTTAGTGTAATGTGAAAGTGCCATACAGCATAACAGTAGATTTATGTGAGAAGCTATATTATGCGACATTTGTCGGGACCTTCAGAAGATTGTAAGTTCATTGCCTATTGATTGCCATAAATTCAAAGCTAAATGGAACTTGTGTATAGACTGTTTATTTAGTATAGAACCTATGTCTCACTACCAGAATGAGATTTTCACTCTGCAGTGGAGTGTACGCTGATACGAAACTTCCTGGCAGATTAAAACTGTGTGCCCGACCGAGACTCGAACTCCGGACCTTTGCCTTTTGCGGGCAAGTGCTCTACCAACTGAGCTACCGAAGCACGACTCACGACCGGTACTCACAGCTTTACCTCTGGCAGTACCTCGTCTCCTACCTTCCAAACTTTACAGAAGCTCACCTGCGAACCTTGCAGAACTAGCACTCCTGAAAGAAAGGATATTGCGGAGACATGGCTTAGCCACAGCCTGGGGGAAGGTAGGAGACGAGGTACTGGCAGAAGTAGAGCTGTGAGTACCGGTCCTGAGTCGTGCTTCGGTAGCTCAGTTGGTAGAGCACTTGCCCGCGGAAGGCAAAGGTCCCGAGCTCGAGTCTCGGTCGGGCACACAGTTTTAATTTGCCAGGAAGTTTTTATGTCTCACTACTTCACGACCACATGTATCTGATTTTCTTTTATGTTTCTGCAAAGTTTGATGGTTCACGCCTACGAACTGTTTCGTCGAAATCGGACGGAAGTTGCATACGACGAAATATTTTCTCCGCACCTTATTCTACTGGTAAATGCATGATAAACTTCGTTCCCTTAGGAAATTCATGTTGAGCTATCCATAAAACACTTTTATTTTCAATAGTCATTTACCCTCCTCTGCAAAGCAATTTCTGACAGATCAGACGATTCAACAAGAAACAGCCGCACACAGTCGGCATAAAATTCCTGACAAGTATGACGTAATGACAGAACAAAAACCTAATAAGATCAACAGTTATAATAAAAAAATTTAATAACAATAATGAAATTTCTTCTAAATAGTTACATAACATTTAAACTCTTCCATGTAACACTAAGGTTAAGAAATTCTGAAAGGTCTCTGCGTAATTTCTGAATTTCGTGATCAAAAAAATGGTTCAAATGGCTCTGAGCACTATGGGACTCAACATTTGTGGTCATCAGTCCCCTAGAACTTAGAACTACTCAAACCTAACTAACCTAAGGACATCACACAATACCCAGTGATCACGAGGCAGAGAAAATCCCTGAGCCCGCCGGGATTCGAACCAGAGAACCAGGGCGCGGGAAGTGAGAACGCTACCGCACGACCAATTTCGTGATCAAATGACATTCTTCGATCAGATACATCCGATAATGTTGTAATGTTGCTGTTTTATCCGTGAGCATGTATTGGCCAGTTAGCCAAATATAGATGTTATTCTTTATTCTTGGATACAGCTGCCAGTCCGGTTGCTGTACGTCCTAAAATTGTATCGAACATTCTAACGTTTTGTTAGTGACAGCTTGTTTCTCTTCGTCCAGTTCCATACCTGAGTCTGATCTCTTCAATATAATATGTGTGCCAATTTTCCCATCTGTCACAATATGCGATAGGCCGCAGCAAGATTTTGTATAGTCTCACTACCGTTGGGATCGCCACTACAATAACTAGTTATGTCTATTGGCCTAAAATACATTATATATCTTTATGTGCTTTTATCTGCAAATATATTTCCACCGCCGATTGTAGCTGCATGTTAATGCACAAAAGTAAACAGATTCTTATACAGTCCACTTTGTGTACCAGTTACGTTCCTTCCAGGGTAGGCTGATACAATTGCTCCAGACTGAACAATCATATACAACCATTCGCTCGACGAAAGCTCCGTACCCAAAGACTAGAATGTTGGACAGGTCACACCAATATTCACCGAGCGAGTGACGCAGTGGTTAGCACACTGGACTCGCATTCTGGAGGACGACGGTTCAGTCCCGCGTCCGGCCATCCTGATTTAGGTTTTCCGTGATTTTCCTAAATCGCTCTAGGCGAATGCTGGGATGGTTCCTTTGAAAGGGCATGACCGACTTCCTTCCCCGTCCTTCCCTAATCCGATGAGACGGATGACCTCGCTGTCTGGTCTCCTCCCCCTAAACAACCCAATCCCAACACCAATATTCAAGAAAGGTAGTCGGAGTAATCGACTGAATTACAGATTCATATCATCAACACTGATATGCAGCAGGATTTTGGAACATATATTGTGTTCGGATACTAAGAATTACGTCGAAGAAAACGGTCTATTGACTTACAGTCAACACGGATTTAAAAAATACTGTATTGTTCTTGTGAAACACGACTAGCCCTTTACTAGTGTTGAGTGCAATTGATAAGCGATTTCAAATTTATTCCGTATTTCTGGATTTCCGAAAAGCTATTGACACTGTAAGACACAAGCAGCTTTTAGTGAAATTGCCTGCTTATGGAATATCGTAACAGTTTTGTGACTAGATTCGTGACTTCCTGTCAGAGAAGTCACAGTCTATAGTAACTGACCGAAATCCATCGAGTAAAACAGGGAGAAATTTCTGGCTTTCCCCGAGGTAGTATTATTCACCCTGTGCTGTTCCTTATCTATATAAACGGTTTGGGAGACAATCTGAGCAGCCGTCTTGGGTTGTTTGGAGATGACACTGTCAAAAAAAAAAGTGTGTGAATTCCTAAGGGACCAAACTGCTGAGGTCATCGGTCTCTAGACTTACACAAAACTAACTTATGCTAAGAACAAGTCACACGCATGCCCGAGGGAGGACTCGAACCTCCGGCGGAAGGGGCCGCGCAATCCGTGACATGGCGCCTGTAACCACGCTGATCACACTCATTTATCGACTAGCAAAGTCGTCAGAAAATCAAAACAAATAGTAAGACGATTTTTAAAAGATATCTATATGGTGCGAAGATTGGCAATTGACCCTAAATAACGAGAAATGTGAAGTCGTCCACATGATTGCTAAAAGGAATCCTTTAAACTTAGGTTACACGACAAATTAATCAAATCTAAAGGCCGTAAATTCAAATAAATACCTAGGAATTAAAATTACGAACAACCTAGATTGGAAGGAAGACAGAAAATGTTGTGCAGAAGGCTAACCAAAGACTGCGTTTTATAGGCAGGACACTTAGAAAATGTAACAGATCTACTAACAAGATCCCCTACACTACGCTTGTCCGTCCTCTTTTAGAACACTGCTGCGTGATGTGGGATCCTTAAAAGACAGGATCGACGGAGTACATCGAAAAAGTTCAAAGAAGGGCAGCACGCTTTGTATTATTGGAAATATGGGAGAGAGTGTCAATAAAATGATGCAGGATTTGGGTGGACATCATTAATACAAAGGCATTTTTCTTTGCGGCGGAATTTTCTCACGAACTATTAATCACCAACTTTCTCCTTTCGAAGATTTTGTTAACGCCGCCTACAAAAGGAAAAAAATATTACCACAATAAAATAAATCAGAGATCGCACGAAAAGATATAGGAGTTCCTTTTTCCGCGCGCTATACGAGACTGGAATAATAGGTGACCAAATGTGATTTGCAGCCGGCAACACTTTACGGGTTTTCCATCCTTTCCATGCTTTTTCTGAGGGTTTCCTGAAAAGGTAATTATCGGATCTGTCGCCGAACTATTGTACCAAATTAACTAGCGAATCCCACACCATAGAATATTGAGCTACGTAATCGTCTCAGAATATGTGTCTATACTCCATTTTTACTGTGACGTTATATTTTTATGACAATCTCTGTAAATCTACACTTCTTCATGCGTAAGGCTATCCTTTACTATTAAATTCTCCACAGTGTGTGAGGGCTATGGTATTAGTCTCTGGTCGCGGAAAAAATTTCGTTTTCCAGTCCCACTACTGTTTCATCCTTCATCACTTTCCATGCTATGCTCCATAACAGGTCTACTTTTTATCCCGTAATTGCTTTCAGAAATCATCTGCTATTTCTTCTGAATAACTGATTACTTAATTCATTATTTTAATTTCATTCGTTGTCGTACTTCTGTGGATAACTCTTGGCATCCCTGGAACCTTTTTTAAATTTCTTTCTGCTTCAAGTCTTCGCTGTTCGCTCTAGATACCAGTCCGAATTATATAAGTATTTATTCTGCCTCACTCTCATACTACGGCTCCCTAGCACTGTTCGTGACTTGGCTTAACGCAGCCAGTGGCTGTTAAGAGTCATGTCTCCTTCACAGTTAATGTTGCTCAAATATTTCAAATGGCTCTTAGCACTATGGGACTTAACATCTGAGGTCATCAGTCCCCTAGAACTAAGAAGTACTTAAACCTAACTAACACACATCCATTACCGAGGCAGGATTCGAACCTGCGACCGTAGCAGTCGCCCGATACCGGACTGAAGCGCCTAGAACCGCTCGGCCACCGCGGCCGGGGTTCAAATCTTTTCATGGGCGCTTTTTTGGACTTAGCTTTCTGTGATTACTGAAACTGCACCAAAGTTCACCTGGTCAAATACTGGTCATCCGTTTAAAAGAGTGCCCTGGTCCCATGGAGCGTTATACTGGGTGATTATAATAAAAGTGCAGCTACTGACAAAGGTCCGGTGTGGGCTGTAACTGTCTTACAGCAGTCAAGCTTGGCAGGTTTTCTAATGCGTTAATGCGGAACCGATTTACGCTGGGAAAAAAAAAATAATGCCGATTTTGACCAACAGACGTAATTCTAGCGATGTGGGTGCAAGGAAGACGTATGGAAATGTTTCCACGTGTAATGGATTAGGAACGAGATGTGGGAAAAACAGATCAGACAAGTGAAAGTGCATAATGTTTATTTTATTACTATGAAGAACCAAAACTTGTACACCTGTCTAATAACGTGTAGGGCACCCGTGAGCACTCAGATGTGACGTAACGTGACATGGCATGGACTCGACTATTGCCTGAAGCAGTGCTGGACGAAACTGACACCATAAATCCTGCAGGGCCGTTCATAAATCCGTACGAGTACGCAGTGGTTGAGGTATCTTCTGAACAGCACGTTGCAAGGCATCCCAGATATGCGCAATAGTGTTCATGTCTTGGGAGTTTGGTGGCCAGCTGATGTGTTTAAACTCAGAAGAGTGTTCCCGGAGCCACTCAGTAGCAATTCTGCACATGTGGGATGTCGCATTGTCCTGCTGTAACTGACTGAGTACGTTGGAATGCACAATGGACATGAATGGATGCAGGTGATCAGACAGGATGCTTAAGTACGTGTCACCTGTCAGAGTCGTATCTAGACGTATCAGGGGTCCCATATCAATCCACCTGCATACGCCCCACACCATTACTGAGCCTCCACCAGCTTGAACAGTACCCTGATGATATGCAGAGCCAATGGATTGATGAGGTTTTTTCTCGAAACCTGCTCGCGTCCATTACGTCGGGTGATGCTGAGGGAATTAGATTAGGAAATGAAACACTTAAAGTATTAAAGGAGTTTTGCTATTTGGGGAGCAGAATAACATGGTGGTCGAAGCAGAGGAGGTATAAAATGTAGACTGGCAATAGCAAGGAAAGCGATTTTGAAGAAGAGAAATTTGTTAACATAGAGTATAGATTTAAGTGTCAGGAAGACGTTTCTGAAAGTATTTGTGTTGTGGTTGACAGGAGAGCCAACCGTGTTAGTAAAGGAGGCCGAAATGCACGCGTTTTAGCTCACGCAGGCTGGCGTGAGGTCTGGAACATGACAAGGGAATTAGAATTGACAAAAACCGACGTAGCTGGTGGAATTCTTAACTTTAATCCATTAACGGATTTAAGTAGGCTGATTAAGTTTTTTTATTGGTAACGCCGCCGCCACGTAGCGCTCTGTATGAAAATCACTGGCTGTGCCGTGTGCAGTCTGTGGCTGATTGGCATTGTTGTAATACTCGCCATTGTAGTGTCGGGCAGCGGCAGCTGGATGCTAACAGTGCGTAGCGTTGCGCAGTTGGAGGTGAGCCGCCAGCAGTGGTGGACGTGGGTAGAGAGATGGCGGAGTTTTGAAATTTGTAAGAATTGGTGTCACGAACTGATTTATATATTATGACTATTAAGGTAAATACAGTGTCTGTTCTGTATTGAAATCTTTCATTTGCTAACTATGCCTGTCAGTAGTTAGTGCCTTCAGTAGTTTGAATATTTTATTTAGCTGGCAGTAGTGGTGCTCGCTGTATTGCAGTAGCTTGAGTAAAGAAGATTTTTGTGAGGTAAGTGATTTGTGAAACGTATAAGTTAATGTTAGTCAGGGCCATTATTTCGTAGGGATTTTTGAAAGTCAGATTGCGTTGCGCTAAAAATATTGTGTCAGTTTAAGCAAAGTCTTGAATAAATTTTTCACAGGGGACGTTTCATATGTCGACCCTTAGCCAAGTATACCTCACTGGAATCTTCTGATTTTTTCCTTGTAGTTTGTGTAATTAGTGTAGCTTTTGTTTATTGCTAGCGCGTAATCATAGAGAGAATTTCCTTTGTAGTTGCAGTCTTTCATTGTTGTACAGTAAAATAGTTGTGGCATGCATGTAGTTTTGCACGAAGTATTTCGCAGCTGCGCTTGCAATTAACTAGATATTATTTTCAGTGCTACGTTAATGTGTTCTCTTATTTTTGTTCTTCAAATTGTGTTTTTCTGTGTTGTCGTCTGAAAAATTGTGACAATAATGGCGTGTGAAAAACGTAACACTAGGCTCCAAAGTAAACTGAGAAATGACTGAAGACGAAAGCAGTGTGTTAGCGTCACCATGTAATGAATTCACTAACATTCAAAGTAGTAATTTGGTAATAGCGCATAGGGAAATGGAGTGGGCTGCAAATAATGGTGTAGGCAGTGAAACAATTAGTGAACAGGGAAGCATTATCGATCGATCGGTCGGCAACAGCTCGCCTCAGGATTCCGAAATGACAGGACACAATGTTGCAGATACTGTAGATTCAGATTTTGCGTCCTCACCGTTTTCTCAAATAAATCAAGATACATTTTCTGCTTTTCAAAATGCGAATATTGCCGGTTCAAATGCATTGCCGAAAAGCACTGAGGAACATGTTTCAGACACCAGTGCACTGTTATTACAGTTAATGCAACAAATGGGACAAAGGCTACAAAAGTTAGACACAACGCTTGAACAGAATCAGAAACAAATGGGACAAAATCTTCAAAAGTTAGACACAATGGAACAAAATCTTCAAAAGTTAGACACCATGGAACAAAATCAGAGACAAAAGCAGCAAAAACTTGAAACGTTAGACACAATGGAACAAAAGCTTCAAAAGTTAGACACCACACTTGAACAAACACGTGAAGATTTAAGTAATGAGTTACATAACATCGAATCGAAATGTCAAAAAGTCTGTAATGACGTAAAAACACAAATTTGTGAGCATTTCCAACCTATTTTTTCGCGGCATGAAAATGCATTACAGAATCACGAAGCAGTCATAAAAGAACTGCAAACTATTGTTCATGAAAATCATGAGACCTTGCAAGCTAAAATTGACTCAGTTGCATCTACCGATTCGGTTACGCAACTTGCAAAAACTCAAGCGAACTTAAAGGACACAGTAGATACTCTGAAAATTGGTTAAGAAAGACACACAGAGGAAATAATTTCATTGTCGGATAAAGTAGCCGAACTTTCAGATCAGTTCACTAACTTATCTATGAAGGTAGATGATGATCTGAATGACACAAAACCTGTAGCCTTCACTGACACTGAAGAGTATGAACAAATTAGGAAATTCAAACAGAATCAAAATCAAAACAACACACAGTACAAAAGAGAAATGCGGGAAGTACAAGATCAGTTGGCTCAAGTAATACAAGAATTACGTATTTCAGAGGACACTCGCGCCCCAGTATGGGAAGAGGGACATTGCAATACAGAACAACCACAAAATAATAACACAGGGCATTTCGGAAAACATGAAAGTAATTGGCAAGGTGCACCGAATTTTGAGATGGAACCGTCGATACGACATAACAATGACCGGTATGCTACCTGCCGACACGATGATTTTGACTATAAGCTGTTCATTGCTGCACGTAAATTCAAAACATTTAAGAATTCTGGCAACAACATTCATCCACAAGCGTGGCTCCATCAATTCTCTCATTGTTTTCCTCCCAACTGGTCATTAGAACACAGATTAGAATTTATGTGTGGCTACTTGGAGAATGAACCAGGTGTAAGAATGCGATCGGTCATTCACGATTGTCATAGTGAAGGAGAATTTTATCATGCCTTCCTCTCAGCATATTGGTCTCAAGCTACACAAGACCGAGTAAAACATAGCATCATAATGATGAAACATTTCGAACAATCTGAATTTTCCAGTCTTGTCAAATATTTTAAAGACATGTTACATAAGAATCAGTATCTTTCAAACCCATACAGCCCCTCAGAACTCATCCGCATTTGCTTAATCAAATTGCCTGAACATTTACGGCATATTATTTTGGCAGGCCGTTGCAAAGACGACATTGAAGCTTTTCAGGGACTCTTACAAGAATTAGAAATTGACACTGACAATCGCGGAACGCGAAAACAGGAACACAACAATTACAGGGTCACATCCGTCGCAATTCCACGATGAAAGAAATAAAAACTGGACACGACAAGGCTATTCTCACAACACAAATCGTGACCAAAACAGACACCACCCGTATGACAACCGTTGGCAGAGTAGTAATAATTACAGGGAAAGGTCGCCTCTCCGCGGTAATGACTATCACAGAGACAATCAGAGAAACAGACAATATGGGAACCAAAATAATTACTATCAAGGGAGACAGAATAACTTTAGACGCAACGGTCCAGCGCTCAGTTACGATTCAGAGAGAAATTCTCCACCACGTGACCGACAAGAAAGAAACTATGGAATCTACCAACATGACGACAGACGATATGATCGTAACGACAGACCTGAATTGCAGCAGAACTGGTGGGATTCAAACACAGCAGGGCCCTCTCGACAAGGTAAATTTGTAGAAGTTACGTCTCCAAATCCCAATAACGACGCGCGACAACAAAAACACAATAGACAATGACTGGCACCGCAGGCAGCCACGTGCGCCCGCTGGCTCAGAGAAAAATAACAGACGCTAACCTGGTCAAAATTTTTACTTTCTTTATCGACCTATACAACATGATAATTGCTTTGCAGTTTTGTGAGATTAAAGATGACTTTGCATTTGGTTTCTTTGATAGCTACACGATTATATCACGACGCTACTAATGTGTGACAATTTACATTGTGCTTTTGCGGTGTATCTGTTTTATATCTGCACAGTTTTTCTGAATTATTCTGGAAAGTAAAACATGTTCTAGTGGTAACTTTTTTGGTATAGCTACAATTAGACAGCCTTTTCCATAGCACAGCAATACGTTACAGTACAGTACTTACTTCATCACGGCAAGAAGCGTAGTAACTACGATATCTATACGCAAAGCTTTTCACCTTTGTTTATCATGAGGTAAGTACATTGACTTCTGTAGAACTTAGCTTTCGGAGGACGATAACTACGACACTTCCACAGAGATTATCTTACAACACGACGCACAGTTTAGCGCTACAGTACACGTATTTGAGTGATTAATTTTGTATTTAAAACATTTATTTTTAAAGATATTTGATATACAATGATACAAAGGTTTTCCGTGATACATTTAATTCCATTGCTGTAATCTGTAACACCTGAGGATATAATCACATTAATCCTCAGGGGGGTACTTTGTGTATCATGTGTTTGGCAAGCACAAGGAGCCCTAGCTAATATGGTATTTGCTTATACAACTTTACACATCGGTACCATATTTCTCTAACACATAAATTACACAGATATCTGTTCATTTAACTGAGAGACAAACATTTTTTTTATTACGTCAGTGACACATGTTTACGCAATCACACAGTTGGATAATTTCACACTTATGAAATTCTATTTTGTCTGTACTTTGTGAAATGTTCATATTTTTTCAAAACCATTGTGATACTATGAGAGCTTTGAATGATGTATTTGGTATGGGATCATGATTTTTAAAGTACATTTGAGGTAGATGACACTTTTGACATGAGCAGAGAATTTTTTTTAGGTTTTGAAATTATTGGAAGAAGCTACGACGATTTTGAGATTTGGCTCAGGTTTTATGATGTTATGATGACGATGTGTATTACGCTGTTGCGGTATGTTTATGATCAATAAGCTGAGCTATTTGATTATGCTACTTATCTGTTATGATGGAATATTGAAGTGTCGACGAATAAGGTAAGAAATAATGAGTAGAGGTTAGGGACTCTGGTTTGTGAAAAAGGTTGTTGGAAACCAAGAATCGCACTTTAAGAGTTATGAAATGTATGTAAATGCGTGAATGTATTACAATGCCAACGAAAATTTTTCGGACACTTGTATTTACAGGATTTTGTTTCTACAGATTTGTAACGCAAGTTCTTGACCTGTGAAATTTTTTATATGAGACTGCCAATGTAGCGGAAACCGGTGTCGTAATATTTCGGTAAGCCAATTAAGTGACCACCTGCACGTAATGCGTCGTGGGCACCCAGCTGCGCGACAACCACCTGACAAAAGAGAGCCATTAGTGTGTGCCTTTCAGAGGCACAGGTAAAAAAAGGGCCATTATCCTCTCTATTGACATTCCTTTGTAGAAAGCACCGCAAATACGACACGCTCATTACTGAGAAAGATACTTACATCTGACACCTGATTATAACAAACGTCTTTCTACGAGAGTTGAGAGAATTCTACTAAATTATGAAATGTCACATGACTATTGAATGATATTTTTATGCTTTGTCCATAGTTGCTTATTTCATTTGATATCGGTTTTCCAGCTGTGTTGCAGCATTGGTTTTATAAAATTAAATGCATTTGCTAATGTGAACACTTTCTGTCGACAGATCTATTAAATAATTATTTTATGATCCACATTCTTCGAAAAAGGAGCTCTTGGAATGGAAAGAACAATAAGAAGCGACTAATAACAGTAATTGTATATATATATTTTTCTTTTCAAGTACTTGGTAATTTGTTGTAGCATTAGTTTTTGTGGTGCACCACTTTAATTGCATAGACATTAAGATGTGAATAGACATTGTCCTTATCTGCATTCTTGTCTTAAGTGTAACATTTTTTCTGCTTGAGCTTTGTCATGTTTAGGTATAAGTTATAGCATTTGCTGCGGCTGTTTGCCATTCATAGTGCTACTGAATGTCACTTTGTATTACTAGGTTAAGCCAATTTTATTACTGGTTTATTTTTCTTGTTTGCTGCGCATTGCCTTACATTAGTTGTAATATTGCTGCCTTTTTTGCCAATTTCCATTTTTTTTATCATTGCTGTTTGTGTTAATTGTTTTGTGCTGCTGCATTGCCTCGTCCCTTAGTTTAGTATCTGAGCTCAGTAGATTTAAGTTAGCTTAAGAGGGGGTAGACTATATAAGAAACTAACTACGATGATTTGGAAGAAATGCATTGAGAAGCTATAAGAAAATGGTTTGGCCAAAAAAGTAGTGTACAGTGGAGAAAAACTATTTTTGAAAGAGGATGTGAACAGAACAGAGAAAGCAGGTTTAGATAGGACTTTTTGGGAATAATGATGATCTAAGGCAGATCTCTATGCAAAATACTGCAGGAAAACAAACCCTGTCCTTTCCTTTTGTGTTATCCCTCTATGTGTTTATGTACCCTTGTGTATTTGTTTTTTTCCTGCCTTTATGTGTTTAGCTAATAAGATTTATGTTGTAGAATTTTTCAAATACTGTGTTATTTTCTTTGTAAATAGGTTCAGACATTATTTATTGTGTTTTGTTTTAATGCTCATGTGTGAAGTTGATGTTTCAAAAGTTATTCTGATCTTTTATGTATGTACTTATGTCATAATTTTTGTAACACTGATGTACTTGTTATTTCGATTCTTTTGTAAAGCCTGTAGTACAGCAAATGTTATCTGCACTATTATGTTCTTTAATGACATATTTTGTCCTTTGTTATTGTATTCTTATGTTATAAAATTGTAATTGACACCAGTTCATCAAATTAAGTAACTTGTAAATTACATTCCACTGCACACGTTTCTGTTGGTCATAGTATATGGATAATATGTGAGAAGTAGGGACAGATAGTGTTTGCACGGGTGTTAATAATTCAGCAAGGGACTGGATAACGGCATTGCTGGTTCTGAGGACATTTCAAAAAAAAATTGTGAGTGCACAATTGGTGGTTATGAACTCGCTATATTATTCGCAAGACTCTTCAATGGTGATTGTGCGCCTGCGCAGTCAAACAGATGGCTGCTGGCCATCGCTACAAGGACTACAGTGGGTCTACACCTTTGATGACCCACCAATACCATTATTTCTACAAGGTCTACAGTTGGTCTGCATCTCTGGTGGCCCACCAATACCGTAATCTCTACCAGGACTACAGTGGGTCTGCTCTGAGATGACCTACCTACCAATATTCTTCAAAACTTCGACTGACTCTGCTGTGGGTTTGCTCTGTTGTGGCCCATTACCTGTCTGCATGTCAAGAGTCAGCACTGTCTTACCGTTGGAGGGACAACACTACTTCTTCAAGACTGCATGGAAATCCACTACTTCCGTGTGCATTTTCTTTTACTACTCAGACTTTGAGAAAAACACTGCAATTTTACTTTGATGAATGATCAGGACTGTCTTTATGGACTGTGAGAAAATTTTAGCTTCTGACCAACATTGTATCAATAAGTGTGTGCATTTGATATCTTTATTATAGTAATTATGAAAAAATTTATCAAATCATTATTGGCCACTGCCCAAAACAATTTGTAAAAATTTTTTGTGGGGAGCATGGGGGCTATGTAAGTAGGCTGATTAAGTTTTTTTATTGGTAACGCCGCCGCCACGTAGCGCTCTGTATGAAATCACTGGCTGTGCTGTGTGCAGTCTGTGGCTGGTTGGCATTGTTGTAATACTCGCCATTGTAGTATCGGGCAGCGGCAGCTGGATGCTAACAGCGCGTAGCGTTGCGCAGTTGGAGGTGAGCCGCCAGCAGTGGTGGACGTGGGTAGAGAGATGGCGGAGTTTTGAAATTTGTAAGAATTGGTGTCACGAACTGATTTATATATTATGACTGTTAAGGTAAATACAGTGTCTGTTCTGTATTGAAATCTTTCATTTGCTAACTATGCCTGTGAGTAGTTAGTGCCTTCAGTAGTTTGAATATTTTATTTAGCTGGCAGTAGTGGTGCTCGCTGTATTGCAGTAGCTTGAGTAACGAAGATTTTTGTGAGGTAAGTGATTTGTGAAACGTATAGGTTAATGTTAGTCAGGGCCATTATTTCGTAGGGATTTTTGAAAGTCAGATTGCGTTGCGCAAAAAATATTGTGTGTCAGTTTAAGCAAAGTCTTGAATAAATTTTTCAAAGGGGACGTTTCACGTAGAACGTCGCTCTTTCTGGTACATGATTCAAAATATCAATATTATGGATACTGGCGCCTTGCTAGGTCGTAGCAAATAACGTAGCTGAAGGCTATGCTAACTATCGTCTCGTCAAATGAGAGCGTAGAAGTAAGTGAACCATCGCTAGCAAAGTCGGCTGTACAGCTGGGGCTAGAGCTAGGAAGTCAGTCTAGACCTACCGTGTGGCGGCGCTCGGTCCGCAATCATTGATAGTGGCGACACGCAGGTCCGACGTATACTACCGGACCGCGGCCGATTTAAAGGCTACCACCAAGTACGTGTGGTGTCTGGCGGTGACACCACATTCCTCCCTCGCAAATCGGCGTACGATTGTGGCATAAGGCTTCCGCCCGCCGTGGGGAGGACCGCTTGTTGACGTATGCGACGAGGGGGGGGAGCCTAACAACAGGCGAGGCTGTGCCACCCGCACCCTGCCATTCGGACCGCGGGGAGCTAGGAAACGCCTGAAAACCTGCTCCAGGGTGCACGCCAACATGCGGTGTATGCGCCCGTAGAGAGACAGGAGGGGCCGAAGGGTTGACCTCAATCGGGCCGGGGCACCCGACGGGCGAAGACGACATATGGTCCGGAGCGGGCAAGAGTTCCATGTCGGAGGACAACTGGTCACGGGAAGCGATCGGCAGCGCGTGATCCAGGGAGGCGCCCGGCGGTTGCAGCGACGCGTCCACTGCGGGCGTCGCCGGCGGGAGAACAGGCGGCGGCGGCGGCGGCGGCGGCGGCGCGTCGCCATGGGGAAAAATGGAAGGCAGCGTCGGTAACACCTGGGGCTGAGGCGAGCCAGTAGATGGGCCCCTGGGGCGCTCACCGGACGGCACTGTCGCTGAAAGCAGACGGCGAGCGGCAGATCCCGTGCGACGACAGAGGCGCAGCTGATTGAGATGCCGACGCACCTCACCAGAGGCCCCCAAAACCAGATACATAGCGCGTCCGAGGCATCGAAGAATGCGCCTTTCGAGCCAACGCCGTGAACCACGATATTGGCTATAGTAGACAACGTCGCCTGGAGCAAAAGCAGGTGTCTGCCGCTGCACAAGAACCTGATGCGGCGGATGCAGGAAAGACATCAAGGTTCGATGAGGGCGACTGTGGAGCAACTCAGCCGGCGAGCGACCATCTCGGGGCTGAGAGCGATAGGAGGACAAAAAGAGAAATAACGCGACTTTCCGAGAATGAGACTCTTTCAACTTCAACATCTGTGACTTGAAAGTCCTGACCAATCGTTCAGGGGCACCGTTTGACTGTGGCGAAAACGGCGCAGACTTCAGATGTTGAATACCATTGGCCTTGCAGAATGACTGAAATTCTGCGGACATGAATTGTGGGCCATTGTCGGAAACAATAGTCTGTCGAAGACCTTCAATGCAAAAGATAGCGGATAGCGCTTGGATGGTTGCAGATGACGTTGTGGAAGACATCCGTACAACAAAAGGAAAATTACTGAATGAATCTACCACAACCAACCATCGAGCATTCCAGAATGGACCAGAAAAATCTATGTTTAAGCGTTGCCAAGGGGAAGTGGCTTTTGGCCATGCAAAGAATTTCCGCGGTGGTGCTGATTGTTGTTCGGCACACACCATGCAAGAAGAGCACATATTCGTGATCGCGGCATCGATTCCGAACCAAGTACAGTGGTGCCGAGCAAGTTGTTTCGTTCTCGCTACACCCCAATGTCCTTGATGGAGAAGCTGTAAGACAGAGGAATCTAACGAACGTGCTATCACGACCCTGGACTGATCATTATCAGAACGCAACAGCAAAACACCACGTCGTACAAAAAGTCTCCCCTTGTGAGCAAAAAATCGGCGAACCAACGGGTCCCCGATCCGTGACTTGGACAACGGCCATTGCGTAACAACAAAACGCAGAATGGGAGCAAGGACAGGGTCGGCAGCTGTGGCTGTAGCTACACGACGAAAATCAATAGGAAACGATTCGACAAAGTCATTGGTTTCCGCATCAATGAACATGCAAGCAAGTTTGGAGGAATCGAATGCCCTATCCTCAGCAACATGCAAGCGGGACAACGCATCGGCGTTTCCGTGCTTAGCAGTGGACCGATACAAGATATCGTAGCGGTACTGCGAAAGGAAAATAGACCAGCGAATGAATTTCTGCGCTGTACGTGGAGATACAGGCTTGGTCGGATGAAAAAGCGATGTCAAAGATTTGTGGTCTGTGATTATGGTAAAGTGACGATCATACAAGAAATCATGAAACTTTGTAACACCAAATACGAGAGCCAATGCTTCTTTCTCGATCTGTGAATAATTTCTTTGCGCAGACGAGAGCAATTTGGACGCAAAGGCAATAGGGCGATCGTGCGATCCATCTTAGTGCGCAGGCACAGCACCGATACCGAAATCCGATGCATCCACCATCAGCAAAAGGGGTTTCCGGGGATCGAATGGCGTAAGGCAAGCATTGGAAATCTCACGCCGATTTCAACTGGCGAAAGGCGCGTTCGCAATCCGTCGTCCAGACGAACGGGTCACCTTTAAAGCGTAAGCGACGGAGCGGAGCTGAAATGGAAGAGGCATGCGGAATATATCTCTTATAATACGTAATTTTTCCCAGCAAACTCTGTAGCTGCTTCAAATTCTGCGGCGACTGCAAGTCTTGTATGACACGGAGGTGTGTTGGACTGGGATATATGCCTTGGACATTGAGTACGTGGCCCAAGTATGGCAAGTCCCGAGCAAAAAATACACATTTGTCCTTTCGCAAGCGAAGACCAATTTGTCGCAAGACCTGAAATAATGTTCTGAGATTGGCCAAATGTTCTTCTTCCGCCTTTCCGGAGACCACAATATCGTCCAGATAATTTCTTGCAGTAGGGACTGACGCACAAACAGTTTGTAGATATTGCTGAAACAATGCAGGGGCGGATGCACACCCGAATGGCAGTCGTTTGAATCGATACAAACCAAGATGCGTGTTAACCACCAAAACGCGCTGGGATTCTTCGTCCACCGGTATTTGCAAGTACGCATCTGCTAGGTCCAACTTCGAAAAATATTTACCAGGGCACAGTTTGTCAGAAAGATCTTCTGGGCGGGATAAAGGAAAAGTTGCAATCACTATTTGTGGATTCACTGTTGCCTTGAAGTCCTCACAAAGTCTCAACTTTCCGGAAGGTTTTGGCAAAATTACAAAGGGTGATGCCCAGAGAGAAGCCTGCACACGTTCAATTACACCTTGTGATTCCAAATCGTGTAATGTTTTTGCGACCTCATCACGCAATGCGTGGGGAACATTGCGCGCTCTGAAAAATTTCGGTTGCGCGTTGGCTTTCAGTTCCAAATGTGCTTTATAGTTCTTAGCGCAACCGAGGCCCGGTGCAAAAATGTCTGCAAATTCTTCACATAGCCGAGAAACACTGTCTGAAGGCACAGTCTAGTTCACTGAGAGGAGCTAGTTAACATTTGCGGCACGCAACGGAGGTGTGCCCACCAGTTTGTAAGTGTCTTGATTGATCAGTGAAACTGCAGCTCCGGTATCGAGCTGGAATGGTATCACTTTGCCGTTAATGTCCAAGTCCACAAAAAGTTTATTGTCCTGCTGACGACCAGAGCGACTGTCTCGTGCAACGTGAACTGACAGTGGTACATAATCACTTGCGACTTGACGGGAGTTCCGGCGATGTCAAGCACAGTATTTTTGGGACGAACACAGTCACTGTTAGAGAGAGTGGCACTGGGCGGAGTGGAATGAACTACATGAATTTCCATGGGCGAAGTTTCGTGAGGCTGAGTATCCTTGGTTCGATTCCGATTCCAGCACGAAGCAAAGGTCCTGGAACATGTTCGAGCTTCCGATCTGAGCTTTTTCTGGCAAACACTCTGAACATGTCCTTTTTTATTACAATAAAAGCAAATAGTTTGGCGTGACGGGCAATTCTCACGCGAATGTTTAGTAGCACATCGCGGGCATTAATTGATCACTGCATTTGCTTGCCGGCGCGGCACACGTGGCTGAGAGCCTGGCGGCAGCGGCGCGGCCGGGCGCGTAGGCTGTTTACTGCTCCGTTCAGCTCGCCCGGCGGGCCGGTTAACCTGACATACTGCTGGCGAAGTTTCAAATGATTCCTGAGCAAAGTCAAGTGTGTCCTGCCGATCCAAAATGTCCATCACTTGTTGAAGGGAGGGATTTGCTAGTTTCAAAATCTGTCCCCTTATACGAACATCAGAAACGTTCTGTGCAATTGCATCACGTACCATAGTATCTGAATAAGGGAGGCCACATTGACAATCAAAAGCACAATCCCTAGTAAGGCTTTGCAACGTTACAACCCACTCCCGATTAGTCTGACCTGCCGTACGTTTTGTACGAAAGAAGCTATACCTTTTCGCAACTACATTGACTGATTCCTTGAAATATGCATCTAATGCAGGCAAAATTTCTTCGTAGGACAGTTGCTACGTCGCGTCGGGGAAATAATTTGACTATCACACAGTACGTTTGTACCCCGACGGAGGAAAGGAGAAAAGGCTGCCGCTCGTTACCTTGAATTCTGTAGGCGGCTAGATGGAATCCAAATTGGCGTGACCATTCCGTCCAGCTTTCCAGTGCAGCATCAAAAGGGCGAAAAGTGGGTGCAACAGCGTGTTGTGGCTGCGTTAGCGGTGAAGCGGCTGCCGCCGCATCGTTTTGCATCGCACATTGTCCCTGGACGATCTATCCAAAGGCATCCAGTAAGGCCTGCGTCTGCTGATTCTGTAAGCGATAAAATTCGGACAGTACATCTGGAGATTGTGGCGAAGCCATTACACAAGTAAATCAGGGCAATTAAGATTAGAACACCTTCACTCTCGTCGCCAATGTAGTGGTTGGCAGGAAAGCCAACCGTGTTCCTAAAGGAGGCCGAAATGCACGCGTTTTAGCTCACGCAGGCTGGCCTGAGGTCTGGAACATGACAAGGGAATTAGAACTGAGAAAAACGGACGTAGCTGGTGGAATACTTAACTTTAATCCATTAATGGAGAACGTCGCTCTTTATGGTGCATGAGTCACAATATCAATAGTACGGATTCTGGCGCCTTGCTAGGTCGTAGCAAATAACGTAGCTGAAGGCTATGCTAACTATCGTCTCGGCAAATGAGAGCGTAATTTGTCAGTGAACTATCGCTAGCAAAGTCGGCTGTACAACTGTGACGAGTGCTAGGAAGTCTGTGTAGACCTGCCGTGTGGCGGCGCTCGGTCTGCAATCATTGATAGTGGCGACACGTGGGTCCGACGTATACTAGCGGACAGCGGCCGATTTAAAGGCTACCACCTAGCAAGTGTGGTATCTGGCGGTGACACCACAATTTGTATGGAGTGTAGCCATGAATGGAAGTGAAACGTGGACGGTAAATAGTTTAGACAAGCAGAGAATAGAAGTTTTCGAAATGTGGTGCTACAGAAGAATACTGAGGATTAGATGGGTTGATCACATAACTAATGAGGAAGTATTGAATAGTATTGGGGAGAAGAGAAGCTTGTGGCACAACTTGACCAGAATAAGGGATTGGTTGGTAGGACATTTTCTGAGGCATCAAGGGATCACCAATTTGGTATTGGCGGGCAGCGTGGAGGGTATAAATCGTAGAGCGAGACCGAGAGATGAATACACTAAACAGATACAGAAGGATGTAGGTTGTAGTAAGTACTGGGAGATGAAGAACCTTGCACAGGATAGAGTAGTATGGAGAGCTGCATCAATCCAGTCTCAAGATTGAAGACCACAACAACAACAGTCATAATGGACGCATTAGCACGCCTATCTAGATGCACTGCCGTACGCAACTTACAATCCACACTGGACCCTGTGAATACCTGCCCTTTAGCCATAAGCACCCGTTATGTAGTGTAGTGCCGGTACTGGGAGGTCATGGTAACTTTAAGTCGTGGAAGTGAAGCGGTGTTCATCTGCCCGATGTGACAGAATGACAGAAAGGAGCTATCACGTGTCGTCGTGCGCGCCACTACATTGTGAATTTAGCTGCCCGATTTGTTGGCGCATCAACGCGGTCTGCCGAACGTGTCCACAAGTAATGGTATACCACTCGCAGACATGTAACGTGGCGTAGATGGTTCAAATGGCTCTGAGCACTATGGGACTTAAAATCTTTCGTCATCAGTCCCCTAGAACTTAGAACTACTTAAACCTAACTAGCCTAAGGACATCACACACATCCATGCCCGAGGCAGGATTCGAACCTGCGACCGCAGCAGTCGCGCGGTTCCGGACTGCGCGCCTAGAACTGCGAGACGACCGCGGCCGGCTAACTTGGCGTAGAACAGTGGCCGTAGCCGACAGGATTTCCTGCTACAAATGAATGCAAATCTGCCTCACCATGTTTACGACGAAACATTACAAAGGGAACTGCCAGAATAGTCTTTCGGAGTCGGTTACCTCGCAGATGACCATTCTTCACAGCTTCACGTAAAGCTGCACATCACCAGTGCAGCATACGGCGCAAAAACTGGATAGTGGCCGAGGGCAGACGGCTAGTGTGGTCTGCGTCGTTTCAAATGGTACAATGCAATGAAACGCTTAACCGGCACTGTGTGCGGAGGGTGTAATTAGGCTGGTGGTAGTTCTGTGATGTTATTTAGGTGTTTCTCTTGCCTTGATTAGGACCTACTCATTCAGGTGATCGTGAACCTGAACCAGGATGTTTACTTCAACTTTATCGGTGACCAAGTATTGCCCTCTCTTCTTCATATTCCCTTTTTCTTGCTGAATATGCTGAAGAGACTCCCGTCTTCCAGAATGATAATTGCGGTATACAGTACACAGAGCTGCGCGCATACGAACCCAGTTTGACGAACAGTGGGCAACCTGATACTCTTAGAATGGCCCGATAATCCAACCGATTTTAGTACCACTGATAAGCTTGTGTCCATTTGGAACAGCGGGTGAAACGTTCCCAGCAGTAAGATTGCTTTACGGATTCGATCTTAATTGAAAGGCCTCCTCTTGGTATTCCATACCTGACGAAACTGGTGGACACTCTTCCTCGTACAACTGAGACGGTGTTACACAGAATTTGTGTAACATCTGATTGGGTAACTAATTTTTTGTCCGATGTGCCTAGTAGTCTCTAAAAATACCTATGGTCATTTCTTGGCTATAGGTTACGCCCGTCGTTTCTAAACCAGCATATGGTCATTTATTGTTTATAGGATCCGCCTTTCATGCAAAAACTTTGTTTTTTCTTGTTACCAAACTCGTTTCGGCACCTCAGTGCTATTATCAGTGAGTTTTGTTCATGGAAAACTGTAAGAAGTGAGCATATTTTCGGTTGCAACTGACCTAACAAAGTAATTTTTCATTATATAGTTTCGCCGAGCAATCTGTATGGTGTCCTGGATTGATAGCTTATCATCTGCAAACCAAACGATGTAAATGTGAAATTCATTGGTGAGTTAGTACATCCCTTGATTTTTGAAAAAGCGTGATTTTGGTTTGGCAAAACTTTTGCTTATATATTTGTTATTACTCACGTTTTATTGTGACTGATACTTCTTCTATTGCATTCTAAGGGCACTGCATATGCATACTAATGTCCTTTTGTGTAATTTCGTTTGTAGAATCGCCTTTTCACTTTGCAAAACACGCTAGCACTATGCTTTTTTTCCTAACCCCGTTGGCGTTTATTTGTGCTCGATAGAGTTCGGGGCCGAATTTGAATTTAGTATACTCTCTGTCTCTCTGTCTCTCTCTCTCTCTCTCTCTCTCTCTGTGTGTGAGAGAGAGAGAGAGAGAGAGAGAAAGAGAGAGAGAGAGAGAGAGAGAGAGAGAGAGAGAGAGAGAGAGAGAAAGCTCCTTTAGCTGTTTATGTTGCCTTTTCTGTAAAGTTCCTTTACAGTTGTTAAATAATGTGCCTTTACAGAGTGTAGTGATCTTATTTAAAACTTGTTTGCCTTCTTCTATTGCCTTCTGTATTTTATGTTCTCTTCTATTGACAGTTTGGGTTACAAGTTGTGACTGGATTTCAGTATTTTTAAACCTGTTGCTATCGTAATTAGGTGGTGGTTATGGGATATTAGGTGGTCGGCAAATGTGCTATGGGTGCTGTTACTTTTTAGGGCTCTAAGGTGTTTGGAGTACCTTGTGTTAAAGTTCTTACATGTTTTTCCTATGTATACGATTGGCAAAAGTTTCATGGAGTTCATATATTTCTGACCTGTTGAATTTATGTATGGGTGTCTTTTGTTTTATAAAAAAATCAAGCGATCTGTTAACTCGCCGATGAAATTCATACTTACAAATGACAACCTGTCAGTACAGGACACTATGCAGCTGCAAAACCATATAATAATAAGTCTCTGTAAGAAGAAAAACGAGCAAGAACTTTCTTTAGGTCTCATTTTGCTAGATCAGTTTCAATCTAAAATTTGCTCACTTTTTACATTTTTCCATATACAGCACCCACTGGTAACGGCACAGGGGTGCCGGTACATGTTTGGGTAACAAGAAAGAAACAGTGTTTTTGCATAAAAAGCGGAACCTGTATCTAATAATTTAACTGCAGACACAGAAAGAATGACCAGATTTGCAGATCCAAAACGTGAAATATCGCATGTGGTCTTTCCAAACGCCGCAATCTGGGTACCACTGTGCGAACGTCTTCCACCGCTGGTAGACCTCCAGTAGTACGAACCAGTGACCCCGATTCTTTAACGAATCGAACGCCCTTGTATAAAACAGCTTCAAACATCTCAACACTGCAAATTAGCTAATGTCTTAAATTTCTACCCAGTGAAGTGGTGCAGTGGTTAGCGCACAGGACTCGCATTCGGGAGGACGACGGTCTAATCGTGTCTCCGGCCATTCTGCTTTAGGTTTTCCGTGATTTCCCTAAATCCTTTCATGAAAATGCCAGAATGGTTCCTTTGAAAGCGCAAGGCCGATTTCCTTCCCCTTCCTTCCCTAAACCGAGCTTGCGCTCCGTCTCTAATGACCTCGTTGTCGACGGGACGTTACACACTAATCTCCTCTGCCTCTTAAATTTCTGACATTAAGTACGTTGGCGAGAAAAAGTTCGTAAAAGAGATGAAATTATGTTTAAAGTTTGTTGGAAGCTGTACGTGCATAATGAAAGAGAGGATGAGTATATTCTGGGTAATTTGGGCTCTGTTTCAATCTAATTCTTTCATTTATCTCAGTGTTCATGCCGGCATAGCTCCTCAAATATGCGTTGTACGATGTTATAGTGTAGGAGATACAATCAGTGGTACATGTGGATGGTGTCTGCAAAAGTGTGGCTAATAGAGTAGTTAATAATAAAGAAGTAATCGTGGGTGGTTGCTGTCGATGGGCCACCTAAAGTAAATGTGCAATAAAAGCCACAGGAATTGTAATAATTATTTTATTTTCAAGGGTAACTAGGACATTATGTCTTGCATTTCACTGTGATAGCCGGCCGCGGTGGTCTCGCGGTTAAGGCGCTCAGTCCGGAAGCGCGCGACTGCTACGGTCGCAGGTTCGAATCCTGCCTCGGGCATGGATGTGTGTGATGTCCTTAGGTTAGTTAGGTATAAGTAGTTCTAAGTTCTAGGGGACTGATTACCACAGACGTCAAGTCCCATAGCGCTCAGAGCCATTTGAACCGTTTCTTTCACTATGATAAACACGGAAGTCATAAATATTCACTGTTAATGGCAGATTTAAAAAATAAAAAGTTGTCATCTGCCACATTGGGCCAGGCAGTTCCCATGAGTAGCCCATAGTGTAATACCTTTTAAATATTATACACATCTAAATAAGTAACATATTTTATTTGCGTAGGAGGTTTTTGTTATCATCTGAAAGCGAATAACATGTATTCGAAACAAGGAGGCTAAAAGTAGAAATGACACATCCAAAGGGTTGAAAAAATCGACTTTTTATACAACACTTACAGAGTATTAGAACGCTCTTACTTAAATTTTCTTCATAGTGTCCTATGTAGGCTTAAGATTAAACAAAATTCGAAGTGGCTCATTGGAGGCAACTCGTATGACGTCGTGAAACAATACCTAGTCTCCGTGCACAGCACTTAATTTTATATTCTAAATATGTCAAAATGGTGTGAATTGCTTGTATTTTTGAGCGGTGGCTGCAGAAATTTAATCACAATTACCGTATCACTACGACGTTTCTATCATTCTTACTAGTCAACTACGAGAAAGTAGTGCAAACCTTACCTTCTCTCACTGTTGCCTTGTGTCTCCGTGGAGCAACTGACCACTATGGTGGCGAATCTTTGGCAACACGGGGTGCTCCTTAATGACATCTGGAATGCTCCTGCTGTGAACATCCACAGAGAAATGGAGCCATCCCATTGATGGAACCGACCCATCGGCAGCGACCTTACATTAAATTGTAACGCCATGCCTGATACGGTATTTTTCTGTATGAACAGCGAAAACGTAGTGAGCGATCAATTTTTTTCCTTTCATCATTTTTCGGCAGGTGTTCGTAGAAGTTTGAAACTGTATGCAAGGCTTGTTGCAAGACACGAAGTGCTCGCCTTCTCAAATAATGTATGCATGTAGTACGCGCCATTAGTTACGCTACTTCAATACAGATACAACACTTCTGTCCGTAATACTTCTCGCACTATGTTAAACGTAAAATTGTACCTCTTAATTAGTAGATTGTGAAAGCAATTTAAATTTTTAAGTTCGGTCAATAATGAAATGTTGAAAATCAAATTTTTATCGCCTCTGCAACTGGAACCAGGTGACGGCGAACTGAATCATTGGTTTAGTAATGGAGGTCTGCATGACCCTACAACTGGGAACGCTATCGGATGCCTGGTGTCTTTGATATGGATAAAGAAATTTGGAACAGCAGACTTTGATATGCAGAAGGATTTTGGAACATATATTGTATTCCCATATTATGAATTACCTCTAAGACGTCAACACCGATTAAGAAAACATCGTTTTTGTGAAATACAGGTAACTCATTACTCACTCGAAGTATTGAGTGCTATTGACAACGGATTTTAAATTTATTCCGTGTTTCTAGGTTCCGAGAAGTCTTTTGGCACTGTACATCACAAGCGACTTGTGATCGATTTTCGTGTTTATGGAGTATTTATCTCAGTTAAGCGACAGGATTCGTAATTTCTTGTCAGAGAGCTCATAGTTCGTAGTAATTGACAGAAAGTCATCGAGTGAAACCGAAGCGATTTCTGGCGTTCCCCAAGACAGTGTTATAGGCCCTCTGCTGTTCTTTTCTGTACAAACGACTCAGGAGACCATCTGAACAGCAATTTCAGGTTGTTTGCAGCTAATGCTGTCGTTTAACATCTAGTATAGTCATCAGAAGATCAAAACAAATTGCAAAACGATTTAGAAAAGATATCTGAATGGAGCGAAAATTTCCAGTAGCCCGCAAGTAATGAAAAGTGTAAGGTCATCGACATGAGTGCTAAAAGGAATTCGTTAAACTCCGGTTACACGATAAATCAATCAAATGTAGCGGACGTACATTCAACTATATACCCAGGAATTACAATTACGGACAACTTAAACTGGAAAGAAGACGCAGAAAATGTTGTGGGGAAGGAGAACCAGGGACTGTGTTTTATTGGCAGAACACTTAGAAAATGTAACAGATCTACCAAAGAGACGGCCTACACTACGCTTGTCCGTCCTCTTTTGGAGTACTGCTGTGCAGTGTGCGATCCTTACCAGATACGATTAACGAAATACATCGAGAAAGTTTCAAAGAAGAGCAGCACGTTTCGTACTATCGAGAAATAGGGCAGAGGATGTCACTGACATGATACTGGTTTTGGAGTGATTATCATTAAAACAATGGCGTTTTTCGTTGCGACGGAATCATCTCACGAAATTTCAATCACCAACATTCTCCTCCGAATGCGAAAACAGTTTGCTGACGCCGACCAACATAGGGAGATAAAATCATTATATTAAAATAAGGGAAATCAGAGGTCGCACGGAAAGATACAGGTGTTCGTGTTTTCCTTGTCCTGTTAGAGAGTGGAATATTGTGAAAGTGGTGCCAGGCACTTAAATGTGATTTGCAGAGTATCCTTGTAGATGTAGATATGCCATTGTACTATGTCCGCTATAAATCGTCGCCACAGCATCTCATGGAGGGAGGACACGCATGACGTTGTTGAGAGTGCTCTGTCTATGGAATGCCGGCCGCGGTGGTCTCGCGGTTCTAGGCGCGCAGTCCGGAACCGTGCGACTGCTACGGTCGCAGGTTCGAATCCTGCCTCGGGCATGGATGTGTGTGATGTCCTTAGGTTAGTTAGGTTTAAGTAGTTCTAAGTTCTAGGGGACTAATGACCACAGCAGTTGAGTCCCATAGTGCTCAGAGCCATTTGAACCATTTGTCTATGGAATGGGTCCTTTAAGTTGGGCTGCAGACGTAGCTACGGTGTTGAGTTGACTTGCTCCGCTTAGTCTCGTCTCTCATCAGCAGCAAACAGACAGCGGTTTCCTTGACCTTCACTTCCCTGTAGTGCAAAGCGGTCTAGTCCGTTTACGACCGCCTGCGCGCTTCGGTCGTTTGGGAATCCTAATGACGTGCGACTTCACGAGCGGCGACGCAATGCAGTTAGGCGTTTCCTGTTGCAGTTACAGCTATCTAGTTTATCCCGATAAAGGAGGTGTCCGAACTTATATCGCTTCCACAGCTCCTACGTCTATATCCATATTCTGTAAGTCACTGTGAAGTGCGTGGTAAAGGGTACTTCCCACTGTACCAAAGAATGAGTTTTCTTGAAACTTCGTGACAGATTAAAACTGTGTGCCGGACCGAGACTCGAGATCAGGACCTTTGCCTTTCGCGGGCAAGTGCTCTACCGAATGAGCTACCCAAGAACCACTCACGTCCGGTCCTCACAGCTTTAATTCAGTCAGTGCCTCCTTGCCTACCTTCTAAACTTCACAGAAGGTGTCTTGCGAACCTTGCAGAACTAGCACTCCTGGAAGAAAGGATATTGCGGAGTCATGGGTTAGCTACAGCCTGGGGGATGTTTCTATAATGAAGTTTTCACTCTACAGCGGAGTGTGAGCTGATATGCACTTACCCGCTAAAGGCAAAGGTCCCGAGTTCGAGTTTCGATCCGGCACATAGTTTTAATCTGTCAGGAAGTTTTATATCAGCGCACACTCTGCTGTAGAGTGAAAATTTCATTCTAATGAGTTTTCTTGTCTTTCCATTAGGGTATAAAGCGGAAGAAGAATGATTATTTAAATACCTCTGTACACTCTTCAATCTTTCTTTCGCTGGCCCTAAGTTAGCGGTCGTAAAAGAGCTGCGCTATAATCCTTAGACTCTTCAGTTAATGCTGGTTCTTGAAACTTTCGCGGAGGTATAAGGTGTAATATTTTGTATCGGGGAAACCATTGCTTTCTCGGTTTAAGTTTATTTTGTTATTTGCTTGTTTCATTGTCCTCTACTCGCCCCTTTCGTATGTACCTGTGATAGTCACAAAACCGTATAGAAGTCCAGGAGTGTAGTTGTCTGTTATTATGGAAAAACCGCTCATGAATGTATACCAGGAAAAAAAGCGTCCATAATTTAGAGCCCTGCTGACGTACCCACTTGACAGTTCCCTAGAGGGAAGCTATTTCGTGTCATAGCATTACCAGCCTTCCGGACTGTGACGGGATGGGACAGGTCGAGCTCTAGACTCGGACACTTCCTTAATGTTCCACTCTAGCCTCTATCTGCACTCCTACGCCGCTTCGTGCACTGAGACGATGACGCAGGAGCTAATGGCCTTTAGATGATGAGGAAAGATGCGATGGTAGAGTGGCTCTGGTCTCACACGGAACATTGTGCTGAATTTGCTACCAACAGATATGTTCGCAGAGACCATTAGTAGCGCTCGTTAGTGTCCCTCTATGTGGCACGAATAAAGCATTACGTAACAGGCGTTACTACAAAGACACTACCCTATAACAAACGCTCCGCGCCGTCTAGGGTGACCTCTGATTCAAGACAAACACGTTTACGTCTCTACTTTTCAGACGAGTAAATCTGTTCTACAAAACCAAAAGTGTTGAAGCTCGACACATTAATTTGCGCTATTTTATAGTTCTGATAGGTGTAAGAAATGCATCGCCGTTCGGGACTGGTAGTAAACGAACTTGCCCCTTGGGGGGAAAGCAATGGGTTGAGTGATTTGAATAAAACTGTGTAAGGCCTGGACATTGACCGGGTGCGGGCAATATTTCTTCCAGTTTGCTATTGCTCAAATTCTGTTATCGAGAAGGAAACGTGATCTGAGCTATAGGCCTCGCTTCAGCCACATGCATCATTCCTACTTTACAGATAACAGTAAAATTAGCATAATGAATACGTATTAAAACAACGGTATTTACTACTCTGTCATTCGTTTGTTTATTGAAAGTAGAATAGGGTGGTAGTTCCTTCATAGGCAAACTTCCTAAGAAGGCGATAAAAATACACATATATAAAAATATAAATGAATAATTATCCTGGGGCTCAGAACTATATCGAGGTGTTTTGGAAGGACAGGAAACTTCCCATTAAGATTACATTTCTCTTATCATTTCTAATTTTTCCTTAGTTGTAATATCATGCCCCTCTCCACACACGGACGGAATGCAATATTTTAGTTGCAGAGCTGTCCATTGTAAAAAAAAAAAATTGTAATGACAATCTTTTGCCACATTGGATGTCATAATTTCGACTAGAATGTACTTTTGTTTTGTAATTTTCACTACTACAGAATTTCTGTTGTACTTAATGCGTTTTATAAACTGCATGCTGTTATACTGACCCAAATCTGATCGTCTGATGCGTTGTATCATCACGTGAAATTGCGATGAAGTCAAAACTGTACATTAGTAAGAAACGATAAAAATAACATGATATTTAATCTATTATTATCGTTTTCTTTCGTTTTAAGCTTACAGCAATCAAAGAGTGGTTTTTTTTTTCAAAATGGTTCAAATGGCGCTGAGCACTATGGGACTTAACATCTGAGGTCATTAGTCTCCTAGAACTTAGAACTACTGAAACCTAACTAACCTAAGGACATCACACACATCCATGCCCGATGGTGGATTCGAACCTGCGACCGTATTGGTCGCGCGGTTCCAGACTCAAGCGCCCAGAACCGCTCGGCCACTAGCGGCCGGCGTGGTTTTTTCGCCAGACTTGTTTAGCTTTCATTTCTGTCATTTGTGAAGCATCTTCTGTGATCATTCTGGATATGCGGTATCTTATACGTAGTACGTCCCCAGATTTTGGTATTTGTAGGATAAGAACACGTGTCAAACTTTAAGGGTCTGAGATGACGTGAGCTCTGTGAACCACTGTTAGCCGCATGGTAACCCTATCAGTCTGTAGATAGAAATCTGTGCGCACTGCCTTCCTACAAATAGCAGATATCAACGTACCATCAACCTTCTTTCTCACCACCACATCGATGAAGGCTAGGCACCCATCCCTTTCGACTTCCAACCTAAAGAAAATATTTTTCTGGATTGGATTCAGCTGTTCTAAAAAGTCACTTTAACTCTCACTTCCATGAGGCCAAGCAATAAAAGTATCGTCTACACTCCTGATAAAAGACGCAGGTTTCAATGCTGCTATTTCCCAGGCATGTTCCTCGAAATTCATTAAACAAATTGGGAATAACAGATGGCAGCGGGCTCACCATCAGAACTCTATCTATCTGTTCGTAATAGTGGTCACTGCATAAAAATTAAGTGGAAGACAACACGTATCGGAAGAGGTTCGTTAATTCAACATCAAACCCAGCCTCAGTTGACCGTAACAAATGAGACAGGCGAACCTGAGTGAAGAGAGAGATCACGTCAAAACACTCTGAAATACAAACGTGAGAAATCAGACGAGTTCTTAATGTGATGAAGAGTCCGACCTACCAGTGGGCTCAAAAGAATGGCAAGTCACTTTATAAATACAGATGGAAGTCAAAATTCTGCATGGAATGCTGCTGTCGAACATCAGCGTGATGACGTTAATGTACTCACCTGTTGGTTATTAATTTTTATAATCGGTAACTTCCGATGTTCGTCATCTTTGGTTGTGTCATGGCGCTCGAATTTACAATGTGTTTGTCTGTGTGCTGTGTGTGTGGTGTGTGTGTGTGTGTGTGTGTGTGTGTGTGTGTGTGTGTGTGTGTGTTCGTCTTTTCTTTTCACGTATCCTCTGCACAGCGAGGTTTTAAATTTCCTTACACAGGCCCTAACACGTTGCATTTTTGCCTTCAAAATGACTGCATGTGTACACCTGTTGAAATATCGACGGTTGTTAAAGACTTCTGCTGGTTGGATTCCGGTAAGTTATTTGAACATTTTGTTCGCCGAGAACAACTCAGTTTTCAGGATGCTAGCACAGTTTCCAGATCCGCGTCATTAGTACAAAGATACATAATAACAGCTTGTAAATATTTAAAAATCTCTTTATTATGTGTGCAATTACTCAAAGAAAACAGAATGGCAGCAGTCGTCGAAAACTCTTCTTTCAAACGGCGTAGCTGTCGTAAAAACGATTGTCTCTGCCTCTCTTATCCTGCACATGCATAAACAATGCTATTGACGTCATCTTCTGTAGTGTTAATGTAGTCCCAAAATGTGGTCAGAGTAATTGTGGCCAACTGGTTGAAAGTTTGCACTTTTTCTTTTTGTCACTCTTTTCAATGTACAGCAATTTATCTGTCGTTTTCGTACGTAAAGTTTCTGTGTAATGTGTAAAAGAGTAAGTTGGAGTGTGTTGCAAGTCTAAGAAAAGCCCGTTAGTTTGTGTAAAGAAGAGTTATATTAGTAGTTTCGGACTAAGGTATGGTTTGGTGACTACTTTTTCATCGTGATTTACACTGAGCAACAAGTCGAGATACGTTTCCCTGACATAAAAAGCCAGCGAAAGACTGTTATCTTTGTTGTTTCGAGTTAGTGACGAATGAAAATTTTACTGAAGTCATTCTGAACACCGAACTATCGTTTAATCAGTACAAAGCTGTGTTTAAAAGAGAGGGGGCTAGTTTCCGCCCTTTAGTTTTGAACTGAATAACAGTCCGTCAGCTACATATCTTAATATGTAGTTAAGGTGCCGTCATTGTCAAAATGCAATGTGTATGTGTCACTTTCTAACTTCTAATGTACAGTCCCATATCCAGTCAGAAAAACAGTTAATTTCTTTTGTGAGTTATGCCGTTAATCGATGCGACGAGGAAGCCGTACATTTCTATTTCAGCTTTGGTCATTACTTTAGTGCCGGCCGCGGTGGTCTCGCGGTTCTAGGTGCGCAGTCCGGAACCGTGCGATTGGTACGGTCGCAGGTTCGAATCCTGCCTCGGGAATGGTTGTGTGTGACGTCCTTAGGTTAGTTAGGTTTAAGTAGTTCTAAGTTCTAGGGGACTAATGACCCCAGCAGTTGAGTCCCATAGTGCTCAGAGCCATTTGAACCACTTGAACCATTACTTTAGTAAGTATCCAGATGGCCACCGCCATCTTGCAGCAGATCAACGATCTTCGAAAACAGCAGAACGTCTGATCTATAACCCGTCCTTCCTGGAGGCGATGACACAGGTTACCATGCAGGTTACACAAGCGAATACGTGTGACTTTAAAACCGACACAATGTTTGTTTATATCACATAACAAGAATCGTCATCCTAATAACAGATAAAATGAGACGAATTGCATGGACACTGATAGTGATTCTCCTAAGAAATAGGTCATAATGTTAATTCGAATGTCAGCTGCATCAGTGGTACTTTTCTCTCGTAATGATAACTTTGTAATCAGATGATATTATCGTAATCGTATTTCTCTCAGATTCTACACAATGAGTAATGTCTTCGAACTTCCTTTTTGTCACGCCTTGACGCCACGAGAATTATTTATTGAAAATAATTTTTAGGGGGGAGTTACCAAAAAATTTAATATTATAGTTATTTACTCACGTAAACAAAATGAAAACTAGGTCTTGTTGTGAAGCATAACACAGGACGTTCGTGTGCTTAGCAGCTACTTTAAGTTGAGACTACATACAGTGGAGACATTAGTTCCCACTGCATTTAAGTACTAATCAGTATTACGATTAATTCAACTGCAGTGATGATTTAGATTGTCGTGTGCTACTTATCCAGACATTAAGTGACACTTCGTTATAACATCTGATATGCAGTTTTGCAACATTAATACGCCAACACACATCAGCAAATTTATTCAGTTCAGTTGTTCTCTGTATAATCATGGCAGTAAACGTGTCCGTGAAACTACCGCACATCTACTTTGGTATTTTTTGTTAACTGCAGCAACTATCCCAACAGCAGAAACTATATATCATACTTCGTGTATTTTATTAGTTATAGATTTTGTTGTATTCTTTGTCGTGTGTGAGTGGTAGCTATGATCATAGCAGTCAGGTGTAAGGATTGAAGCTCATTTCAATGAATACATCCTCCCAGGTTGAAAGCTTTTCGACTAAGTTGAATTTGACAGAAGAGACGTTGTATCTCGGTTCATATTTAGCTAACAAATTGTTGAGGCGTATACATTCCGTGCTGAGCTATTTCATGTTATGGAACAATGAGTTCAGAGAATCTTAGTTTACATTAAATGTAGAAAGAGCTGCGGCTACGCATATTTTTGCTGATTATGTTTACGGGTTCCACAAAATTTCATGAAACAGACCTAACCCGAATGGTGGTATGAAACAGAGTGGCCAGAAACCGGTTATAAGAGCGATGGGCCGATTCCACCTGCATCGGGAACCTGTTGCTTACGTGCATCTGTCGTGGGCGGCTCGAAGGTCAAAACGCAACTAACGGAATACCAAAAGCTGTCCGCATTTTCAGAGTTCTCGTGAACTATGAAAGCACAGTCTGGTTTTGGAAATTGGTTTGCAGGTCCACGTTTTCCTTAGTCTTTCGTTTTCATCTCTTTTAAGAAAATATAAGTACGTACAATTGGTATTTTGTGCATTATTTCTGTTTGTTTTTAATTAAGTAACATAAAACTTAAAAATTAAAAAAAGTTTCCGTATAATGTCTAGACCAGTGGTGGCCAAATAAAATTTCTGAGGGGCAAAAGTTGAACGATTTGATTCTGGTCCAGTCACGAAACTAAATTATTTCCAAATATTGTTACTATTATAAAAATTCTGTAAGACTCTAAAACTGATTACATTAGTTATCAATAATTTCTTTTTATCAGTTAGTAGCGTTACTGCGGTGGAGGTTACAGGTTCCTCAAATAGTCCACCCACTACACACATATGTTGTGCTTTGTCCTGTACAGCGCTGATGATAAAAGTGAGTCACATACGTAAGAGATTTTAAATATCTCAAGAAAAAGTTTTCTCCAAGCTATAGATAGTACCAGCAGAAGTCCATAAATTGCTTCATTACTTGCTTGGATACAGGGTAAATGAATTACTTTGCAGCACATCACAATAGTAACTACACAAGGGCTGCTGTAATGCTCTGCACAGTATTATTATTATTAATATTAGTGCCTTTGATCAGACACAAAGTATTCACATCCTAAAGTCTTCCAATTTCTTCCAGTCGAGAAGTAAGGAGTGCTGCAATCAAGTGATTTAGAACAGTTGGTATAGCTCACAAATTTTCACTTTGTTGATTTTGAATAGGGATGCAGTATTCTATGGAGGGGATTAATGCAGGGGAAGTACGTTTTGTAGTATGTGTCTACCGTTATTGTGGATAGTTAGCTTTCTTATATGGGAATATGCGCCACGAATTCTTTCGTCAATCATACTAACACACGCACACACACACACACACACACACACACACACACACACACAAACAAACTAAATATCCTTGATCTCTCATTATTCTAAAAATAAAAGTGTTGCAGGTAACGTCTTTCATCCAACAGTTTAGTTAGGTACTAAAGTTGGTAGCTGGTGATAGTGCGGATGATGAGGGGTGCAACATACGGCAGGGGTGGGGGGCGGGGGAGGGAGAGCGAGGGCCGCGACGCTAGCTAATGTCTGATTGCACTCAGGGGTAATGATCTAACAAATGTTGGGGACCGCTGGTATAGGCCCTGCAAACCTGGGAAACAGTTCTCTACAGTTCCCGAAGGGAGAACCGCTGCCTGGAAGCGACGCTAACGTAAATGGTTCATGACGTCCGACCCGCGCAACAAATACTATTTTATTTTCTAAGTACTTTTCCACATGGAGCTCTCACTTCTGTCAGTATCATTTCTAACCAGCCTTGCGTGTACCATAAATAATGACGAAATCGGTGATGACGAATTGGAGCGGTCCCCTTATAAGTACCACCATTATGAAACTTTGGATGCGTGTAGTCTTGGTATTCCGCACACGTTTTCCGCAAAACCTAGCCTTTCACCCAACTCAGTGTTTATGACGTCATATCTCATGAAGTGGTATCGTACAATGATATACATTGAAGAGCCAAAGAAACTGGTACACCTGCCTAACATCGTGTAGGGCCTCGGGCAGCACGCAGATGTGCCGCAACATGAAGTGACATGGACTCGACTGAAGTATGAAGGAAACTGACACCATGAATCCTGCAGGGCTGTCCATAAATCCTTAAGAGTACTAGCGGGTGGATATCTCTTCTGAGCAGCACGTTGCAAGGCATCAAAGATATGCTCAATAATGTTCATGTATGGGGAGTTTGGTGGCCAGCGAAGGTGTTTAAACTAAAACTAAAAATAAAAATGGTTCAAATGGCTCTGAGCACTATGCGACTTAACTTCTGAGGTCATCAGTCGCCTAGAACTCAGAACTAATTAAACCTAACTAACCTAAGGACATCACACATATCCATGCCCGAGGCAGGATTCGAACCTGCGACCGTAGCGGTCGCTCGGTTCCAGACTGGCCTAGAACCGCACGGCCACTCCTTTTAGCGTTTAAACTCAGAAGATTGTTCTTGGAGCCACTCTGTAGCAGTTCTGGCCGTGTGTGCTGTCGCATTGTCCTGCTGGACAACGGGCGTGAGTGGATGCAGGTGATCAGACACGATGCCTGGGCACGTGTCACCTGTCAAAGTCGTATCTAGACGTACCACGGGTTCCATATCACTCCAATTGCACACGACCGACGCCATTACAGAGCATCCACAGCCTGAAGAGGCACTGATGACATGCAGGTTCCACGGTTTCATTAGGTAGTCTTTAAACCCGTACGTGTCCATCTGCTCGCTACAATTTGAAACCAGATTCATCCGACCAGGCAACATGTTTCCGATCATCCGAAGTCCAATGTCGTTGTTGACGGGCCCAGGCGAGGCGTAAAGCTGTCTTTATGGGCCCATGAGTGGCCCTTCGGATCCTAATGCAGATATCGACGATGTTTCGTTGAACTGTTCGCACACTCATGCTTCTTTCAGAAAGTTGTGGAAGGGTTGCACTTGTGTTACGTTGAGCGGTTCTCTTCAGTCTTCGCTGGTCCCGTTTCTCACAAGATCTTTTTCCGGCATCAGATATTTCGGAGATTTGATGTTGTATCTGATTCCTGACATTCACGGTGCATTCGAAAATTGTCGCACGGGAAAGTCTCCACTTCATCACCGGAAAATCGCCACTTCATCTCCACCTCAGAGATACTGTGCGCCATCGCTCGTGCTCCGACTATAACACCACATTCAAACTCACTTAAACCTTGAAAACTTGCCATTGTAGCAGAAGTAACCGATCTAACTACTGCGCCAGACGCGTGTTGTCTAATATAGGCGTTGGAGACCAGAGAGCCGTATAGTGCCGCTTTACTTGTCTCTGTATTTGAATACAGATGTCTTGAACCGCCTCCCCCAACCCGACAACAAAATCCGCTATTCTCCCTTCCAGGCTTAACAGAACGCTCCAATCTGTACTCTGTTCGTCGTAAGAATAAATCTGATAGAAACAAACACAAATGCGATTATTGGTCTGAAGCCGTAGCACACGTACTCTGATATTGTACACTCTTGTAGGCCATACATAAGTATTAGATGTCTTATTACTCAGTTACGTTAAGTCAAACTTTAAAATATTCCAGTGTATTAACAGCCATCAAACTTTTCCTTAATCATGCTTTAGCTATGAAGTTTTTATTTTAAAAATTGTGTGCAGTCACAGTTTCAGCACTATTGTGCTGATTGTCGAGCTGTTAATACGCAGTATGTAAATGTCCTAGTCTGCTTCCAGCTCGGTAGTGAAATACACGTGTGGAACAGAAGGTTAAGAAGTGCCGAGAAATAGGTTTCTCTTAATGTTCACATAAATTTACAGAAAAAGATCGGCTTCGTAGTTTACCGAGGGACTATATTTGATGGAGACAAGATGCACAAACGCCATCATCGAGGCGAATGACTACTGGGAACATGAACCGCGCCACGGATGCCGGCTGGTGGATGTGGGGAGAGAGATGGCGGAGTTTCGAAATTTGTTTTAAGAATGGATGTCATGAACTGATATATATATTATGACTACTAAGGTATATACACTGTTTATTCTCTATTAAAATCTTTCATTTGCTAACTGTGCCTATCAGTAGTTAGTGACTTCCGTAGTTGGAATCTTTTATTTAGCTGGCAGTAGTTGCGCTTGCTGTATTGCAGTAGTTCGAGTAATGAAGATTTTTGGTGAGGTAAGTGATTTGTAAAAGGTATAGGTTAATGTTAGTCAGGGCCATTCTTTTGTAGCGATTATTGAAAGTCAGATTGAGTTGCGCTAAAAATATTGTGTGTCCGTTTAAGCACAGTTATGTAGAATTGTTCTAAGGAGACGTTTCACAGTGTGCATCGCCTCTGAGCATGAAGACAGAAAAAACCTGGAGGGGATGAACCGACCGATCAACAAATCGAATTCTTTCGTGGTAGCAAGTATCTCCTCTAATCAGAATACAGAAGATCTTCGTGTGGTGTCCCCGCTCAGACACCACACTTGATAGGTGGTAGCCTTTAAATCGGCCGCGGTCCGGTAGTATACGTCGGACCTGCGTGTCGCCACTATCAGTTATTGCAGACCGAGCGCCGCACACGACAGGTCTAGAGAGACTTCCTAGCACTCGCCCCAGTTGTTCAGCCGACTTTGCTAGCGATGGTTTACTGACTTCTACGCTCTCATTCGCCGAGACGATAGTTAGCATAGCCTTCAGCTACGTTATTTGCTACGACCTAGCAAGCCGCCATTATCAGTACTATTGATATTGTGAAATATGTAACGTGAATATTGTGAATCATGTACCATAAAGAGCGACGTTCATCATTAATGTATTAAAGTTAAGTATTCCACCAGCTCCGTCCGTTTTTCTCAATTCTAATTCCCTTGTCATGTTCCAGAGCTCACGCCAGCCTGCGTGAGCTAAAACGCGTGCATTTCGGCCTCCTTTAGTAACACGGTGTTGGCTCTCCTGCCAACCACAACACTTCGTACATCCATAGCTGAAATAGAGGACAGTGGGACGTCATCTGCTATTAATTTATATTGAAAGTCAAGGAATTCCTGCCGGCCGCGGTGGTCTAACGGTTCTACGAGCGCAGTCTGGAACCGCGCGACTGCTACGGTCGCAGGTTCGAATCCTGCCTCGGGCATGGATGTGTCATGTCCTTAGGTTAGTTAGGTTTCAGTAGTTCTAAGTTCTAGGGGACTGATGACCATAGATGTTGAGTCCCATAGTGCTCAGAGCCGTTTGAACTTTTTTTTTTTGTTTTTTTTTTTTTTTTTGAAGAAATTCCTGCAGCTGTATTTAAGGTGATTTTACTTTGGCAGCTAGGTTCAACGTTGTAACAACGCCATCTTCAGGGCCATACACTTGTTGACGTCAACTGCGTGCGGCTGACACCAGAAGCCAGTGGTGAGATATGGACGTGCTCCGTGTGGAAGGTGGGTAGTAACTATCCACGGTTGAACGTCTGAAATTCGAACGAATGCGTCCCTGGGGAGTGGCTCTTCAAAATGGTTCAAATTGTTCTGAGCACTATGGGACTTAACATCTGAGGTCATCAATCCCCTAGAACTTATACTACGTAAACCTATCTAACCGAAGGACATCACACACATCCATGCCCGAGGCAGTATTCGAACCTGCAATCGTATCAGTACCGCGGTTCCTGACTGAAGCGCCTAGAACCGCACACTGCGGCCGGCATGCGTGGCTCTAAGAGAGCCAATCGCACGGGCGCTCGTCAAGAAAACCAGCGCAGATAATGTCACGGCAATCCGCCTGAGTGTCTTAGCAAGCCAGCTTTGCAAGCTGAACTCAGCTTTTGATTCGAGGCCTATACTGCGAAACTAAACTAAGGAAGTCAGTTTCAATTCACCGAGTTGGATGTAATTGCATTACGCCCAAATTCATTCAGTCCAGCAGTCATCCATGTTTAGGACAGCTGATCACAAGCACATTGTGTGGTGAATATAAAATGTAATAAAAATTAGACTGAAACCCATTATAATTATGGGTCCCAGGGCGATCATCCTCCCAGGCACGGAGAAATATGAGAAAATGCCAACACAGAAAAGACACTGCCGAACTTGATAAAGCCACTGCAATATACAGACCACAAAATTATATGAAACGTTGACTGACTGCCATCTTCTGTATACACTGATGAGCCAAAACATTATAATCACCTGCTTAATAATTGATTCAGCCATCTTTGTAACGGAATATATCAGTGTTCCCGCGCATTATCGATTCTACAGTTTGGTGGTAGACTTGTGGAGCAACGTGCCATCAGTTGTAATTCTCGTAAGTAACTGCCCAATGATTTGTGTACACGTTGGTGACGCCCGATGGCAGCCCAGATGGGAACCACTGGATTCACATCAGACGAATTTGGTGGCCAACCCATTAACGTGCTCCTCGAACCACTGTAGCACGACTCTGGCTTCGAGACACGGACAGTTATACTGCTGAAAGGTAACATCGTCGTCAGGGAAGACATCAAGCGTGAAGGGAAGCAGGTGATCCGCAGCTGACATGGTGTCATCGATTTCTACGACAGACCCCATGCGTTTCTCGCTGTCACCGCCTGCAAGATGATGAAAGGAAAGTACATTACCGCTTACTGCACTACTGGCCATTAAAATTGCTACACCAAGAAGAAATGCAGATGATAAACGTGTCTTCATTGGACAAATATATTATACTAGAACTGACATGTGATTGCATTTTCACCCAATTTGGGTGCATAGATCCTGAGAAATCAGTACACAGAACAACCACCTCTGGCCGTAGTGACGGCCTTGACACGTCTGGGCATTGAGCCAAACAAAGCTTGGATGGCGTGTACAGGTACAGCAGCCCATGCACCTTCAACACGATACCACAGTTCATTGAGAGAAGTGACTGGCGCATTGTGATGAGTCAGTTGCTTGGCCACCATTGACCAGACGTTTTCAGTTGGTGAGAGATCTGGAGAATGTGCTGGCCAGGACAACAGTAGAACATTTTCTGTATCCAGAATGGCCCGTACAGGACCTTCAACATGCTGTCATGCATTATCCTGCCGAAATGTAGGGTTTTGTAGGGATCAAATGAAGGGTAGAGCCACCGGTCGTAACACATTTGAAATGTAAAGTCCACTGTTGAAAGTTCCGTCAATGCGAACAAGAGGTAACTGAGACGTGTAGCCAATGCATCCCATACCATCACGCTGGGTGATACGCCAGTATGGGGATGACGAATACACGCTTCCAAAGTGCCTTCTCCGTGGTTTCGCCAAATACGGATGCGACCAACATGATGCTGTAAACAGGAGCTGGATTCAACCGAAAAAATGACGTTTTGCCATTCGTGCACTCAGGTTCGTCGTTGAGTACACCATCGCAGGCGCTCCTGTCTGTGAAGCAGCGTCAAGGGTAACCGCAGCCATGGTTTCCTAGCTGATAGTCCATGCTGCTGCAAACGTCGTCAAACTGTTCGTGCAGATGGTTGTTGTCTTCCAAACGTCCCCATTTGTTGACTCGGGGATCGAGATGTGTCTGCACGATCCGTTACAGCCATGCGGATAAGATGCCTGTCATCTCGACTGCTAGTGATACGAGGCTGTTGGGATCCAGCACGGCGTTCCGTATTATCCTCCTGAACCCACCGATTCCATATTATGCTAACAGTCATTGGATCTCGACGAACGCAAGCAGCAATGTCGCGTTACGATAAACCGCAATCGCGATATTCTAGGATCCGACCTTTATCAAAGTCGGCGAGGCTTCACAACAACGTTTCACCAGGCAACGCCGGTCAACTGCTGTTTGAGTATGAGAAATCGGTTGGAAACTTTCCTCATGTCATCACGTTGTAGGTATCGCCACCGGCGCCAATCTTGTAGGAATGCTCTGAATAGCTAATCATTTGCGAATCACAGCATATCCTTCCTGTTGGTTAAATTTCACGTCTGTAGCACGTCATCTTCGTGATGTAGCAATTTTAATAGCTAGTAGTGTATGTTTTCGCTGTCCCTGCAGTGCAGCTGCCGCATCAGGTATGACGTTGCATTGTATTACTTTTTTACAACTAAATCTATTCGCAACACATTTTGAGGACGGTATCCATATATACCACGCAGTGTGTACCTGCAAAATTATACTGAAGTGCCAAAGAGGTTGGGATTGGGGAAGGCTGTTGGACTATCATTAGAGTAGCATGTGGCGCACTGTGTAGATGTAAGTCTAGGTTGCTCCCATTGTACTCATCCGGGCCACTCAGAAAGGAAGACCGCTATTATCACCGGGAAAATCGCTTTCTACCCCCAGCACGACTCCATGGCCGGTGGTGAGGGGGGGGGGGGGAGAGAGAGGGGGAGGAAACCGGTGGCGCGGCCGGCGGCTGCGCGGTTATCGCAGCAGAGCCTTGGCCGCCTTGTCCAATCTCGTCGGGGGTCCACACGCTATTTAGCAGCGCCGCACCGCTCCGCCTTCTCCACGCCTCACAAACGCCGTCACGCCGCCCCGGGACTCACTGGCAGGTAGGCGGCCGCTGCTAGCGTGTGTCCCAGTGTGTCGCACTACCCGTAGTGCACAGTGCCACCTGTGCCAATACACCGAACGACGCTATTTTAGCTGTGATTTTTAAAATATTTTTCCAGTCTGGACATTTCTAGAGTGGACTTCCAATGCCGCAATTTTTTTTTTTTTCGACTGTAGAGTAGAAATGTTGGAAAGTTATCACGGTGTATACAGGCTGTTCGGGAATTCCCGTTACAGACTTCTAGCACTTCTAAAGAGCAGTGAGTACATACCATTTTGAATAAGCAGTCCAACCACACTTAACCAAAACTTTTTGAAAAATTATTCTTGGTATTCTTCATTTAAATATTTCTTCTTGTTACAGTCCTTCTGCCAACATTCCTTTCCTCGTTCATTCGTGTTAGCTATTATTACCTGAATCGAGGCTGTAACATATTATTTGCCTGCATTTCTTGCTGCTTTTAAATGTTCCTTAATCCACTACTCTCTCCTTATCGGTTTTGTTCAACCACACTGGACAGACCTGTTGTGCTGTAGGGCATATCGTAGAAAGTTACACGAGCTGATGTAACATACTCCGACACCGATTTCATCACTACGTTTATGACAACAAAACATCAAATTGTAAGTTACTTGTACGTTACTTACCTCGTTAAGCAGCAGTAAATGGCTCTGAGCACTATGCGACTTAACATCTGAGGTCATCAGTTCTCCAGAACTTAGAACTACTTAAACCTAACTAACCTAAAGACATCACCCACATCCATGCCCGAGGCAGGATTCGAACCTACGACCGCAGCGGTCGCGCGGTTCCAGACTGAAGCGCCTAGGACCGCTCGGCCACACCGGCGGGCAAGCGGCAGTAATCACCAATACAATGATTTCATCAATCTGCTGTTCTCATCTCTACAGTTAATTGATTGCATCAGAAATTGCAGAGTTTATAGGTGGATTATTTTAACCAATGACAGGAGAAAAAGCACAATAGCCCATGTGCCCTTTTTCCAGCCAATGCCTCAATTACTTTTCTCTTTTAATCTTACATGTTCTACCTCTTGCCGCGACCAAATTTGTATTGAATATCATCATTCTCTCGTAGTTTCGGTTCAGAATTTTTAAGTGTTTTTAACCATTTTTATACTTTAGTATGGTCTAATGGGGTGCTGCCAACCTCTTAAATACTACTAGAAATCTTAATTTCAAATTTTTACTCAATAAGTCGCCCAAACAAAACAAGAGATACAACAGTGTTTCGTAACACAGTCATGTATGTGAGACGATATGAGTGGAGCCGATTGTTGTTTTTCTCTTTTGGTGACTTGCTGATTCACGTGTTCAGTCCGTGGCTTAACAGCGCAGTTCTCTGCAGTGTGGGATAGGTTTATGGGTGTGATGGTTTTTCCTTTCTTTCGATAGTTCACCTGGAACGGATGTGACGTATCACAAGGAAATGAATGTTGCACGTGTTATAATTTATATGTGGCACCCACAAGTTGCATGTGACTGGCGGAGTTCCATCTTCGTTATGTTAGCTACAACCTGTAGCTTAATATGGATCTGAAGTATTTTAGCGAAATCATACTACATTATCGCCTGTGGGAAGCTAATAAAAGGTTACCGAAGAAGTCCGTTATTTCCTTTTCTGTATTGTCACAGTTATTAGCGCGCTACTGTCACCATTTGTCCTGCAGTAGCACAGCACCCACGGGGTCTGCTTGTATCTTGCCAGTAAAGCTACAACATCGCGTCTTCATGAGATGTCGTTGTCCCAGCTAAGATGTAAGACGTAGTCTTGAGAGGGGTGGTGTAGAATGACGGTCAAAATGGTTCAAATGGCTCGAGTACTATGGGACTTAATATCTGAGGTCATAAGTCTCCTAGAACTTAGAATTACCTAAACCTAACTAACCTAAGGACATCACACACATCTATGCCCGAGGCAGGATTCGAACTTGCGACCGTAGCAGTGGCGCGGTTCCGGACTTAAGCGCCTAGAACTTCTCGGCCACCGCCTCCGGCAATTACGGTCAAACGCGCTATTACTATATGTCATCTGAATAATGAAGTCGGTAGTTTACAATGATTATTATAAACATATTCCGCCAGAGAAAATAGCAAACGGACTTGTACAACGCTACACAAAGATATATAAGTCTATCAAGTTCACACGATCTATCTGTCCAAATTGAGTCCTTTATCTTTTTCTCAGTGAAGAATACATGCTGTTAATATGTCACAAGAGGATTTAGACATCCCTAACTTCTAAATACAATCTGATTTGCTCTTAGATGGGCGAGACTAACCTCACACATCTTACCAGCGTTGGGTTGACGCGACCTCTTGGTTAGGCCTTCATTGGCGACGATGCACCAATTGATTCTTGTCTCCTTAGTATGTCAAGCGTTTTTCCAAAATTAACTGTAAAGTGAAGGTCTACTCACGTCATAGCAGTGCAGTAGTGGTAGCCTCATGCTGCTAGTCTGGAATATATTTGAAGATTAGTTTGGCGCGCAGACAAGATGATAATCCTGTCTAGTTTTTATTACAGCACCCAACTATAATTCAAGCAGTTTACTGTTGGCGCAACTTCAAGTGCTTTTTCATGGTAGCTAGCAGCATCTCTCTGTAGTGATTGCCCCATCTCACCTTGTGACTTCATATTTTGTAATTGCTCCCTCTTTCAACTCAGGCGTAATCTGTAGTGAATGTGTGTAACGAGTGGGGTTAAGCATTAGCGAAGTCTATATAGTTTGTCCGACTGTACATACGTTTGCTTGGTTTTCCTTCCCTATGGTGTTTATCTGTAAGTACTGGCACGCTGATGTAACTGAAGTATGTTGAAGGTATTTTTGTTCTGTCGTTGCAACTACAAAAATGCGTGATTTTCACCAGACGCGTTTCTCTTTATTCAGGTAAACCATCGTCAGTGGTCTGTAATTAAGTTATTTACATTTTGGTTTGCTTTTAGGTGGAAAAACAGTTCGTTAAGAATAAATTGATTTGTTTTCTTCGGTGATTTTCGGTTGATTTCCTCTTAAATCGGGAAATGCCGTCTGCTAACAAATCATTGTTTTTATGAGTTACACACTGATAATTTCGGTCTAATTTTCAGATGTTGTGCTGGACTATGCATTCCTTAGGTTTTTCACAACAAACTTTTATGCACACCATTGTATTCTGTTTGTTTTAGTACTTCTAGTATGTTTTGTGGCTTGTGTTTTGTAGTGTTGCCAACACACCCATTCCTCTACTTTGTCTTTGACCTACAACATTTAAAAATAATTAGATTATTGCATGTGTGTAATTTTATTTAATTATGTTTCTGTATATTTATATACTGTGTAACAGTAGAGATGGAATAACGATGGAGTTTTTTTTGTAGGAGAGGGGGAAACTATAATGTGTGGACGTAAGTATACGGCAGCATGATGGAGTGTGAGCTACAGGAGAAGTTGGGGAGCGAGACGTGACTTGAAACTATGAGTCGGGTGGAGGGGTTGGGTTGTGGGAGAGTGGTAGGGGGGATGAAACAGACTCTTTCCTTTTTCATGTAATTTCATCAATTATTCTCATGAATGATCAAATAAATATTGGAATCCACTCACAGCTTCAAGTCACTTGTCGCTCGTCACCTTCTCCTGTAACTCACACGCTATCATACTTCATACTGCTATATGCTTATAGCCACTCATCATGGTTTCCCCTCCCCTACAACAAGAAACCTTCCATCGCTATTCCATCTCTACTCTTACACAGTACATAAATACACAGAAACATAATTAACCTACACACATGTAAAATCTACTTCTTTTAAATGTTGTAGGTCAAAGACAAAGTAATGGAAAGTTTATGTTGGCAACACTAAAAAACACATACCATAATACATGTCTGAAGTACTAAAACAGACAGAATTCAGTGGTGTGCATATACGTTTGTGGTGAAAAAAAAAAGGAAATGCATAGTGCTGCAAAACATCTAAAAATTAGTTCAAAATGGTCTGTGTCTAACGCAGAAAAACAATGCTGTACTAGCAGACGGCATTTCCCTATGTAATCGAGAAATCAACCGAAAATCAACATAAATACAAGTCTATTTATTGTTAACGAACTGATTTTCAATCGAAAAGTAAATCAAAAAGTAAATAACTTGATTACAGACCACTGACGATGCTTTATCTCAATACAGCGAAACGCGTCTGGTGAAAAAAAAATCACGCTTTTTTGTAGTTGTAACTACGAACGATTCAAATTTTAACCTTTACTTTAGAACATACATTCCGCATTAATATGTACGAGGCAGTTTGTATACTATAATTTTATCGTTAAACTATTGATGGGACTGGAGATAATACTGTATGTCTGAAATGCAATTCTTTTCCTACGCTAACTCTACCTCAGCAGGTATTTATAAAGGCGAATTCAAAGTCCGCTTAAAACATTTTAGATGTTATTCAGGGATGCTTCCTAATCACACTCAGGTGACAAAAGTCATTGGGTACCTCCTGATGTCGTGTCAGACCTCCTTTTCCCGGAGTGGTGCAACAACTCGACGTTGCATGGACTCGAATCGTAGGAAGTCCGCTGCAGAAATACTGAGTCATGCTCCCCCTTTAGTAGGCCTTAATTGCGAAAGTGTTGCCAGTGCAGGATTTTGTGTACCAACTGGCCTCTCCATTATGTCCCACAAATGTTCGACGTGATTCATGTCGGGCGAAATCATTCGCTCGAATTCTCCAGGATGTTCTTAAAATCAGTAGCGAACAATTGTCACCCACTGACATGGCACATTGTCATAAACAAAAATTCCATCGATATTTGGGAACATGAAGTTCGTGAGTGGTTGCTAATGGTTTCCAAGAAGTCAAACATAACCATTTCCAGCCAGTGATCCCTGTAAACACATCTCTCACCATTATGGAGCCGCCGCTAGTTACCCAGTGCCTTGTTGCGAAATAGGACCAATGGCTTTGTGGACTCTGCGCCACATTCGATACGTATCATCAGCTCTTATCAACTGAAATCGGGCCGGCCTGTGTGGCCGTGTGGTTCTAGGCTCTTCAGTTCGGAACTGCGTGATCGCTACGGTCGCACGTTCGAATCCTGCTTCGGGCATGGATGTGTGTGATGTCCTTAGGTTAGTTAGGTTTAAGTAGTTCCAAGTTCTATGGGACTGATGACCACAGATGTGAAGTCCTATAGTGCTGTGAGCAATTTGAACCATTTTTTTAAACTGAAATTATGACTCATTCGACTAGGCGACAGTTTTCCAGTCATCTAAGGTCCAATGGACTAGGTCATAAGCCTAGGAGAGGCACTGCAGGTGATGTACTGCTATTAGCAAACGACCTCGCGTCGATCGTCTGTCGCCATAGCCCATGAACGCCAAATTTTGCCCCTTTGCCTTAATAAATAAGATCGTAGTACGTCCCACATTTATTTCTGTGGTTATTTCGTGTTGCTTGTCTGTTAGCACTAACAAGTACACAACGAAGGTTGTCGGCCACTGTGTTGGCCATGGTGAGACGTAATGTCTGAAATTTGGTAGTTTCGCTATACCCTTGACACTGTGGATTGCGGAATATTGAATTCTCTAACGGTTTCCAGAATACAATGTTCCCTGTCCTTAGCTCCAACTGCTATTCCGCGTTAAAGTCTGTTAATTTCCGACGTGCAACCGTAATTAAAGTCAGAAACCTTTTCCCACGAATCACCTGAGTACAAGTGACAGGTCCGCGAAAGCAATGCCCTTTTATACCTTGTGTACGCGATACTACCGCCACCTGTTGTTGTGCATATCGCTACACGATGGCTTTTGCACATCTGTATTAGGGACCTATGGTCTCTTGTAGTTTGTTGCTGAGTGATAACGTAATTATAATTTACTCGGATTGTTAATCCATTTAAATCTGTGTTTGTGAAAATATCTTGACAACAATGGAAAAGCTTGTAATATGCAATCATAAATACGTAGAACACAAAACACAGAGAAATGCAACAGTCCTCATACTAAACACATGTGGTTGCCGTCGATCCGGGAACTGCTCAGCATAGCATCGTTGTGTCTTCCATTACACTCAGCGAATCCGTACGCGAGATATGCAGGATGAACAAGAATTCCAAACGAGTCAGTGTTCTGTTCCCCTCCGGGTCGGAGATTTTCTGCGGTCGTGGACTGGGTAGTCCGTCCGTTACATCGTCGTAACTGGCAAGAAAATCATTTCCAATGCAATGTCTGTAATGTCGTATCGTCTTTCCATTAATGAGATGGCTAAATGGGCACGAACTGAAAGCCACAAATTAAAATGAAAAGAAAAAGAAAATTGCAACTCAACTGACAAACTTTTTTAAGGCTGTACTTTGGACCCAAATAACAAAAAAGTCTAGTGAACATTGGCTGTAAATTATATACCTAAAGAGCTACGAACAAATCTTCGCTATTGTGAAACACGTCTCTTCTACTAAACAAGTGCTAAGAGTTCTTACGGTATGCATTTTAGAGTCCATTTTTGATGGACATTTTTTCCTTGTTTTGGTCAATACTTCCTCTTTACAAAATATGGAAGGCAAAGACCTTGCAGTTGATGAGATGTATTTCACAGAAAGAAGATGAACAAGTGCTTGTATCTCTTAAGGCTTGAATTTTAGTGCCAGTGTTTACTAGAAGAAAATCAAATGGCCCCAAGAAGTATGGGACTTAACATCTGAGGTCATCAGTGCCCTATACCTAACTAACCTAAGGACATCACACACATATATGCCCGAGGCAGGATTCGATCCTGCGATAGCAGTAGCAGCGCGGTTCCAGACTGAAGCTCCTAGAACCGCTCGGCCAAAGTGGCTGGCAATGTTTACTAGAGTTCTTTTTTAATTTTTTGCTCTCTACTACTATCTCTGAAAGTTAGTCGGTGCAGTTATTAAACTTACCCATAATGCTCTGTGCCATTGTCAACTTACAACTAGCACTGCCGGGAAAACAAACGTGAGAGATAACCGAGCAGTGCTGAATGCATACTTGAATACGAACCGTCAAGTGGGCATTACCGTTGCAAATAGCAAGTTCCGGAACTGAAGGGAACAAGTTTGTTTCAAAACAAGTCAGCCAGTGCATTCTGTCGGCATCAGCACCGCTGTGTAGATACACCGAGGAGGCAAAACGTTACGACCGCCCGGTTAATAGCTTATTGTCCATCTTGGGAACGCAGTACAACAGCGATTCTGCGTGGCTTGGATTTGATAATTCATCGGGAGGTACAAAGCGGAATATCACGCAGTTGCCCTAAGTTATTGACCAGGACTTTGTAGGGATAGAGCTGGCGCCCAGTGCTGTGACAGATATTTCCCAGTTGGGTACAGACCAGGTGAATTTGGTGGCCAAAACATCAATGTGAATTCATTACCGTGTTGCTCAAACTATTGTACCAAGATTCTGACCTTGCTATACTGGCAGTCATCAGCCTTATATACAAGGTGCAAGAGGTATAAGAGCAGATATTTTTACACTGAAGATCTAAAGAAACTGGTACACCTGCCTAAAATCGTGTAGGGCCCCCGCGAGCACGAGAATTGCCGCAACACGACGTGGCATGGACTCGACTAATGTCTGAAATTGTGCTGGAAGAAATTGACACCATGAATTTTGCAGCGCTGTCCATAAATCCGTAAGGGTACGAAGGGTTTGAGAACTCTTCTGAACAGCACGTTGCAAGGCATTCCAGATGTGCTCAATATTGATCATGTCTGGGGAGTTTCAACTCATAAGAGTGTTCCTGGAGCCTCTCAGTAGCAATTCTGGACGTGTGGGATGTCGCATTGTTCTGCTGAATTGACCAAGTCCGTCGGAATGCACAGTGGGTATGAATGAATGCAGGTGGTCATACAGGTTGCTTATGTACGTCTCACCTGCCAGAGTAGTATCTAGATGAATCAGGTGTCCCACATGACTCCAACTGCACAGGCCCCATACAATTACAGAGACTGCACCAGCTTGAACAGTCAACTGCTGACATGCTGGGTCCATGGATTCATGACGTTGTGTCCATATCCGTTCATGTTCCGTTGAATGGTTCGCACACTGACACTTGTTGTTGGACCAGCATTGAAATCTGCAGTGATTTGCGGAACGCTTGCACTTCTTTCACGTTGACCGATTCTCTTCAGTCGCATTGGTTCCGTTCTTGCACTATCTTTTTCCGACCCCAGCGATGTCGGAGATTTGTTGTTTTACTGGATACCTGGTATTCACGGTACTCTCGTGAATTCGTCGTACTGGAAAATCCCCACTTCATCGCTACCTCGAATGTGCTGTGTCCCATCGCTCATACGCTGACTATTTGTGTGTGTGAATTCCAAAGGGACCAAATTGCTGAGGTTTTCGGTCCCTAGACTTACACATTACTTAAACTAACTTAACTTATGCTAAGAACAACACACAGAACCAAGGAGGACTCGAACCACCGGCAGGAGGGGCCGCGCAATGTGTGACATAACGCCCAAACCGCGCGGCAACTCTGACTATAACATCATGTTCAAACTCACTTAAATTTTGATAACCTGCCATTGCAGCAGGGGTAAACGATCTAACAACTGCACCAGACACTTGTTAGCTTTTATAGGCGTCGTCGACAGCAGCTCCATATTCTGCCTGGTTACATGGTTCAAATGGCTCTGAGCACGATGCGACTTAACTTCTGAGGTCATCAGTCGCCTAGAACTTAGAACTAATTAAACGTAACCAACCTAAGGACAGCACACACATCCATGCCCGAGGCATGGTTCGAATCTGCGACCGTAGCGGTCACTCGGTTCCAGACTGTAGCGCCTAGAACCTGTCGGCCACACCGGCTGGCTCTGGTAACATATCTCTGCATTTGAACACACGTGCCTATAGCAGTTTCTGTGGTGTCACCGCCAGACACCACACTTGCTAGGTGGTAGCCTTTAAATCGGCCGCGGTCCGGTAGTATACGTCGGACCCGCGTGTCGCCACTATCAGTGATGGCAATGGCAGACCGAGCGCCGCCACACGGCAGATCTAGAGAGACTTCCTAGCACTCGCCCCCAGTTGTACAGCCGACTTTGTTAGCGATGGTTCACTGACTAAATACTCTCTCATTTGCCGAGACGATAGTTAGCATAGCCTTCAGCTACGTTATTTGCTACGACCTAGCAAGGCGTCAGTATCCGTACTATTGATATTGTGAATCATGTACCATAAACAGCGACGTTCTCCATTAATGGATTAAAGTTAAGTATTCAACCAGCTACGTCAGTTTTTCTCAATTCTAATTCCCTTGTCATGTTCCAGACCTCACGCCAGCCTCCTTGAGCTAAAACGCGTGCATTTCGGCCTCCTTTAGCACAACGGTATTGGCTCTCCTGCCAATCACAACAGTTTCTTTGGCGCTTCAGTCAAGATGCGGCACCTTCAAATGTTGTTGTTTCTTCTCTGCGTCAAACAGTCTTCCCACAAACACATAAATTGTACGATCTGATGTTTAATGCATGGCCGTAAGTGGGCCGGGAAGTGAATGACGCCTGGCAGTACAGACTTCCTGTTCTGAATCCATAAGCTCACATGTTAATATCTGACCCACTGTCGTGGTGAAAATGAAAATTTATTGCTTCCCTGTACTAGCCAGCCTAAAAACAAGAGTTCTAATAGCTGTAATTGTTAGTCCGTAGTTGACGTAAATACTGATGTAATGTTGTGAGGTACACCGTCATAAGTCACCAATAGAAATATCTGCACTTGTACCCATTACACCCCGTATACACAGGGTCCCTCTCCTATGGTCCGCAGGCGCAGTTCGTCTCGTGTTTCGACAGATATTTGCAATTTCTGTTTTGTAAAGTGAAGGTAGAGTCAACCCTGATATGCCTTTCATGCGATGCCCAGTGTCGATGGAAACCGCCGGTCGTTACCAGTTACAGACAAAATGACATTTAAAGCGGAATTTTACAAGGTCTTTCAATAGAGCTGTCCTGTGTTACTCTGGTGCGTCATTCGTTTCATCGATTTGTGTTAACAAGAACAGTAAAAGATGAAAATTAAGCTGCACTCCAGCAGCGACTGAGCAGCTCCCTGGCCAGCGCTGAGTGCTACCGCCACTTGCCACTTGCATCATTCTAGCAGTTTGTTCTATGTATAAAGCAGAGTGTATACGTGGGCTCTCATCCGAAGCCCTTGGGTTGATTTCAGGCAAATGTGGCTGGACTGTGGGGCTTATAAGCTCCTAACTCCAATAAGACCAGAGATACGGGCAAAAACGCGTTTTTTAGCTCCTGGTGTGTAGGCTGGCCCGCACGACAAGCATATTGGCCAGCCAAATTGACGTGCTTTGCAAGGCACCTCATATGTCAGTGGCAAGAAATAGTTTTCTGGGCCCCAACATGTACACTGCCCTGCGTGCAAGGTCAGTTGTGTTGCAATAGTATCTGCTTGACTTCCTTTCCATGGCGGCCTGTACATCAGGGGCAAATAAACGGTTTTCAAGCCTCTGATATCGAGCCAACCCTGTATCACAGGTGTGTTGTGGGAGTAGTATCGGCCAGCTGTATTGCAGGGCTGCATAATCTGATGAGCGTAGCTGGGGAAAGTGACAGAGTGAGGAGGGGAAAGAAATGGACAGAAAGAAAGGTGGAGGTGCATTAGATAGATGGAAGGTGTATAGAGACAGTGGGTGGGTGGAAATGGAAGAGGGAGAGGCGGATATGGAAAGAGAAATGGAGAGGAGGATGAGGTCAGAGGCCAGGGGAGTGAGATATAGTCAGAGGGAGGGTGTGGAGGAAATGGACAATCAGAGGGGAGGAAGAGCTGAAGAGACAGAGAGTTTGGGTATGAGGAGATAGACAGAGGTGAGAGACAGAGGGAGGAAGCAATAAACACAGACAATGTTAGGAGGAGGTATGTTTAATATATCTGTCGAATGCGTATGCGGGCGAAGCAGCGGGAAAAGGCCAGTAGCCAACACTGATGACCGAGTCACAACCAGGAAGAAAAGATCTGCATCAAATTACCTTATCGCGCAATACAGTTACGTAAACACTGTTGGCCAGGCCCACACACACAGCCTCACTACTCCATAAGACTCTATTGGTCCCCAGAAAGACGGCGACGTGACTTTCTACTGCTGTGGGCGTCGTAAAGGGCCTATTGTTGGTACCAGGGGCTTGAAGGAGAAAGGCAAAGACTGGTCTCCAACATCTGCAGTCTGATCGTTGTGTCAGTGACCGCCACAAGGAAAACACAGAGTAAGCCCTCTTCGGCGCTTAACAAGGGCTTCTGACGACTGCTATGTGGCAGCGCATACACTGTAACATCGTTAACGGCGGAACTGAGCGTCCAGTAGTTTCTACAGCGCCTGGACGAAGAACCCTGGTCTCGAAGTGAAGATCATCCGTGTGCTTTCAGACACCTACCTCGTGCATCAGCCATATTGCAGTCAGAAAAAAATGTTTCGATCAGTCTGTACGTGTTTGAAGGCTGTTATACTAATTTCTGGTTATTAACCATACCTCACTGACTGATACATGTGGCGGCTCCGTTTATGAAAATAATAAGGACTGAATTACAAGCGTTACATTTCTGAAAAAATTTAACTTATTATAGTTGGTCTCGGTTCAGCCATTGCTAAAAGGGGCTTAAATTAAAAAAAAAAACTATGGAAACTTTCATTAACCAGTGTCAGTATCATAAGAGGGACCCTGGAATTCGCGTCTCAGTGTTTTCAACTATTTTCGCCACTCCGGGCGCCGACAAATATCGAAGTGTACTAAGCACACAAGAAAGAGTGAGTAATTGTGTCAGCGTCACGTAGCAATAAAAATAATACACAGTGTGTACATTGATTGAAAACAGAGTAATCTCACTTTTCCGTTAGTTCATTTTGTAAAGGTGATGACTGAATGGCTACTGAATTAACAACTAGTATATTCTTTCAATAACAGTATGGGCATTACGTCTCGTAGTCTAATACATATAGTCGCGACACACTGATGCGAAAGTTATTACATTGACAGCTGGACTAGACTAATGCTACAAGCAGTGAGAGAACAGACAGTCACATGCATCGAAAGGATAATTTTTGTTTTTAATTATTTATCTACTTAATCAACGAAATATTTGTTATATTTTTGCATTTCATACATTATTGAATTCACAAGAGACAAGAATGATTGTGAAATAAATGTAGAAACCGACGAATCTCACTGATTCATTGACATAAGCTACAATTTATTCATGAAGAATTAGTTTCAAATATAATTGCAGCTTACTCCCCTGATATAATCACATATTCGTGCATGAAAGCATATATTTTTGTTGTCGTCTGTAATGCGTAAAAAAATTTTATAGAGTCAAATAATTCACCCATTCTTCCACTTCATTCGATTTCTTAATACACGAGTATTAAATTGTAGAAAACCAGAAGTGAATGTGTTGCAGGTTCTTGTCGTTTGTGCCGCAGATGTAGCTAAAACTGAGGAAATGGTTTCTTTCGAAATGGGATATAGTTGTATTCCTATTGACGTTTTAGTGTGACGTCTGTGTAGCTTCCCTTTCAGTACAGTTGTTGTGGCTTATTTGCAACATTAAAATAATGTGCATGTAGGGAGCAAAAATTCGTGTTGTTTGGTGGATATACGACGTCTTTCTGCAAAAGGTTAGGTTTTCTGGTGTTCACTGGCAATATTTTGTTATTAAAGCAAGACGAAGTCTTCGGTAAATACCTGTATGTTACAAGAGAATCGTAAATAACTGTCCTATAATGTACGTATCATACTTCCGAGGAACATTAGGAAACTAAATAAAGGCAAATGTGATGTCATTTTGTTTAGTTATTGTCGATTTTTATGGCTCTATATCTATATAAACGATACTACTCTCACTCATATGTAGTTTGTTGGTCGCTTTATGAGCTACTATAGCAGTGCAGTAAATAAATAAATAAATAAATAAAAATAAAAAAATTAGATGCAAGTGTAACGACTGTTATTTTAGACAGAGCCCATGCACATGTCTTAATTTCATTATTTTCTTGGTTCTGCAGTACAATGATTGTGGATTCAATGCCTCTGAGACATATTCATTTGCTTTCTGTGTTGTGCATTTCCCGGTTCTAGAGCTCTGTAGCCTGGGATATTACGTTTACGTGAAACAAATATTTCGAGAAGTCATTAATAAAACAATTTTACAAACTTGTCGGTCTGCTCCCATCAATACCTTCAAACTGATGTATTGTTGGCTTTACAACTGAAGTAAATATCCTGTCAGGAAAAAAACGTGTGCACGTTGACTCTTCACAGTCATTATACGAAAAAGGGACCTACCAAACCAGCACAAGATCGTAACACATCATTATATGACGTCCACATAATCACACTACCTCCTACCATCACATATACTAAGAGCTATTTCATTTCGTTTGTAGTTTTTCTCTTGCAGCTGGTACTAATAAAACTGTGTGGCTACCTTTTAAAAATTAAAATTGGGGACGAGTATTTATTGTGCATAATCTACAGGAAAATGACAAGCATTTGTAAAACTGTTCCAAAATCAATTACGTGTGGGAGTGGACATGTATCTCTCTACATATAGTGACATAGCGTCCAGAAGAAATTGCCCGATGTCACTTTAACTCTGTACAGATATACACCATTGGCGGATATATATATGAGCAGAGTTGCAATTCCATGTGACATGTTGAACGCCGACGACACTGAAGCACTATTGTTCGCGTCTGTTAGGATATGTGGTGTCACCGACAGACACCATACTTGCTAGGTGGTAGCCTTTAAATCGGCCGCGGTCCGGTAGTATACGTCGGTCACGCCTGTCGCCACTACCAGTGATTGCAGACCGAGCGCTGTCACACGACAGGTCTAGTCTAGAGACTCCCTGGCACTCGCCCCAGTTGTATAGCCGGCTTTGCTAGCGATGGTTCACTGCCTACTTACGTTCTCATTTGCCGAGACGATAGTTTAGCATAACCTCCAGCTACGTCATTTGCTACGACCTAGCAAGGCGCCATTATCAGTTACTACTGATATTGTGAATCATGTACCGTCAAGACCAACGTTCATCATTAATGTATTAAAGTTAAGTATTCCACCGGCTACGTCCGTTTTTCTAAATTCTAATTTCCTTGTCCTGTTTAGACATCACGCTAGCCTACGTGAACTAAAACGCATGCATTTCGGCCTCCTCTAGTAACACGGTGTTGGCTCCCCTGACAACCGCTACAGCATATACCCTGAAGCGCCAAAGAAACTGGTAGAAACATGAGTATTCAAATACAGGGATATGTAAATAGACAGAATACGGCGCTGCGGTCGGAAAAACCTATATAGGGCGACAAGAGTCTCGCGCAGTTGTTAGATCAATTATTACTGCTACAGCGGCTGGTTATCAAGATTTAAGTGGTGTTATAGTCAGAGCACGAGCGATGAGACACAACATCTCCGAGGTAGCGATGAAGTGGTGATTTTCCCGTAAGACCATTTCACGAGTGTGAAGATTAGGAATTCGATAAAATATTAAATCTCCGACATCGCAATGACCGGAAAAAACATCCTTCATGAACGGGACCAATGGCGACTGAAGATAATCGTTCTGCGTGATAGAAGTGTAACCCTTTTCCAAATTTCTGCCGATTTTAGCGCTGGGCTATCAACCAGCGTCAGCACGCGGACCATTCAACGAAACGTCACCGATATGGGCTTTCGGAGCCGAGGGCCCACTCGTGTACCCTTGATGACTGCTCGACACAAAGCTTTACGACTCACCTGGCCCCATCAACACTGGCATTGGACTGTTGATGACTGGAAACTCGTTGCCTGGTCGGACGAGTCTCGTTTCGAATTGGATCGAGGGGTTGGAGGCGTACGGATATGGAGACAACCTTATGAATTCAGGGGACTGTTCAAGCTGGTGGAGGCTCTGTAACGGGCGTGTGGGGCGTGTGGTGTTGGATTGATATGGGACCCCTGATATGTATAAATACGTCTCTGTCATGTGACGCATACGTAAGATCCTAAGTGATCAGCTACATTCCTTCATGTCCTTGTGCATTTCGACGGAATTGGACAATTCCAGCTGGACAGTGCGACGCCCAACACGTCCAGAATCGCTACACATTGGTTCCAGGAACACTTTTCCGCTGGCCAGCAAACTGCCCAGACATTATCGTTGTTGCGCATATATGGAGTGCCTTGCAACTTGCTGTTCAGAAGAGATCCTCACTTCCTCGTACTCTTACGAATTTATGGACAGCCCTTCAGATTTCAAGGTGTGAATTTCCTCCTGCGCTGCTTCAGACGTCAGTTCAGTCCACTGCGGCACTTTTGCGTGCTCGCGGGTTTATTGTATTGTCAGCCGTGGAGGATTCATGGTGTCAGTGCCCCCAGCACTACATCAGGTATCAGTCGAGTCCGTGCTACGTCATGTTGCGGCACATCCGCATGCTCGCTGTGGCCCTACACAATATTAGGCAGATGTACCAGTTTCTTTGTCTTTCAGCGTATAACGGGCTTGAATAACGTCAGATGTTGAGTGATAACTCAACACGGAATTGCCACGTATTCGTATGCGACAGCCTTATCAGTAGTTGAAACAGTTTGAAAGGGGCCTCATTGTGGGTCACCATTTAACCGGCTGGTTGAATCATGCCCTATTCAGATTCGATGAGCATCGGATGTGACAGTGGCCCGATCATGGACTGTGTGGTAACGTGAGGGCAGGCATACTCGGCGCCAATACTCCAACCGACCACGTCTGCCCACCAGAAGCAAACACCACGGAATGGCCCATCAGAAACATCGTAACGTCTACCCACATGTGCCTACCATTCGAGAACATGTAATTCTGCAACGTCATTCCGCCTCGTTGGTGGGAGACTGTCAGGAGCGGGTCTAGAAATTAGGCTGCTGTTGACACCGCAACACAAACGGCTGTAAATGATAATTAATTGAAACCCTCAGCTGCCGACAGGTGTTGTTGATATACCTCGATGGGGACAGCTGAAAATGTGTGCCCCGACTGGCTCTCGAACCCGGGATCTCTTGCTTACATGGCAAATGCTCTATCCATCTGAGCCACCGAGGACACAACGGAATAGCGCGATTGCAAGGACATAGCTCTTGCACGGCTCCCGTGAGACCCACATTCCCATCTGTCCACAATTTACATATGTAATGTTTCTAATAGAGTGGATGGGCAAAATATCTATTAGGAACATTAAGTATGTAAATTGTAGACAATTGGGAATGTGGGTCTCACGGGAGGCGTGCAAGGGCTACGTCCCTGCAATCGTGCTATTCATCAGTGTTCTCTGTGGCTCACATGGATAGAGCGTCTGCCATGTAAGCAAGAGATCCCTGGTTCGTGTCCCGTTCGGGGCACACATTTTCAGCTGTCCCCATCGAGGAATATCAATAACACCTGTCTGCAGCTGAGGGTTTCAGTTAATTATTATGTATTCTAGAGAAGCTGCACGGCCATCAATAGTATCTTCTCTTTCGAGAACAGTTACTATCTTCATATACAAATGGCTGTGTTTGAAGCGGTGCCACCGAGCAAGGTAGTGCTATGTGGTTGGCACTGGACACGCATTCGGAAGGACGACAGTTCAAATTCCCGACCCCCAGGCGGATTTTGAGTTTCCACCATTTCCCTGCATCTCTTGAGGAAAATGTTCTTCCTTTGAAAGGGCACGACCGATTTCCTTCCTTCCTTGGTCCGATATAATCTCCCTTTTTTCTTTTTGGTTGGTGCCATGATAGCGAAGCAAGGACTGCTTATGAATGGCAACGCATTGTGTTCAGTGAAGAATCCACACTGCCCTGGAAGACTATTATTGTCGAGTACATAGGCGACAGCGGAAGAGGCCAAATTCCAGGAAGGTTAGAGGCGCAATGGTATCACTCTTGGCTGCATGGTGTTGGGTTTCATAATGTATGACTTCACGTAAGGGATGGTAGTGATTTAGGAAGCTCTGGTAGCTCAACGGCAAATCACGGACACCCTACGTCCTCATGTGTTAGCCCTCATGTGACAGTAGTGAGGTGATCTTTTGCAAGAGGACATTGCTCGTCCGCACATGGTATGTGTCTCTATGAATTATCTGTCTGATGTGGAAATACTCCTATGATTTCCAAAATCACCAAATATCTTGTCAATAGATTATGTGTTGGACTAGCCTGAACGTCAACTCTGTCCCAGCGCCATTATCCAGGATAACAAGGGCTAGTTACAACAGTTGTGGGCAAACTTCTTTCAGAAGTGAATGCTACTTCTTCATGATATTCTTAGCAACCGAATCCGTGCATGTATCAAAGCCAGAGGTGGTGCAATGCTGTAATGACAAGAGGGCTTGTACTGCCAACTTCTGCGCAAATCTGAGTGGCTTTGGTGACGACTTTTCAATTCACGAAGTTCTATTTAGTTTCTCCTCCATTTCTGGGTGCTTCAATTTCTTTTGTCAGTCTATGTACAGATTGTAATGGAAGATATTATGGTAGTAGTATCTAATAGTCTTTTCGCAAACATGTTACATAGTTTAGTAACTGATTGTCCACGTGTTAACACTTTAAACCTGACCTGCTGCCCAAGGGAATTTAAGCATTAATGGCTTGCTCTTGCCATATGTACTTGGAGATGTTAAAAAACCTAAAAATATACTAATAATAATTAGCAGTTTGAAAATTAGGTAAATACTGTCGTAATGTTCAGCACACTGTTCGAAGTGACCAATAAAGGTATCTGCACTTATACCTGTTATATCCTGTGTATATTTATAACACACACACACACACACACACATACATATATATATACACTCCTGGAAATGGAAAAAAGAACACATTGACACCGGTGTGTCAGACCAACCATACTTGCTCCGGACACTGCGAGAGGGCTGTACAAGCAATGATCACACGCACGGCACAGCGGACGCACAAGGAACCGCAGTGTTGGCCGTCGAATGGCGCTAGCTGCGCAGCATTTGTGCACCGCCGCCGTCAGTGTCAGCCAGTTTGCCGTAGCATACAGAGCTCCATCGCAGTCTTTAACACTGGTAGCATGCCGCGACAGCGTGGACGTGAACCGTATGTGCAGTTGACGGACTTTGAGCGAGGGCGTATAGTGAGCATGCGGGAGGCCGGGTGGACGTACCGCCGAATTGCTCAACACGTGGGGCGTGAGGTCTCCACAGTACATCGATGTTGTCGCCAGTGGTCGGCGGAAGGTGCACGTGCCCGTCGACCTGGGACCGGACCGCAGCGACGCACGGATGCACGCCAAGACCGTAGGATCCTACGCAGTGCCGTAGGGGACCGCACCGCCACTTCCCAGCAAATTAGGGACACTGTTGCTCCTGGGGTATCGGCGAGGACCATTCGCAACCGTCTCCATGAAGCTGGGCTACGGTCCCGCACACCGTTAGGCCGTCTTCCGCTCACGCCCCAACATCGTGCAGCCCGCCTCCAATGGTGTCGCGACAGGCGTGAATGGAGGTGAGCGCCACAATCAGGACTGCATAAGACCGAGGCACACAGGGCCAACACCCGGCATCATGGTGTGGGGAGCGATCTCCTACACTGGCCGTACACCTCTGGTGATCGTCGAGGTGACACTGAATAGTGCACGGTACATCCAAACCGTCATCGAACCCATCGTTCTACCATTCCTAGACCGGCAAGGGAACTTGCTGTTCCAACAGGACAATGCACGTCCGCATGTATCCCGTGCCACCCGACGTGCTCTAGAAGGTGTAAGTCAACTACCCCGGCCAGCAAGAGCTCCGGATCTGCCCCCCATTGAGCATGTTTGGGACTGGACGAAGCGTGGTCTCACGCGGTCTGCATGTCCAGCACGAACGCTGGTCCAACTGCGGCGCCAGGTGGAAATGGCATAGCAAGCCGTTCCACAGGACTACATCCAGCATCTCTACGATCGTCTCCATGGGAGCATTGCTGCGAAAGGTGGATATACACTGTACTAGTGCCGACATTGTGCATGCTCTGTTGCCTTTGTCTATGTGCCTGTGGTTCTGTCAGTTTGATCATGTGATGTATCTGACCCCAGGAATGTGTCAATAAAGTTTCCCCTTCCTGGGACAATGAATTCACGGTGTTCTTATTTCAATTTCCAGGAGTGTATATATATCTTCTTTCAGACATGCACACCAAGCTCCATCTCTTTCGGGAATCGGCGAAATGCCGCGACTAGTGAGGATAATGGGCAATGGGCACTACATTAATAGTGTGTGGATTTGAGAGTTTGGGTCTGACGGGAGGTGTGCTAGAATAGTCCGTGCAACTGCAATGGCCACTGTGTCTTAGTGGCTCAGTGGTCAGAGCATGTGCCCAGCAAGAAGAACACTTGGGCTTGAATCCCAGTTCGGCTTACTTTCTCATTGATTCCAGTCAATGCTTGGTCGCAGTGAGTGTCTGTAATTCTTTGTGTTTTAATATATTTACAGGTTCTGCAAGCTGTCACGCGTTGTATCGGTGAGCGTATAATCATATCCATATTATCGATTACAATCGATAGGTAATCCTTATCTCTCCTATTCTTTTCGCATACTGACCGAGGGAACTCGACCTTGAATGTACCTGTGTACGTGTCCTTATTTCTGTTATCTTACTCTCACGATCCATACGCCATCTTCTTTCAACACATGGTTCTAGAATTTAACCAACAGTGCCCTGGGAGAACTAGGTCGTTTAGCTTCCACTGTCTAGGTCGGTCGAAGAAAATGTGTTTAAACTAAAAAATGCTGCAATGGAAGAGAATGTGTGTCCTGAGATCTTAGTAAAAACCTCCTGGAATTATACGTAAGTCCTCGTTTTACTGACAGTTCTGTTTGATTCAAAGTTGGAATACAATATCATTTTTGTAATGTCAAATCCAACAAACATGTCTTTTTTCAATTATGATTTTGGTAGATTAGAAACTTTCTCACAGAGATCCTTGAAATGTTCTGTATCTTTGCTTGAGGCCTTACAAGCTATTTCATTATGCCCAACTTAATTTGTGGAGACAGCAATAGTAATTTTATGCAACATTTTAAGATGCGTAGAGGAATCTGCGCCATATGTCTTAAAATGTTTATTTTATATTATAAGCAATTGTATTTATGCTCATATTGGGATTAATAACACTAAAAACAACAAGAATAAGTAATTTCCATCAAAAATGTGTTTTCGTTGTTGTGTTATGAATTATTTTAATTTAAGCCGGATGTCTTTCTGTCATCAGTTGCCCTGAGGGACGAAAGCGGAATGAACTATATTCTGCTACTCTTCAAAGATTTTTTTCTGAGTATTAGTAGGAGAGGAGTTGAAAAAGTAATGCGACATCTTTTTTCCTCAGACAATTCGATGAAAAAAAAATCCGGAATTTGTTGTGAAACATCGTCGGATATTCCTCCTTCAGACTATGTACTTTCAAAAAGTTGCCATTGTTGATGGCGCTAGACATTGCATTCAGAATGGCGTCTGTAACGGATGTACATTCCAAGCAGGGGGTCCTAATTTAGCTTCTTTAGGCGGAAAAGCAGAGCATCGCAGATATTCATGCATCGCAGATATTCATAGGCTTTTGCAGAATGTATACGGAAACCTGCCGTTAAACCAAAGTACGGCGAGTCCTTGGACGAGGCGTCTGTTAGCATCGCAACAAGGTCGATCTGCCGCGTACCTGCCCGTCGCACACAGCTGTGACTCCTGCAATGGTGGAACGTGTGGACACTCTCATTAGAGGTGATGGACGAATCACAATGAAGCACCTCCCTGCTCAGCTGGACGAATCTGCTGGTAGTGCCAACACACTCGTCCACAAACTAGGGTATTCAAAGGTGTGTGCCCGCCGGGATCCTTGCCGCCTAACAGAAGACCATAAAGAGCAAAGAAGGACCATCTGTGCGGAATTGCTTGCGCGCTACGAGGCTCATCGCGACTATTTTTTGTCGACATGGTCACAGGCGATAGAGCATGTGTTCATCACTACAAACTGGAAATAAACTGGCAATTCATGCAGAGGCGTCATACCCTCTCCCCCAAACGAAAAGTTCAAAGCCGCACTCTCAGATTCTGAAGGAGTTATTCTGTTCGAAGTCCTTCCTCATGCTGCTGCGATCAACTCTGAAGCGTGTTGTGTTACCTTAAGGAGACTGAAGAAACGACTTCGGCTTGTTCGTCGCCACAGTAATGTAAACGTGCTTCTCCTTTCCCATGACAATGCAAGCCCTTACACAAGTCTGCGCACGAGATAGGAGCTCCCGAAAACTTTGTTGGACTTTTCTTCCTCGTCCACTCTAAACCACCGGATCTCGCATCTTCGGACTACCATCTCCTTTGCTCAATGAAGGATGGACTCCACGGGAAGAGATAGGTGGATGATTGGCGGGTTGTTGATGTAACAAGACGTTTGCTCCACCGTCGACGAGCAGAGTGGTTAAACGCTGGCATGGAAGCCCTATCAGTAAGATGGCGTAAGGCTATCTCACTGAAATGAGGTTATGTTGAAAACCTGAGTTTTATAGCCAAAATAGTGGTGGACAATGTCAATGTGATGTATTGGAGCCCTGTATAAAACAAACCTGCTTTCAGAAAAAAGACTGTTGGGTTAGATACTGAACGCCTCTCGTGTTTTAACGTTCGGCTTTTTTTTTTTTTTTTTTTTTTTTTAAGCGGTGGTGATGGTACAACTTGGCTTCTGTCATAGCGAGTGTTGGAAACCGTTTCAGACCACAGTCATGCCCGGTATATCAGGTTAAGGTTGAATAACGCGAAGCGAATTCGATCCGTCCTTGACTGACAGCGCAGGAGGCGCGCCGCGCCCGAAACAAGTGGAGCAGCTCGCGCTGCAACCCCTCTCACTGCACTCAGCGACGGCGCTGCCGCTCCTGCGCGTGTTACCTTCTGATACCAAGCCAGACGTACCTTAGGCCACCATTTCAGTTGTAATAATTTGTATGCAACATTGTCATAGATAATAGGCGTGATGTCTGCGGTAGTCCATCATCTCTGCCCGTCGTACCATTATAAATTAAAATACTTCCCTCTACAATTTTCACCCCCGCTGTTCTACCCCCTCCCAACCCCCCCTCCCCCCACACACACACACAGACACGCTCACTTTCCTCCCCTATTATAATGGTGATTTGTTGATGCGTCAGAATGTGTGCCCTCAACCGATCCCTTCCTTTAGTCAAGTTGTGTTGTGCCACAAATTCTTTGTCTTTTCAATTCTATTCAGTTACGCGATCTACTCATCTAGTCTTAAGCATTTCAAAAGCCTCTATTCTATTCCCGTCTAGACTGTTAATCGTCCATGTATTGCTTCCAAACATGGTTACAATCCAGAAAAATACCTTCAGAAAAGGGTTCCTACCACATAACTCTATATTCGACATTAAAAAATTTATCTACTTCAGACAAGCTTTTCTTGTCATTAACAGTCTACATTAAATGCTCTCTCTTCTTCTGTCATCATCAGTTATTTTGCTACCCAAATAGCAAAACTCAACTACTTTTGCCAGTTATTTGGTTTCCATATGTTTTGAGGAGGTAGTATGCACGAAAAAACTGTCCAGCTCCAAAACGTATACCCTTAGAACAGAAGGCATTTTTCAGTAGAAAAATGTGTTTCACAGTAGCGAAGATGAGCAAGGGCGTACAACTCTTAAGGTATTTTAGCAGCCTATATTTACTTATTTTTTTTTTCATTTTGGCCCATACTACTTCCTCAAAGTTACCTACCCTACAGACTGAGAAACAACGATACCGATACGGAGATGTCAGAACGATTTTCACATACAACCTTTGACTCGGTCCTTTCTGGACCAGGGTCCCTCATCCAAAATGGATACATTTACCCTTTCCCATTATTCCTGATAGCTTGTAACATCTTCAGGGAATTACCCTGTCTAAATGTAGACATTCTACGGATCTAAACATAACTACAAATACTCACCAAATGAAATTTAAGTAAATCTCGTAAAAGAGAACACCGGCCCGTCTGGAGCGCTGTATGTGGTATGGAACAGGTACCAGGAAATCACGCGACCCACACACACGCTGACACAATTCATGGAGGTGAAATGATGTTAATGTGTCACAGAGCTGTTACGCAATCAGCGCTCTATTATCAGTCGACGTGAGACGTGACAGCATGACAGGAAGGACCTACCCTGTTCGGTCGTTGCCATGACCAAATCATAAATCAGGTTGCCCAAATTATTGGTGTATCAATGGCCAACGCGTCTAGTGTATCATGCTAAGACATGTGACACCATAAGAACAGTGGTCGCTGAAAGATCGTGGCAGCGACTGGAGGCGAATATCGCATCTTCTAATCACTATCGATTTCCGTCCCACCAGAAATTACTTCTGTCTCTGTATGCGAGTCGACCTCAACAGGTTCCCGAGCGAAAGTGCAATGGACACTTACAGACTGCTACCTGGCTGAAGGCCATTTCTCTCAACGGCACATGAAGCTGCCCGTCTTCACTGGGCGAAACGACTCATAAACTGGACATCAGTTGACTCGGTGCGTCTTGTGTCGTACTGAGAGTCACGATTTTGCCCCTTTTCAATTGATGCAAGGTATCGATTGCATCGACGTCCCAATAAAGCGTTTAACCTGCAGAGTGCGGAGGGCATAATTCAGGCCGTTCTTCGTACGGTGAATTACGATTATTCATTCAGGTTACTGTGCACATGAACCCAGATGCTGATCTCATCATTTTCGATGACCAAGTATTGTTCTGTATTCCACATCTTCCTGATGAGTGCGCTGTGGACACTCCCATCTTCCAGCATAACAACAGCCTTGTTCACACGTTTGCGAACGTACGTTTCTGGCTTGATGAATTGTCAGGCTCCCTGCCGTATCTCGACTACGCCTACCCAATGACAAAGAAAGTGGTTGGCAGTGTTTGCAAAAGGGGGCGAAAAGCAGTTTGGTAGCTCTACGCGATATATTCGCCAATAAATTCTTCAGCTCGAAACGCCACTGTTGTAGAAACTTACGGACTCTCCTTCTCGCCGAACTGTGGCCCTTATCTAGGCTGGAGTCGGTATTACACAGGGCATGCGTGACAAATGCTGCGGATGTCTAATTACTACTCAGGTATGAAAAAAACACTGTGAAGGGAAAATTTTCGATATTCCACCACCAGTAGGCCAAGTGCAGTGTCTGAGGACTGGGGTCGTATTCGAATGCCTCGAAAGGGCATTCAGATTTAGGTTTTCCGTGCCCACCAATCACGTGAGAGTTGACATTCGGACCGCCTCGTTTCAAAGAGCAAGCGACCAGTTTTTGAGAGAGCCGACCGTTTACATTAATGCACAAGTGGCATCTGCGTGTTAATTGTCTAACGCATTTATAACAAGCCGAAGTCCAGGAGTAATGGCTGTAGCTTCAGCCAAACCGGCAACCGCATCTTTTGGAGTGTCTGTCGGTGTGTCGTACACAAAACGCGTGATCTCAACACCATAAAAGAGAAATTCATAGGAGATCATCAACATCTCTAAAACTGGTATCATCGCACTGCAGTCTGAATACTGTCTCTGAGCATCACTAGCGTCAAAACATTCATGGACCTGTAGTGCAGAAATGGTGACATTTTTGTCACATGAAAAAAGTGCTTCTTTTTGTCTCCTCTAAACACTCTAAAATACACCATGTGTAATATGGATGATCAGTTATGTTATAATAAAATAAAAGGTAGAAGGAAATAGTCAGAATGTGCTGTCCAGAGTCCAGGAAACAAACACGCAGTAGTCGTAAACGTCAGCCCTGAAGTAAGTTACAATCAACCGCAGTCTCATAAAGGAATCAGATAACCAACGGCTCATCGGTTTTGGTCACACATAAGGAGAACTGTTCTAGTACGTGATCTCCGAGAAATTGAGGTTCAGAGTTGTACGAAACTGTTGAAGATCGTACGAGAGCGTCATACATCAAGCTGAGTCGTTCGCACGGCAGGATTAGGTGGCAGACCAAGAGACTGCCCGTACTGCGTCGAGTCTAACTCACTTTTATCGCTACAATGGCGTTCATGACGAGTATAATAGGGGTATAATAAGCAAACGTGATGGAATAAACATTTGTTTATAAATACAATTAAGTGCGATATCGCTGATATTATTCAGAGCAGCTGTAGCCCAGCCTGACTTGGCTGCCATACGCTCCTGAATGCATCCGTAGACACATGACTAGAAAAGAGCAGACGACGAACTGACATAGAACCAGTACGAGAAGACTACTAGCCCACCGTTATAGTCGCTGCTCTCCTGCGATATTCAGTAGGCCTGCAAGAATATAAACAGGGGTTTCTCGAAAACGTTTGAGAATTACGTGGTATTAGATGATCGTTTGTTACACCTAAGCATGTACTTCGATCGTGGAAAACGAAACAAAATCCGTACCTAGCTGTGTTTATCAACTGAAGAGAGCCTTTCTGAGACACAACGGGGGCAGACAATGCGGAGCGGTGAATGAGTCACTCCGCATTTAGTCACGCCCCACGTGACTGTCTGGACCGCGGCTGTGCCTCCAGAAACTGGTTTTTTGTGTTCTCCACTGGCCTACTTGTCCTTCTCCCAGTCCGTGATCGAATACACCTGAAAGAGAAGAGATATTCCTCAGAAGTGGAAGTAGTAGTCTGATTTTACGGAAAACAGACAGTGAACTACTCTGCACCACTCTTAAAGTTAGCACATGAGCGTTGCTTTTATGATATTCAATCCAAAGGACAGCGGCTCGTGGCCTTTTGGTAAACACTGCACATTCTCGATCATGCGGCCGCGTGTTCGATCACCACCGATGGGGTAGGGGATCTTCCTCGCTCGGAAGTGGGCTTTTGTGTGTCCTCATTATCATTTCACCATCATTGACGCGCAATTTGCCATAATGACTTCAAATAAAAAGACATTCACCAGGCGGACGAACACCCAGAATGCGGTCTTGCGGCCAGACATAGCATACGCACATTTCATTCCAGTCCCAAGACTAGTTTGCTGCCACTCTCCATGCAAGTCTGTTGTATGCAAGACTGTTCGTCTCTGTATCACTACTGCAGCCTGCACACCCATTTGTATGACGGAACAGCTTAAACTGTCAGATGGTCTCAACTGAAGGTATCCTATTTGACAGCTTTCAGGAACAAAAATAACGGACCGAATTTAAAAAATTTAGAAAGCAGTCATCATCTACTCACTAAGAGGAATAATTTTACGTTAAAGGTTTAAAACAATAAGTCAAGTATGGAAGCTAGAAACTGTGAATATGTAGGCAGCGTAACTCACTGCGTGCAAATTACCCAGACTTTATCATACGAGTGGTGTCTAATAATTAATGTAACGCACTATTTTTCTTAAAGCAGGGTAGTTTTATTTATAATTCCAATACACCACATTATTCCCCACTCTTCTGGCTACAAAGTCCTATTTTTCAACATAATCTCCGCTTAATGTGATACCTTGACGCCACGTACCTGAGAAGGCCCGTATCCCCACGTGGTAACACTGCACTGGTCGACGTCAGAGGCAACGTCTGGCTACATCCGTAGCGTCCAAATAGTCCATGTACTGCTCCCTGCGGAATGCATCCTTCATAGGGCCATACAGACGGAAGTTGGAAGGTCCAAGATCTGGGCTGTCGGTGGATGAGGAAGAACAGTCCAATCAAGTTTTATGAGATCCTCACGGGTGCGTAGACTTGTGTGACGCCTTGCGTTGTCATCAGGAAGAGGAAGTTCGCTTTCCTTTTCGTTGGAGAAGAACACGCTGAACTCTTCTCTTCAAATCGCAGCTGTTTGTGGCCCCCCGGCACGCGGGTAATCGGACAGGTTTCAGCGATCTTGTTTGCGATGATGATGGGCGCCTAGTCCAACGAGCAACAGTGGTTTTATCGACTGCCAGGTCTCCGTAGAGATTCTGCGAGCACCCATGAACATCTGCGATGCTCTGGTTTTCCGCCAAAAGAAACTCGATGATAACTCTTTGCTTGGAACGCACCTCTGTTAGAGATGGTATTCTGAAGGCTAAGTATTGCGCCGCCACTTGTGGAAACTTCATGAACTATAGGGGCTGAAGCATCAATATTGCTCGATGTTCCACAATAAATTCTGAACATCCTCAAAGGAAATTCGTCGAAAAAAAAAGTTGTATTATAGAATGCCCCTCATACATTATTTCAGAATGAGAATTAGTGACTGCCGACAAACCTTAGACATAGTTTCAAACCTTCCAAAATGTTTGTCGCTGACGTTATGCTCCATTTTAACCCCCCCTGCCCCCTCCAATAAAATAATGAATGGGAAAGAGTTTCTATCGCACGACATTTTCGTTGTTCACGCAGTGAAACTTCAGCATCAGACTTGGCGTTTTATTTTATTACTTCTTTACTAGTGACTCTATTTACAACACATTTCGCAAACAATATCTACATGCACCACTAAATGTATGTGTAAAATTATATAATTGTACGACCCATAGTTCAGGAGATATGTCGAAACACTGAGACGCGTGACGAACTAGCTTCTCTTAAGAGGGAGCACAAATTACCCACAATGTACTCATCCAGACTGAAGCTGTTTTATGCGTAGGATTTTGATTCTTTAGACACTCGGGTGTGTAGGGAGTTACTGGTTTGAATGTAATTATTACAGTCAAGACTTCTTCTACAGTTTTTACAGGTCGCGCTTTGCTCCCTTACCAAGCTGACGATTCGTTTAGATCTCAGAACGTGTCCAACACACCTTTTTTTTGAGTCGAGTTGTGCCATAAATTTCTTTCTTTCCCTATTCGATTCGTTAACTCCTTATCAGTCATTCTTTCTACCCATTTACTCTTCAGCATTATTCTGTAACAATACACTTCAGTGGCAAGAATTTTGTTTTTGTCTTTAATCCCTACTGTCTACATTTGACTTCCCTATAAGATTCCAAGCCAATAAATATCTGCTTGAAATACTTCCTTACAGACTTATATTGGACATTAACAAATTTAAGTAAGACTCACCTACGGCTTTTAGTGTCTCATTTCCTAATCTAATTTATTTAGCTTTGCCTGATTTAACTCGACCTCTGTTCGTATCGTTGCTTGACTTTTGTTGATGCCCATATTACAACTTCTTTCAAAATCATCACCCATTCTACACAACTGCTCCCACAATGTCATTGGTTAGTCAGTTAGTTAGTACTTACGTGTTCCATGGGTTATCTGAACGATTCTTTTGCTGAAGTAATTTGTAACGATTCTGTTTACAGGATACGTATATATGATTAACGTTAACAATGATTTTTAGTCCTACGTATGCAACTACAGTGGCTACCGGTTTCTAAGTAGAAATTAGCCAATGGAGTAGGGGATATCCCGGATAAATGATTTTAAATTAGATTTAAAACTTACTTCATTTCCTGTCAGACATTTTATGTCATTGGGCAACCCCTAAAATTTTAGTTACTATATATAGTCTTTCTGAGCAGCCGCTGACAACTTAAGCAATGAGAAATATACGTCATTTTTGCCTCTACTATTCTGAGTATAAACATCACTCTTCTTCTCAAGTTGTAATGGATGATTTACAACGAATTTAATTAACGAATATATGTAACGTGACAGCGCAGTTAAAATGCCAAGCTCATTGAAGAACTACTTACATAGCGTCCGTGGCTGTACACCACATATTATTCTTAGTGCTCGGTTTTGTGTAAACAATGATTTCTTTCTAAATGGCATTTTACCCCAGAAAATTATTCTGCACGATATTATTGAGTGGGTTTTTTCAAAATTTAGAGAGAGACCATTCCCACGGGGCCACTTGATAATTCGTTGGAAAATATCATTTAACAACTCCTCTGTTGCTTTTTCTCTAATGGAATTTATTATAACACCTGTATCACCTGCTAAATACGTCAAGTAAATTATACGAAATAAATATTATAAAAAGAATATTATTTCATTACTTCGCAGCAGACATGTTTTAATTCGCACTGTCTTTGGAAATTCCGATGTTTAGCAGCAATTTTCCGTTTAGTACTAACACCAGATTGGGATAGAGACATGCGGAATACAAGAGATTTACGGCAGTTAATAATCGGTACATGACACAGAAATAAAATAATATTTTAATAAAAACTAATATTTTCTTCAACAATAATTTTCGTATGGTGAATACTGCACAAATTAATGAGCATCTTGTACTCGGAAAATGAAATGTTCCATGTTAAGGTAAATCAAGCAAATGAAATCAAGCCAACCACTTTTTTTATGCTTAGCGATTGCTTTCACTATTGTAAGGGGCGCTGGACAAAAATTACAAACAAAAACGTTCCATAAGTTTTACTGATCCACGCCTTCGAAAGTAGGGATTAAACAAAGATTGAAATCTGCCCACTCAACAGTCAGCGAATAGGCTTACTGAAACACTGGTTTTGATGAATATCTAAGTGTTTACAAAAAAGTTAAATGTGTTGTGTGTCCCTGTCGTAAAAGATATATTGTCTGGTCAGAAGTACCCGGGCAGTTATTAGCGGACTTTAGTATGAGCTGCCTCCACCATTCGCCTTTATGACGACTTAAACGTTGCTGGGAACACTTTCAATAAGACGTGTGAATGTCTTTGAAGGACTGTCAGTCCACTAATCCTCTAGAGGTGAAAACAGTGAAGGTGTGATGTTGGACGCTGGGATCAGGAAAGAAGTTTATGTTCTCATCCATTCCAAATGTGTTCTGTTTGGTTCATCTCGAGACTCTGGGTTCGACAGTCCATTTCGGGAATATTGCTGTCCACCAAAAATTGCGTCATAAACGCTGCTGCTGCTTTCTGACGAGGGAATATCGTGTCTGAGCTGTTTCTCTAATGTACGCAGTACTCGATACTGAACAGTGTGTTCCGATCCCTCTTCAATCAGCGTTTTCTTAAGCGCGGTAAGCTGACCACATCCTAACCACGAAAAACACTCAATTTCCGTAAGACACCATCCTCTTTCCACTTTTTGATACTAAACACGATGGCAGATAATGTTGTCCAGGAGTTTGGCATATCCAAATTCTTTCCGCCGGATTGCCACAGGGTATAGCGTGATTCATCATTTGAGCCCACTCGTTTCCAGTCATCAGGTGTCCAGTAGCATCACTCTTCAAAACGCATTGAGCATCACTTGGCATCAGCTACAGAAATGTGTAGCCCAAGAGGATATCCTCGACCATTGTACCTCATTATTTTTTTAACTCCCTACGTACAATGACTGTAGTAGATGAACTTACGGTAGTACTCCGGAACTCGCGACTGATTCCTTTCGCTGATTTCTTGCGATTTTCATGCTGATTTCTGCGATGCTCGACGCTCCGTATGTATTTGAGATCTGTCTTGCCGTGGTTTGCTGTGGTTGTTCTTTCGCGTTTACCCTTTACAATAACATACTAAGAGTCGCCTTGGAAAGCTTTAGAAGAGCTGAAATGTCCGTGAGGGATTTGCTACTCAGGTGTCGTCCAGTAACTGGTCCATGTTTGAAGTCACTGAGCTCTTCCGACCGACCTACTCTGGTGTGGCTGCTTCCTTACTGACAACACTATACTCCCCGCCTCCTTTTATACCACTCGGTCATTCTCTCGGGAGAAAGGAGTGTCCGGATACCTTTTAGTACATATTGTATTTTTTACAAGCCGTGAAATTTTCCACCGACGCTGTGTACATTATGAAAAGTGTGATTATCCATTAGCGTGCTGACATTCTAGCAATGTGTGTTTCTTTGCTCTTGCAGCATACCAACAATGACAGACGATTACAACTTCGTCCCTGCGACGCCTGAGCAGGTTGAGACCATCAGGAAGCAGCTGGGGACGGACGAGGAGGACATCAAGAAGACCATCGCGTCTCTGCGAGACTGGCTCAGAATGCAACCGCATCTGCCCGACGCGATAGGTCAGTCACCTTTGTAACCTAGTTCATCTTTAAAAACCCCCAACCGATTCCAATACTGGTGTTAGTTCTTTAAACTACTGATGAGCCTTCAGTTTGGAACGTAGCGCTTCTAAGGAATGTAGCCATTAAATTTGCTTTCATTACGTCTATGGCCACAAATTTTTTTTTTGTCATACAGGTTTCGGTCTATAATGACCATCTTCAGATCTGTTTTATAGAAACTTGTCCTAATCTACTGGAATCATGCTTTTATAAAACAGATCTGAAGATGGTCATTATAGATCGAAACCGGTAGTCTGATGACAAAAAGTTTTGACCGTGGACGTAAAGAAAAGGGAATTTATTCTGTATTCGAGTCACTGTTCAAATCTTCGTTGATCCATTATGGACCATGGGACAACGGCTGGCATGTATTTCGTGATGCAGTAATTTACCAACAGCCGTATGTATTGTAGAAATTTATTTTATAAACTTCTTATATGCTACCAGTTTCCGTATTACATTGATGCCATCTATGACGTGTGGGGCCTGAAGATGGCATCAATGTAATGCCGAAACTGGTAGCACATACGAAGTGCATAAAATAAATTTCTACAACACATATGGCTGTTGGTAAATTATTGCATCAAGCATTGACACATCTGTTGTAGCTGGGTCTATTGAGGTAGCGTGTGGCTGGAAACCAACAGGTCGGGTGATCGAATATAGGTCGGACAACGGAATATTTGCGTCTGCCTTCAACCTAACTTTCACCTTCGGGTGATGTGAAGATACATAGGTCCGCAGCAGCGTTAGGATTGCCAGGATTGGTTAGGGAACACAAGTAGCCGGAGTGGTGTGGGACTGAAACAGTTGCACCGGGACGTTGACCGACACTGAGTTATTATTATTAGTGTTATTTAGCTACTGCAGTGTACTACAACATATTCTGAGCGCAAATATAAAGACGTGTATCGAACAGAATGGCCTCCTCAGTGCTAACCCACATGGATTCCGAAAACATCAGTCATTTGGAATATAACTCGTGCTTTCTCACATGAAGTTCTGAAAGGCATTTCCTGACTTCCTACAAACATTTCTCTTGGTACCACGACAAAGTTTATTCATAAAAGTATCTCCATATGAGTTATCAAACGAAGTGTGTAACTAGAAATTCGATTTCTTAATAAGGAGTATGCAGAACGCTATAACGACCTGGTAAACAATATTAATAATAACTTTAGATTTTTCCAGATTATGGAGTTATCGATAATCAAGTATTTTGTGCAAAAAAACTGTCGGAACATCCAACTGATCACCGACGTTGCTTCTCTACATCGTAAGTTTCATATACACCTGATAATGGCCATCACTTGGATGTATGACCGTGCAGTTGTCGATCACTGTTATCAAGCGGGGTGCCCTCAGGCCCTTGTCAGACAAATTGAGGAGTTACTTCATTGATAAGTAGCAGCTCCGGTCTCGGAAACTAGCATACGCCCGGGAGAGTGGTGTGCTGACCACATGCCCCTCCATATCTGCATCCAGTGATGCTTGTGGCCTGAAGATGACACGGCGGCCGGTCGGTCCGTTGGGCTTTCATGGTCTGTTTGAGTATAGCTCTGTTTTTCTTTATTTACAATGGCCTAAGGTAATGGCCAAAACCTGACTTGAGGGCTTAATAAAGTTCTCATTACTCAATTGGAGCGGTTTTTCAGTAACTGAACAACAGCTGCGGAATCAGCATCCTCCAAACATACGAAAACTAATAATCATAGAACATGATAGCTTTGGTGGTCTAGGTGTTATGGTGTGGGAGTGCTTCATGTTGCATGGGCATACTGATCTCCAAATTTTTGAACATGGTAGTCTCACTGGCCAAATTTACTGTGAGATTGTACTCCTTCCCCCTGCGCTAGTTTTCAGCAGTTCATTCGGCAATGACTTCTTTTTTGTTAATAACAAAGCGCGACCACGTCGAATAGCGCAGGAGCGAGGGAATATTCGGCAAATGGACTGACTTGCCCATCCCCCGACGTAAATCACACTGAACACCCATGGAGAGAGCGTTAGAACACCTCCATCTGCACCAATGACCATGCACTAGTTGTCCACCACCCTGGTGGAAGTATGGAACTATCTGCACCAATGACCATGCAGTAGTTGTCCACTACCGTAATGCAGGTATGGAACTACATGCACCAATGACCATGCAGTAGTTGTACACCAGATTGATGGAGGTATGGAACGCCTTATCACAGAAACTCCTTACTAACTCCGTAAAGTGCCCAGCCTGGGAACACATTGCAGAGAATGTATTGCTGTTCGCTGCATAACACACGCTATTAAGTACCATGACTCGCCTTTGCTGATGTCAAGGAGACTATCGTATATCGCGGCGGCTCCAGCGTCATTATTGTCGTTGAATAAAAGTGTCATTTATGTTCGCCTTATTGTGTATTTCTTTCAGTTATCGTCTGCATTATATTGTAGCAGTTCTTTCTATGTATATCCCAAATTTCATCGAGCTACGTTACTTGGAAGTGACACATAACGAGAAAATTATTTCCGTCCTTATGTTTGCACACTGGTGCAGTAACCTCAACCTTTTTGCAGATTATACAGTTATCTGTAAAGAAGTACTATTTCAAAAAAGAAGCTCCGGAAACAACCAGTTGATAAGATTTCAGTGAGGCGCAAACTCACTTTAGATGTCCAGAAATATGTAACTGTGCTTTATACAAATTGCAGAGAAGTAGTATCCTACGACTTCTATATTGACGAGTCTCATCCGAAATTAGTCAACGCATAGAAATATCCGGATGTAGCAATTTTGTAGCAATATGAAACGAAATTATGACGCAGGCACGATGCTACATAAACCTGGCGGCAGACTCCAGCTCGTCAAAAGGATAATGAGAAAATTCAATCACTCTACAAAGGAGACTGCTTACCTACGGTACTGAATGTAAGCAAAGAACGACAATGCGAATGGTCACAGGTTAGTTTCACTAGTGGAAGAACACCACGGAAATTCTGATAAACCTGAAATTTCGGGAGTAAACTATCTTGAGAGATGATAGTTACAGAATTTCCAGAACCAGTATTAAGTGTAGCACAATGTAGTATGGTAGTGAAACATGGACTGTGCGAAAATCGGATCAGAAGGCAGACGAAGCCTCAAGATGTGGTACTAGAGAAGAATGTTGAAAATTCAGTGGACCGATAAGGTAAGCAATGAGGAGGTTTTCCACAGAATCGGCGAGGAAAGGAATGTATGGAAAACACTGACAAGAAGCAGCGACAGGATGGTAGTACACCTGTTAAGACATCAGGGAATATCTTCCATGTTACTAGAGTGAGCTGAAGAGAGTGAAACCTGTAGAGAAACAGGTAATAATTAGGGACTTAGGATGCAACTGCTACTCTAAGATGAAGAGGTTGGCATATGAGAGCTATTCGTTCAGGCCGTATCAGACAAGTCAGAAGACTGATGACTTAAAAATAAAAGTTGTGGAGTAACTACAGAAATACACTCCAGCCCGCTACGTATCGCTGCCGTAGGAACCACAGGGTTTGACGAAGAGAGAGTAACTGAAACAGGTATTTTTCGTACGCTCCATACGCAACTGGAGCAGGGAGATCTCTTGACATGTGGTATAGCACCAAGTGTCCCCTGCCATGCACACCACAGTGTTTTGGAGAGTGCGCCTGTACTTATATAAGTAAGTCTAGCTGTCGCACCACCAAGTAAACCTAGCCAATCTTAATTCGAGGAGAATTTTTATAAGCATCTTATGCGTCATATGAAACTGCTGCAACAAGACGTCTGCTTCCATTGGGCTGACTGCGAGAGATGGGTTACTTAAAGATCGACTTTTGGAAAGATTTCCAGCACTAGCGCTACACTATGGTCCTGGATGGTAGACGGTTTTCCATGATATTAACTAACTGATCTCAGCAGATCACTGTGTAAATAGTTATAACGAGAAGTTCTTCCAGGAGGCAGCCGTTAGCAGGGAAGCGTAGTTAGAAAATGAACGAGAAGCTACTATAGTGAATTTAGTTCTTGAGGTATAAGACACTTTAACTATAAATACTAGAACGATGGTGGACAGACTTTGGAAGCTGATCAGGACAGCAGGGAAATGGACGAATTGAGATTGAGAAGAATACATTACTTGATCAACAGTATTCCGACAGCCCTATGTAAAGTGGAACTGACCACTAGATGCGACGAGAGGCTGACCTGCCAGAGTAAAATTAAGTAGAGAGTATTGTGTTGTCAATAAAGGTCCAGTAACAACAGAACGTTAGGTCACCAGAGCTCATTGACTTCCCACGTGGTTTAATATTGGATGCCACGTGAGTAATAAATTCATCAAGGACTGTTATCCAAATCACTGTTGGCAAGTGTAAACGCGCAGGAACAGCCACAGGCCTGCGAGACCTCGTATAGTTTCGCCAGAGACTATCGAGCATTATAAAATGTTGTTGTAAAAAAATTGCATGAAATGAGCAACTGAATCACTAACAAGTTCCAAAGTGCTATCAGCACTCCAGCTAGAAGAATGTCTGTACGTAGCGAATTAAAAATAATAGTGTAGAACGGTCCAGCAGCTACTCATAAGCCACACATTTCAGAAGTCAATGTTATGTGGCGATTTTAATGGTGTAGAGAGCCACAGTGTATTACTGGAAATGAGTATATCGGAGAGCTGAATTACGCTGTAACCTGCGGTAATCTGATGGAAGGGTTTGGGTTTGGCGAATGCTTTGAGAATGATACCTGCCATCAGATTATTGCCATACAGCATTCTGGACTGCATGCTGTAGAGGAACAGTTTGGACACGATGATTATGTCAACATGTCAATGCAACCTGTCGTGCTGCAGCATCCGTGGGGCAATTGTTTATGGAGAATGTCATTCCTGAAATGCACTGGCCTGCACGGAGTCCCAACCTGAATCCATCTGAACACCTTGAAATGGATCGTCGCTCCACTGCATCCAACATGTTCTCTGATTTCGGTTCTGAGGAAGTGTGGGCTGCCATTCCTCCACAGACATTCTATGGGATTGATGACCTCAGATGTTAAGTCCCATAATGCTGAGAGCCATTTGAACCCTTTTTTGAATCAGTCTTGGGGCATATTTAAATATTAAATAGTAATTAAATTATCATAATGGAAAGGGATCAATGGATGAGAGCTAACACGGTACTGAAGTGCCAAATTAAAGACAACGAAGAAACACTAAGGAAACAGTTGTGGAGTGGTATGAAGAAGGAGGAAAACTGAAAGAGTAATGGAAGAAAAGCAAAGAGCAAATGAGAGGGAATTGAACCTGCCGATTGTTCCATGGGTGGCCAAGCCAGAATGGTAAAAATCAGTGGTATATTGTTAGTCATTGACATGAAAAATAAAAAGCTTATACAACGTTTCAAGCATGTGGAGCTCTATACATACTAAATACTCTATAAAACAAAAATTTAAAAAGGCTAAACAGTGACGCAACACGAAAGTGTTATCGAAATGGGTAGATGTGATGTATATTTACAGACAAACAAATTATTACAGTTTCAGAAAAGACGGATGATTTATTCAAGAGTAAGAACTTCACAAATTGAGCAAATCAGTAACGTGTCGATCCACCTGATGCCCTTACAGAAGGAGTTATCCGGCTTGGCGTTGACTGACGGAGTTGTTGCATCTCCTCATGAGGTATATGTTTCCAAATTATGGTCAACTGGTGCGTTAGCTCGTCCATATCCCGAGTTGATTACACGAAACTGCCCATAACGCTCCAAACGCTCTCAATTGGGGAGATCTGGCGACCTTGCTGGCTGTGGCGGGGTTTGCTAAGCGTGACGACAAGCAGTAGACACTCTCATCCTGTGAGGGCGGCATTATCTGGCTGAAATGTAAGCCCAGGACGGCTTTCCATGAAGAGCAACAGAACGGGGTGTAGCACACCGTAGACGTTTCGCTGTGCTATAACGGTGCTGCTATTGACAACCAAATCGGTCTTGCTATTACAAGAAATGGCACCACAGACCAGCACTCCTGGGGAATGGTATCGCACTCTGGGGCCTCGAGACGCAGCATTGGCCTGGGCTCTCATTACCGGAGCAGAATTGTCTTCAGTGATGAGTCCCACTTCAAAAGAGCCCCAGTTACCAGAATAAATGTCAGTGTGTAATGTGACACCCACAGGCACAAAGACACGCATGTCACCCCTTGAAGTACATGCTCTGTCTGCTACTGAAGATCGCTGTCTGCAGGCTGGTACGAAAGTGTATGCCTTCCCATCGAATTCCCAGACTTGCTCTATGGGAGACAAATCACAGGATCAGGCAGGCCAACCAAAGTTTCATACATTCCTGAGATCGCACATGATGTGAACTGGCGTGGGGCCTTGCCTTATCCTACTGAACTGTGCCATTTAGTACCCAAATCATGAAAGATATGTCAACATGGTTTACCATTTTGCCACGTAATGGCGAACGTTCTGCTTCCTTCAACAACTGCCAAACCAATCTTGTTATCATATTCTAGAGATCTCCACACCCTGAGTCCGAAAGTTGCTGAGGTATAGATTTCAGGAAACTCTGCTTCCTGTGACATGTCACCAGATCCTCTATGGACACTTTGTCTTCGGTACCATTACAAAAAGAAGCAAACAACACAGAATGTCATTAGATGTCCCAGTTGACTCTGGTTCCACAGCAGGAAAGTCTCTGTTGTCTATAGTATGCTGCAAGCGCTAGAAAACGGACGTTGACTCAAAATTTAAATCCCAGTTCTAGGTATGTGTTCCCAACAGATCATGGTGATCCCCTGCCATGTGGAACTCGTGTTCTCTTCACGTCGCACTGTAGCCCTGAGTTCATCTCGTCAGCACTCATCGTTTTGCAGTCACTGCACTGCTGATAACTGTGTATGCCATCTGATAGTATGGTGCTTCCATGTCCGTCATGCCAATGATTCAATTTTTCGTAATGGCCGAAAGATGGCAGTAAGCTCGCTGTACAGGTGCTCTGAGTATGCCTTGTTGCGATCTCTCCTGAAAACACACAGTAACGTAGATACACCTAGTGTCCATGACGTACTCACACAATTTTCGCTACTAGCAACGATTGGTCTCTGCACCGAAAATATTGAAAGACAGCTCGTTCTAGGATGATACTTTAATTAACATACTCCACGCGCATGGAAATACTGATGTATGTGTTTGGTAGCGTCCCGTAAAGGTTTTGATGGAGTAACACTTTCCAATTTTTCCGGTACTGGGTGGGAGATTACTATTAGCTTACTGCAGACGACGTAAACGTTGATTTATCGCCTGTGCTCTTAAGGTAAGCCAATGGGTGAGGAGCGAAGAGCACTAGAGAATATAGTTGGAGCGTGAAAAACAATTAGTACATCCTCTGCAACGGTGTTACATTTAACATACATACGGCTGTATGGGCCTAGGTCAGCCATACCCAATGTTTGCTGCAGCAACAGTGAGTGCATTCCTCTGCGTCAGTAGTGTCCATATCTTGAGCTCTAGGTGGACGTGTCTCCTGCATCAGGCACGTGTAGAAAAGCAGAGCTCAACGCCTGTGGGTATTATTCGCGAGCAACGCAACAATCGAGGGGTCTGAGAAAACTAATGAAACTGAACCTTTACCTACCAAAGTTAATATTTGTTTTCAACATCAGTATTGTCCCCTACAAAATACTTCCCTTCGGCAGCTATGCACGGGAGAAGTTGTTGTTTCCAGTATTGGTAGCAGTGCGGAAGAGCTTCAACTCGTAAGGCCTTTAACGTCACATTCTTTTGAAAGTTCTCTGGCTCCCAAAATGACGCCCTTTTAAGACATTTTTATATTTTTGGAAAGTAAAAATGTCACAAGAACCCAGATCAGGTTGAATAGGTGGGCTGTGGAACAACAGAAATGCCTTTTGAGGTCAAAAATTCTGTGATGGAAGTGGCCATGTGATATGGCGCTTTGTCATGGCGCACCATTCAGATGCCTGCATTGTCCAGTCCCACTCGATTCACCCTTTCCTGAGTGCTTCAAAGAGTTCTTTGTAAAATATTTGGTTGACAGTTTGTCCTGGAGGAACAAATTCGTTATGCAATATACCTCTACTCTAAAACTATCGTTCTTTTGATTTCTGATTTGCTCACTAGAGCTTTATTTGGGGGAGGAGATATCTCAGTGTGCCACTCCTCAGTTTGCCGCTTTGTTTCAAGATCGTACTCAGAAATACAGCAATTGTCATCTGTGATCACACGAGTGAGCCAGACAAAGTACTCGTAGATCAACTCAAACGTTTGTTCGATTGTCCATCTGCTGAGCTGTGAGGTTTTTTGGCACCATTTTGGCACAAACCTTTCGCATGTGTGGTGGACTTGGTAAAGTTTAAAGGTCATCAATCATCCATCATCACACGTTGGTCTCATCTTACAGGAGCACGCACTCGTTCGACATTTTCATCAGTTTTTGAAGGTCTCCGTGAACGAGTTTCATCTTGAATGCGTCCTGGCTGTGCAAAAATGGTTTGTGCCTGGGAGAAACTTGTGTTCCCCCTCAGGCCTGTTTCAATTTTTGGAAGGTTACGTTCTCGGATTCCCCAAACTTTACACAAAAGGTGATGGAATAACTTTACTCTAAATTCATAACACACAACAAAAACATAACTTCACTAATGGCGCTCTCAAAAACCATGTGCTGGCTGTACGTAGTTACAACTTAGACTTACGGTCTGAAAGCAATCAACACACTGCATACACAAGTGGAACAACACAGCGTTGCCACATCCCTTGCAGTCTTGCTAATCTCATTACCTTTCTCACACACCTCGTAGACATTACCGCCAGTCTTTGAGTACAGTATCTGTCTTCAGGTTGAATCAATTAATGGAATTATGTTTTCTGCTTTGACTGGCTAACCCTTTGTAATAAATATTATTTCCATTGGTTACAGATGACGCCCACATCGAAAGGATGTACATTCACTGCAAGTGTAGCACAGAGAAGGCTAAGAAAGGGTTGGATGCTTACTTCTCAATGAGGAACAGGTATCCGGAGATCCTGATGAATCGCGACCCTTTGGGGCCTGACATTAAACACACCATGAAACACATGTAAGTACCGACTAAATGCATATCTCTTTTCAAAAAAAATGAAAGTTCTTTTACCATCAAATAATTATTATTGTGGTAACGGATTTTAAAATCTGTCTTTGCAGCAGTTTGTTTATATTACCATTTTTTGAGTCATCAGTCTTCTGACTGGTTTGATGCAGCTTGCCACAAAATTCTTTCCTGTGCCAATCTCTTCATCTCCGAGTAACACTTGCTACCTACGTCCTCAGTGATCTGCTGCATGTATTCCATCTTGCCCTCTACAGCTCCATCTGGTAGTATGGAAGTCATCTCTGATGTCTTAACAGATGTGCTACATACATACATACGTGTCCTACATACGTACATACATACATCAAGAGATATGACGTCTCAAACAGTGAGTTGCGTGAAAAACTAGGTTTTGTGGGAAAGTAGCGCGGAATACCCAGTGTTTCGGAATGATAGAACTTACAAGAGGACCGCGCCTATTCGTCGTCACCGATTTCGTCCAAATTTATGGTAGTCGCAGGGTTATCCAGAAATGAATGTGTTGGACCCCAGATGGGAAGATATTTAGAAAAAAATAGCATTTAAAGCGCGGGTCGGACGATTCATGAGCCATTTACGTCATCGTGGCTTCCAGAAAGCGGTTCTCTCTGCGGAAACAGTAGAGAACGGTTTCCGAAGGTCGTAGGGTCTAGACCAACCTTTGTTAGACCATTACCCCTGAGTGCAATCAGACATTAGCTAGTCCCCTCACCCTCGCCTCCCTCCCCCTCTATCTGTTTTCCCTCCTCCACCCCCACATTAGCACCAACCTTTTTTTTTTTATGCCGGTTTGATGCGGCTCGCCACGAATTCCTCTCTACATCTCAGAGTAGCAACCTATGTCCTCAAATATTTGCTGGATGTATTCCAATCTCTAGCTTCCTCTACAGTTTTTTGCCTTCTACAGCACCCTCTATTACCATGAAAGTGATTCCCTCATGTCTTAACAGATGTCCTATCATCCTGTCCCTTCTTCTTATCATTGTTTTCCACATGTTCCTTTCTTCTTCGATTCTGCGCAGAACTTCCTCATTCCTTACCTTATCAGTCCACCTAATTTTCAACATTCGTCTGTAGCTCCACATCTCAAATCCTTAGATTCTCTTCTGTTCCGGTTTTCCCACAGTCTATGATTCACTACCATACAATGCATTACTCCAGACGTACATTCTCAGAAATTTCTTCCACAAATTAAGGCCAGAATTTGATATTAGTAGACTTCTATGGGCCAGAAATACCCTTTTTGCTATTGATAGTCCGCTTTTGATATCCTCCTTGCTCCGTCACATCATTGGTTATTTTACTGCCTAGGTAGCAGAGTTCCTCGCTGTTCTCATTTACTCTGCTTCTCATTAATTTCGTCTTTCTTCGATTTACTCTCAATTCATATTCTGCACTCATTAGACTGTCCATTCCATTCAGCATATTATGTAATTAGTTTTCACTTTCACTCAGGGTAGCAATGTCATCAGCGAATCGTATCACTGATACTTTTTCACATTGAATTTTAATTCCACTCCTGAACCGTTCCTTTATTTCCATTACTGCTTCTTTGATGTAAGAATTGAAGTTTAGGGGCGAAAGACTACATCCCTGTTTTACACCCTATTTAATCCGAGCATTTCATTCTCGGTCGTCCACGCTTATTATTCCGTCTTGGTTCTTGTATATAGTGTATATTACTCGTCTCTCCCTATAGCTTACCCCTATTTTCCACAGAATTTGGAACATCTTGCACCATTTTACATTCTCGAATGCGTTTTTCCAGGTATAGATATCCTATGAAAGTGTCTTGCTTTTTCTTTAGTGATGCTTCCATTATCAACCGCAACATCAGAATTGTCTCTCTGTTGCCTTTACCTTTCGTAAAGCCAAGCTAATCGTCATCTCACACACAGTTTTCTTTTCCACGCTTCTGTATATTAGTCTTGTCAGCAACTTGGATGCACGAGCGGGTAAGTTGATTCTGCGATATTCTGACTTTTTACCATTCGAACTTCATAGTGTTGAATTAAAATAGCTCGGACATTATCCATCTTAATAAGGAATATGTCGCCAGTAACGATTACATTAATATCCTGGGTACACACTATAATAATGTGATAACTATAATCTTCTGAAAAAGGCACTGGACGACTGAAACAGCAAGGAAATAAAATTCTTTTATGCAACTAGGGGCTGATTTTTTAACAAAAAAATTTAAAATATGGCCAGTGGTAGCATTTTTGTCTGATTTCCGCTTACATGTGGACGTGTCTTCTGCTACCACATTTTCTAGGTATATCTGCGTTTCGCAAGGACTTTTTTGGACTATCTGCGCGTCGGTTTGTTTACCTAAACGTTTACCTAGATTGCAAACATTAGCGCTCCTATTGTTTGTCGTGTTTCACACAAAAAAGTAAGTATTGCTACAAATGAACATGAAGCTAGACCAACAACAAACCTGACAAAGGTAGGAATATCGCTCTCTAATGGCTGCCTCGCATTTCATTTTTGTTTATGGCTCAATGTACAAGGTGAGGCAGCTAAGACCGGCCACCCTAGGTATATTCAGAATGAATAAACATATCGAAGTGCGGTTTTCGGTATGTTGTAACAACCAGTATGACAAATTTCCTGATGTTTGCAAGTAATTTTTTTCGTCTACGGTCGTCGAATTACGACACCGACTTTGCCTTTCTTTCTAATGAAAGTATATACCCTTTAGTGGTATTGTAAAGAAGCTTCTGAGATAATTTCAGCCACGTTACATGTATGGGGCTGTACCAAGATAATAATCACTGTCCCGCCATGAACAGGAAAGGTTCCAGAAACGCTTGCCACAAAGTACACACGTAACTCAGGTGCGAATAATGTGTTTATATCACGGCTAACCTGTTGCTCGAAATTTTGACCTTGAGCACTGCTACACGCTGTAAAGTTGTTCTGAAGAAACAATATTGCACACTGAATTTCATATGAAGTTAACGGCAGCACAAGCCCTTAGTGTAAGACATTTCATGCCTTCGGGAGCCATAGATTTTTCCTAATATGCTTCTTGTTTTAATTTCCGACCCAGGTAAAAGACTGATAAGTGTGCAGGCCATTTTGCGTTTCTAACAAGCCCGTTGCAACCCTCTCCAAATGATCTCTTTAGAGAGTCTGTCATTACGTGTGTAGAATGGGAGGGACATCCGTCATGATGGTATCACGCCGAGATATTTGAGCGTATTTAAGTTTCATCAATAAATTTGGAAATAATTATGCATAAATAACACGTACCAAACTTTGATAGAAAAAGAGCGTTGTTTTCATCCATTTCTTTCAGTCAGCGTGAATTTTCAGCCGATAATTAGTACATATTGCGAAGATCACTTGCTCGTGGTTTGAAAACGATGCTTCTTGCTCAAACAAAATTTTCGTAGCTAACATTTGGAGAACAATAATCAATTTTGGAAGTTATTGACTTGAAACTGTACATGCAGCGAAATGTGCAGAGTATCAAATGAGACGGAATGTAGTATTCGCAGAAGGATCATTTGATTAGTCCCTCTTGTACTTCGGAGATGCTTCTTAGTGACACTTGCATTGTGTGGTACTACTGCTAAAATAATAGTTTCATTTCCTCCACCAGTTGCTCTTCTTTTTCCCTGGTGTATTGTATTATCCGCACTTACAGTTTCTAGAATTATTCCTAATGTTTCCAAAGTGAGATCGTGAGTGTTTGCAACGATCTGGATACCTTTCAGCATACAACCGAACCGCTAGTGTAATAGTTTGGCGGCATTCGCCATGGATGATATTCACCTTTACGACTGCCGTATACATTGCGAAGACCTCAATAGCTTTATGAGCAAGTTATCTAATTGCTACAATAGTAGAACACCGACTGACGGACGTCAAGCCCACAAGTAAACATTGGTACAATATGAAACTTCCTGGCAGATTAAAACTGTGTGCCCGACCGAGACTCGAACTCGGGACCTTTGCCAATCGCGGGCAAGTGCTCTACCAACTGAGCTACCGAAGCACGACTCACGCCCTGTCCTCACAGCTTTACTTCTGCCAGTATCTCGTCTCCTACCTTCCTAATTTTACAGAATCTCCCCTGAGAACCTTGCAGAACTAGCACTCCTGAAAGAAAGGATACTTGCCCGCGAAAGGCAAAGGTCCCGAGTTCGAGTCTCGGTAGGGCACACAGTTTTAATCTACCAGGAAGTTTCATATAAGCGCACACTCCGCTGCAGAGTGAAAATGTCATTCTATTAGTACAACACCTAAGTTACGTGTTTGTTAACATTTGGTATAACAGGGCAGACGTTATTGGAACCTCTTGTCTTGACAAAGGAACAGTAGTTTTCTGCGCTGTTCTCTTCATACTACTTCATCAAGTCCCATACATGTTATGCTGTTGAAATTATCTTAGAAGCTTCTTTAAAATGTCACGGAAGAAATACGAACTCGGTGTCGTAATTCGGCATCTATAAACGATAAAAATTACTTGCGGACGTCAAAATATTTGTCATATTGTCCGCTATAACTGAACGAAAACCTCACCGCGGTATATTTATACACTCTGGATATATTATGGAAGTTTGGGGGGGGGGGGGGAGGGGTGGTTGGTCTGTCGTAGATGTCCCACCCTGTATACAAAAACTGACTTTCTGCCGCTCTATTACTGATTTGTTGTCTTCCCCTCTCCCTTATACTGCAACACTTACTAGCTGCAGGTTTCGTTTCCAATGCTACCTCTGCAACCGAGACAAGCAGTTTCAGATAAACTTGTATCTATCTGGATGTAGTGGAAGAATGCTACAGTTAGGGCAGCAGATCCGGTAGACTCCATCAGTAGCATCCCACCATTTAATCTCGTAATCTGTTTGACGTAACTGTGTTGAGACTAAACTGCCTAACCTTCGTTTAATGCGGATCTCTTCAGCTGCCAACTCAGTGGTGAACGGCCTATACACAGCAAAAAGGCCGGCAACAGTTAGCTTTCACAACGCTTTCGCAGTACCAGGGCTAATTGGCGATGTTGGCGGAATGCTGACATGTAGCTAACTAGTGGAGGTAGCCCAGTTCAGGGCCGTTTACTCTATCGCCGCACCGGTTCCGTGAAGCGGGAGCGCTGATATATACTGGTGTCATATTGACAAAGTGACTGGCAGTTAGCTGTGTACAGGTCAGTTACCACAGCAATAACCAATCAGAGCACGAGTCTGGTCGCACAGTTGTCATATCGCTCTGGTAAGACAGCTCCAGGACGCCGGTCTGTTGCGCGCGACAATGGCGGTCTTTCAACACAATTGTTGTGATTCGTTTTTTCATGCTGCAGGTTACGTCTCAGAAACAACTACCTGATGACATATCTCTTCAACGAGTTATTATCGGTTTCAATTGGTTCAAATGGCTCTGAGCACTATGGCACTTAACTTCTGAGGTCATCAGTCACCTAGAACTTAGAACTACTTAAACCTAACTAATCTAAGGACATCACACACATCCATACCCGAAGCAGGATTCGAGCCTGCGACCGTTGCGGTCGCGTGGTTCCAGACTGAAGCGCCTAGAACCGTTCGGCCACACCGGCCGGCTATTATCGGTTTCGAATGTTTTGTTCATCAGATGGCTGCATTGTAATTTCAGAACGAATTGTTGATCAGGTTCTCAGTGCTTTGAATGCAATGAAGACCTACAGCGAAAACATTTCAAGCTTAAAAATTTTCAAATAGAAGTGAAAATCGGGGATGAATTGAGTTATAATTATATGGTAAACTTTGACAGTGCGTTAGGAATTTTTATTAAAAAACACGCAACACAGGGATAATAGCATGTTTGTTCAAAGCAATATTTTGTGTTAGACAGAAAAATGTTGTAATTCATAGTAACTAGGTAAGAAATATTTAACGTTTTAGTACATGTACTATGCATTTATCACACAATTCTATCTTAAATATATTCTCAGTTTTGATTTCTTTTCCAAAAATTTACTGGTTTGAAATTTTTACTTTGTAGGGTAACATGGCATTCGAATTATTAAACAGCTGAATAACAGTGCGTCCTTTAAATAAATTGCTGCCAACTAATGAATGCTGCAATAAATACGTAAAAGAAACATTTCTTCAAGTTAGCTGCTTTTACAACATAACTTATAATAGAGACACAGCATCCGAATAACGGCATCTACTGGTGAAATACCTATTATACTTTGTTTCTCTGCACCGTACGTTTACTTTACGGAGTATGTGAAGCTACCTGCGTAATCGCATAAGAAAGTGATCAAATTATTAGGATCCTGCATAGCGGACTCAACACTACACAGCGGAAGTGTGAACATAGCACGGAACAGCACTGCTCCTGTGATTGGAGCCATATTGCACTTCCGCGCATCGGTGAACCAATTGCTCTTCTATGCTCTACTGTCCTTCCACAATTTATTCTCATGCAGGCACAGAGTCAGGCGCAGTGCAGGTTTCACACTGTCCAGCCCATGAACCACTCAACGGCATGTAAGAAAGCCCAAGGACGACAAAATATTACTGACGATGTTTATGTCCGGGGCGTGTCAGTTGGTATGGCTCTGGGCACTATGGGATTTAACTTCTGATGTCATCAGTCCCCTAGAACTTAGAACTACGTAAACCTAAATAACCTGAGGACATCACACACATCCATGCCCGAGGCAGGATTCGAACATGCGACCGTAGGAGTCACGCGGTCCGGACTCAAGCGCCTAGAACCGCTCGGCCACAGCGGCCGGCAGTGATGGACAAAGAGAAGGAGAAAAAGGAGAAGATGGACCTAGACAGTGGTAGAAGGGGATTAGGGCGTATATCCATTTCCTGTATCTAGTAGAAATGTGCGCTTTCTCTTTTGATACTTTCACATGTAACCAGACTGAGCCACAACAACGTGTGGCCAGGAACAGCTAGCAGAAACATAATGACACTTAGCTTCCCTTCAAGGAAATACATTGCGCTTTTCATTTCCAGTAAGAGGAACTGCAGATTTGGCACTTATGCAATGTATTGACCGCTGATACAACCTTCTAATCAATTTTTCGTGCGTCTCACCTACCCTCACCCGCCGCATTCGGACCATTTAGTGCTTCGGTAGTTTTCCTCCAGTCTTATTTCCTTTATTTCGGCATTCTTGCTGTGTGTCTCTTGGATCCTAGAAAAACTTATGATACCTATATTTGTTCTGTCGCCAACATTACGATCTGTTCAGAACACTCCACCGCTCATGGAACCCCTGTTAACATCAGAAGTGGCAAATGAAAGATTTCTGCAATGATAGCGTCGAAGCGGAGAAGACGTAAGCTTCCTTTAACGGTTTTCGAAAAGACCGACTAGCAGCGCAACACGAGCCAACACTAGCGAATCCGAACCGAACACGACAGAATTCATCTCGCTCGCGCTCGCCTACTGTCTATACGAGAGATAATTGTCGTTCGCTGATTGTCGTTCGCTCTGGGTAAACCACACTTCGCGTTTTACACAGCTTCTGCCCGTTGCCTGTTCCCTGGTGCGCCTTGCGTCCGCGAGCAACTTCATATAACCTACGGAGACAAATCATGACTCTTTGATGTCGTACAGTTAACCATACCATGCCTCAATGGACTCTTATTTTGCCAATGATTCCACCCTACAAAATTCTGTTAATCTATGCTTGCCTCGCTAAATGTGGGTATTAAGAATAATGCACAGAAGAAACTATCTGCATTAAATTTTTTGTTGTTGTTGCTGCTGTTTTCAATTCTAAGACTTATATGTTGCAGCTCTCCGTGATAGTTTATTCTGTGATAGCCTCTTCCTCTCTGAATAACTACCGCAACCTACAGCGATGAGCCAAAACATTATGACCACCTGCTTAATAGTTTGTTTGTCCGTTTCTAGAACGAAATATAAACCGTGATTTATTTTCAAAGAATATTCTTAAGGATTTATTTTATTTACTAGCGATTCATAAAGAACATTATCACATTTAATCACACTATACAAGCATGGAAATACTTGCCACTGAGTAGCTGATGAAATCATAACCAAATTCCTTTTAACAAATGGGAATT